>NW_022900913.1:21373526-21397583 GCF_012274545.1 Fukomys damarensis | reverse complement strand
ATATATATATATATACACACACACATATATATATACATGTATATATTCTCCAGAAAAAATAGATATGTTCCTCATAAAAACATAAGAGAATGTTTTAATACAATAATTTCCTTCATTTTGTTCATGAAAAATGTTCCATTAGAATCTCTAATAAAAACAGACATGCAAGCTAATAGAAATTGGTTGCATTTTACTGCACTAATACAGTTTGGCCCTGGACATGGAGTAGTAACATCTAGGACAAAATGAGAATCACGCAGCTTTTCCAAAGTGAAACTTTTCATTCGCCTCATCGACTTTTGCCATGAAATGATTGAAATTTACTTACTATTGCAAGGTATGTGAAAATAATTTTAATAACTTAAAATTGAGATACATAATAAATTATCCAAATTTTACAAAGATTACAAATAACTGAAGTAAACAATTAATGAGTAGTATAAATATGCCTGTAGGATAAAGCATGGGGAATTCCTTGATTTTTCTAACATCATTTTACGTCAACTAAACTTAAATAAAAAATTATTATTTCCCAGCCTATTAGAGCGAAGAAAATCAGAAATATCTGGAATTCCAAATTGGAATAAGGAGAAATAACTCTTTTTCTTAAAGAAAACTAGAAACAATCTGGAATGTAATCCAATTAAATTAAAATAATTTAGCATTTCAAAATGTATTAAACTTGACAAGGTTTGTTTGGGTGACTTCCAAAAAGTAATATTTCCTTTATCTATGTTAAATTTTGTTTCTTGTGACTTCTGTGGGGGTCCGGTTTCTGTTACTGCAAGAAACACCTGGCGTAACCCTTCTGTAGAGGGGACACTTTGTTGAGTTCACATTTCGGGCATTTGGGTCCATTCCCTTGTCTCCATTGCTTTATTACTTCATTACTTTTGAGCCTGAGGAGAGGCAACACATCATGGAGTGGGATGGCAGCGTGAAACTGCGCCCCTAGTGGTCAAAGGAAAAAGAGGGCGAAAAGGATGGGACCGCAGGATCTTTTCACCATTGTCCACAGTGACCTGAAGACATTTCACTAGACCCTACCAATTGAAATTTCGACAATCTCCCAAATCAGCAAGTTAAGAAAGAAGCTTTTAATAACTGAGCCTGTGGGGCCATTCCAGATCCAAGCTCTAGCAATTTCCTTTAAAAATGAGTGAATATTCTTTGTCAGCAGTAGTTGACTCAAACTAGTATTAGTCCTCCCACTAGAATCCCATTAAAAACCCTATTTTTTAAAACCACCACAAACCTCGCTGATGAGAAATCCTAAAAGAGTTCTTACAAAATCAGATATTTCTGGGAATATGATGATAATGATGGTAGTGATAGTTAATTTGAATGGATTAAAAAACCCCATCCTTAATTTAAAAAAAAAAAAGTTTTACCTTCAAATCATGTCTGGGTTAGCTCCTAATTTAAGGGCAGTCAGATAATAGGGTTTGTTTTTGTTATGTTTTGTTTTTTTTTTTGTTTTAAGCCAATGGCTTTGAGGCTTTTAACAGAGTAGATACAAGGCTAAGACCCAGCTGTGTATGTAACCTGTTTCCCTTAGGAGCTTGTTTTTGCACACCCTATATGAAACTACACCATATCAATCTGCCTCTCACATACTCAAGGTAGTACGAGGGCTTAATCATAAATCTTGGGCATCGCTGTCTAAGGAGGTATTTTTTTCTACTCAATATTTGATACAACTTATATTTATACACCACTGAGTCACTGTGAGAAGAGCTCCATTGATCTTCGTCAGAGGTATAAAACATGTAACTTCCACTCGGAAAACATATGATGTAAGAAAACAACATGTGTCAGTAGAGGCTCCTATTTAGAAATAGAAAATTACTTGTCATTCTAAGGAAGCCAGTAGTGCAAAGGAGAAATAAATGTAACAATTCTCCAAGGAAAGAGATAAGATGCTGGGAAAATAGCATGCATTTTAAATAACTTAAAGAGAGATCTTCAAAGTAACAAATGATAACATCTTAGTAAAACTAAGATTGGGCTCTTATGAAAAAGCAAAAGTCAGATTTTTAAAATATATAACTGTCACTAAACAGATAAAATGAAAAATAGGCTTTTCCCATTTTAATGTATCTCTTTAGACCTTTCATTTTTCAAGATTAAAATACAGGGACTAAAAGAATCTGATCATGTTGTATTTCAAGACGTTAAGTGTAGAAAGTAAAATATTTTACTAATATTAAAAATTGCTAAAAATACATTTCCAATATAGACAGCACCTCATGTTCACAGATACAAGAGAATAAGACTAAATACTAATAGATAAGAATAAATACTAATAAACACTGAGCAAAGGGAACAAAACTCCCTAAACGCTCAGCCACATTTGAGCATCTCTGCCTTGATGCAGTCTCCTGTCAGCACATTTCCAACACTGCCCTTTCTCCTGTTCTCTCATAGTCTTGAAGGATCGACCAAGGAACCTGTGTGATGAGAGATGAAATCACTAAATTCAAAATCAACTTGAGACCTCTCTGTTTTCTGCAGAATCACAAATACCCAAGACTTGAGGATTTAAGCAAAAGTATATTCTTATTTAAATATCAATGCTTAAAATTTTATAAGTATTCCACTGATGTTTCCTCCAAATTTTATTATTTAAAGGAATGTCCACACATCTAGGGGAAACGTCAAATTTTACGTAGTTGATTATCCTGCCCTCTGTCATTTTCCTTATAGCTATGCAAAATCATTTCCTTATTTTTTTAATTACATGAGTTGAGGTAGCCAAAAATATAAATCAAGTATACTTCTGCTCCTTTATAAAAAATGACTGCCCAGATTTAAATTATAAGAAGCAATCATTTTTTCCCCATTGAGGTCGTACAAATACCTGTTTAAATGGGCCTGGATGTATTGGTAAACCCAGTGAAATGTTCAAATATGAGAAGCAATCCTTGCACAATGTTCAGGTTTAGCAAGGCATTTTTAAAGTAATGGCACCTAATTATAGAATGACATTTGTGACCTTGTTACGGCTACTGGGGAGGATTTTTTCCTAACATGATACCATTTCCCTTGTCCCCAGCTAGGAATATGTTCTTTCTGAGTCGGTAAAGGCATTAAAATCAATCTTACTATATTATCAATCTATTTCTGCATATGCGCTCCCAGGTTTTATGGAACACCAAATATTTTATTTGTGACCTCCTACCATTTTTTATGACTTTGGAAAGTTCTTGTATCACATTTTTCCTATTGTGTTATATCGATAAATTTAATATAGTCTCTTCTATCATGAGAATGTACTAGTATAAACAATAATTGTGGATACTTTACTAATTCAATTGTATGAAAGCAAATCCAGGCTACCGTGGAGTTATTTTGAAATGAAGGAATGAATGGCTTTGCGATGAATGTAGCTCGAGGAAGATCTTCACAATCATTTGACTGAAATTGGGACACTACAAAAACTGGCATGGAAAAGACCTCAGCCATGCCCAGTTTGGTTATTTGTTACGTCTAAAGGAAGTCTTTTCTCTTGTCAAGGTTGCAGTACAATACATAATTTAATAGGTAGATTTAATTTGTAGTAATAAAGCAGTGTTTATCTTAAATATTATAAAATATTGAAAATATACCTAATTTAACACTACTCACTGGAATATGTATGGCTTTAGTATGCACACACACACATAGCCGTGCATCTGAAAGACCAGGGCTACCTAGAGCATGGATGTTCTTAAAAGTGTGTGCAGTGCAATGGAGCATCCAAGGTCTGGCTGTATCTCTTTGTGTAGCCTTAGGGTAGAATCATTTCCCTTCCTGCCATGAAATAATCATCATTGTTCTGCCAAGCCTAGTATGTGTGTTTTTCATCGATTGTGTTCATTCCACAAATCCTCATAATAATCTTGATTTCTTTAGGTGTAACAGATGTAAATGTATTATACAAATTAAGAAACTAAGGCTTATAATAGGCAACTGAATTTTTCAGAGTCAAACAGCATTATTTTATTCAAAGACTTCTCAATCCGTGATGTAATTTTGTTATCGAATCTCTGGTTCATTTATTATGCTTTTCTAATAAAAAGTATTGCACATGTAATAACCTCAGTGTGGTATTTATCTTTTAGTTTTTAAAATAACATCAAAGTATCTCTACTCATATCCTGCCAAAAGACAGATAATGATACTCAGCATGTTGTATTATCCTATATCAATAATTGGATTGTAAACCTGAAGTGATGATAGACACTCAAGAAAAAGAGTTTAAATAAAAGCTGCCTTTATTATAAAGCTGTCAAAACAAATATCTGGGTTTCAGCAAAACAAAACAGCATAGTTTGGGTAAAAACAAATAGAATATATGGTTGGCACTAGATTTATCCTCTTTGCTGCTTGTGTTTCTTATGTTAAAAAGTTCTTTATGGTAAATATTTCCACCCCTATTTGCAATTTTAGATTACATGATCAGAACATAACAGTATCTTGGTACATCTAGTAGATTCTAAGTACAATATCTCAATAATATTGTCACCTAAGATTTCAATTTTTATAAATACACCAGACTGTATGTTAGAACAAAATCGGCCCACTTTTCTTCATAGAAAACTTAAAAGGAATGCACTAGAACTTTGTGACGAGTCTCCTGCATTATGTGGCAAACTCAAATTGAGTATTTGGAGGATATTCTTTATTATAAACAATACATGCCAATGAAAAATATATTTAAATTATAGTCTCTTTCTATTTCGTGTTCTGTTTTTTTTTTCAGCTTTAATTGAGTTTATTGGTACATTTTAGGGATACAGTACAGTTACATTCACTGTTGGGATCATGTACCTCTACATGGCAAGTCTTGATTCTCATTTTTTCCCATAAAATAGATCAATAATATGTGAAGGAACTTATGCAAACATTCTTAGAACTCATTAAAAAAGGTTTTATCATCCAAATTCATGCTGTAGACCTCAAGTTCAAAATTTTACCTTTATTCTCTCTCTGTATATGTATTTACATGACTCTCTTTTTATTACATATATATGTACATATGTAGTTATACATATATAATAATTAACTTTTTCAATATTTTCTATATTCAAGAGTACAAACAGTGCTTTTCATAGCATTTTGTCAGTTTCTGAGACTGTGGTCTTTAGATAGCCAACACATATATTTAACCTACTGAATCATTTGGCATCTAAAAATACAAAAGCATTATGCATTTTGATTATTAATTAAAAAGGAACTTGCCTAGCAGCAGATGTTGGTTACCTATTGCCAAGCAATTACTAGATATTGATACAGCTGAGATTCACATCTGATTACAAAGATGAGCAGTGATGATCAATGAATATTTTCGCACTTCAAAATCTTGTATTGATATCACTCATGTCTGTGAAACAGTTGTTCAAGCATATCCCATATACACATTCCAAGAAAACATCCATTTGTAAAAAAATTAGGGATCAATAAAGGCCAATGCAAACTATTGTTTATATTTTAAGCAATTAGAAATGCAACTTGAGACCCTATTTGTAACCAACCACCATAAACAAATTAGTATCAAAAAGATTCTAAAGACAGAATATGTCCTTACTATTCCTATCAGTCTCATCATTAAAATGTGCTTTCTCTAGTCATACACATATTAGTTTTAACACACTTTCTTGCTTGAAGGAATTCAAGTTTCCAAACCTTCTTTACTTGAAAAAAAAACAATAAGCAAGCAATAATAATGTAGAAAATAAAACAAAAAAGACATTTATATATTAGAAAAACAGGTTTCTGAATTTTATGTGTTCTTCATTACAAAAATATTTTATATACAGAGACTCTAGTGTAAATACAATATATATTATGTATGTATAATAATGTTTTGCAAGCAGCATGCAGAGTAAAAAATTGACACTTTGTAGGGAGGAGAGGCAGCATAGGTCCCTGACCGGGGTGGCTAGCACAGTAATCATAGATAACCTCATGCTTATTCACGATGTTGTACTTGAGGAGGTTGCCCTTTATGGGTCCTTTGAGTGCTTTTGGTATGTGTCCCTAGATCCTGTGAACCTCAGCTCACCCCAGAAACAGAGGCTAAAACCGTGATTGCTCTAGTTTACAGCAATCAGTTGAACAGTTGTTTTCAGATATCAGCTTACTCTTGTAAGAATAGACAAGGTGAAGAGACCACGCTGGGAAGTTCTCCCCACCCACCATACAGTTCGCTGGTGTCTGACAGTTCCCACTTCTACAAGGCCATGAATAAATGCCTGCTTCATATTACCGCTTTCTGAGTTCCTCATTCTGTACTGAGAGATCTTTAGCTTCAAGTTAGCCTTGTCTCACCTCCTGCATTCTTGCCAGGGTGAGGAGACAAAAGTAGGGAAGCGAAAGGTCTCTTCATGAGAGAAGCCCCAGCCTTCCGCCTGATGCAACAACTTTAGTCTTAAAATTTTTCAGTGCATCTGTCTTAGAACATTGATTTCTACTAAATGCTAGTACTTTATTATAAAATATAGATAATCAAATTATTTTCTAGATGCACACGCATATTTATTATCTACATATGTGTAAGCCATGTGTATATTCATATGAGTAAACCCATATATGTTATTCATATTGGTATTGACCTTTCTGTAATATCTATTCATTTATTATTTAAGGATATCTTGAGTCTGGGGCTATAGTTTCATGGCAGAGCACACGTTTAATATGCCCTGAATTTGAACTCCACCGTTGAAAAAATTAAATCAATACATAAAAATAAATGTTTCTGCTTACCTCCTGTCTGTACCGGCATGTTTGTTTGTCACCATTGTGTTACTGGGGGAGAGGGATGGAAACAAACAAATATTTTGCGTGGTTACAGGTACTGATAAAAAGATTCAAAGAAAACACGAGTACTAAATGGAAATGGAGAGCAGTTACAAGACATGGATTATTCTTCACACTGAGCAAGTGTGTGTCCGTTTACTGAGTCATAGATTTCACATTCGTCTTTTAATTAATTAATTTTATGGTTACATTTTAGGTATACATGATGATCAAATTCATCAGAGAATTTGTATCTGTATATGATATGTTTCAATTCTTTTTTTTTCCATTCCCCTTCTTTCCCTTCAACTCCTCTTCCCCTCATTATTTACAAAAGCTTTGTGTTCATTTTTTCCTTTCTTCTTTTCCCTTCCTTCCTTCTTGCCTCGCCCAGTTCCCTTTCCCATTTGAACATTTTCATTCTATTGCACAATATCTAGTACACATTTTGGTCCTTATTACACTTTTGGTATAATTCTACTCACTTTCCTTGTTTACACATTTGGAAGAATTCTATAATTCTATCTTAAAATGCACAATTCAATCCATTTAGTATATTTGAAGAGATGTCCAATTGCCACAATCTCGTCACAACATTTTAATCACAACTAAAAGAAACTCTAGGGCCGGGAATTTAGTTCAGCGGTTCGGTGGCCTGCCTTGCAAGTGCAAGGACCCAACCAAGTTCAATCCCTGATACCAAAAAAACAAATAAAATAAAAAAAAAAAATAAAAGAAACTCTATACCAAGTTTCCCACTCTCACTGCCCATTTCTAATGCCACAATCTTAGACAACTGTTAACTCAATTAGGTCTAAATGGATTTGACTATAAAATTAATAAAATTCATTGTAAATGAAACCATGCATTGTGTCATTGTGTGGTCTTTTCTGGTTTCTTTTAATTATACAGTTTTTTTTTTCAATTCATCTATATATTAGCAATGACAACACTCCCTTTTCATTGGCTGAATACTGTTTTATTGTTTGGATGGGCCACGATGTGTTTATTTATTTATTTGTTATTGAAAATTCATTTCTTTACAAATGTTGGTTATTGTGAGCAATGATAATCTGACCAGTAGTTACAAGTTTATCTCTGGACATTTGTTTTCCTTGGGTATGCCTCTATGTGGAATGGCCAAATGTTATTCCCCTACATTTAATCCTTCATATGACTATTAATATTTTCCAAACTAAATGAAAATTTTCCATTTCTACCAATAATGTAAAAAGAAGTTCTAATTTTTCCACATTCTTAAATAATACTTCATATTATATATTTATTTTATTGTAGTCATACTGTTACCAGCTTTTAGGGTGCTGGAGTCCTCTTTTAGAAGTTATTTCTAGGATCTCTCTGTCTTGATCAAATAATTGGTCTAGACAAGAACACATAGTATCATAGTTGTATTCCAGGTAGGAAAAGAAACAGGCTCTGCAGAGTGAGTTTGGTCAAGTAAAATAGGGAAAAGCAGTACACCCTAGACTATGAGTGCAGCATATCATGAAAAGGCATGACAGGTAGCACTGAATGGCACCTATCTCTCTGTATAATCCATTCAGGCTGATATCAGGTCTAGGCCATCCTATCAAAAACCTGCTGGAGTTCTCACTGATCTGTATATGTGTCCTGGAATTTTGTAATTAACAGGTCACAACTACTTTCCCAGACAGATTTCCCATGCCCTAACTCCTGTCTCGATCCTAATAGGTGTAAAATGTAACCTTAACATAATATTGATTTGTATTATTTCCTGAAGGCTGATTGCTAATTTCCCTAGCCTTGTTAATAGTTTGTATATTTTGTCTGGGTAAATGGTGGCATGAAAGGACAAACAAAGATCTCTAAGTCCTGCTCTTGAAAACAAAGACAAAAATCACCAGAATCAACATTTTCAGGACACTGAAGATTAACCACAGGTTTGTAGTAATCCAGGGACAGAGTTACAATCTGTAAGAATAGTAAACTTTGTGATATTTTCAGTTACCCTGAGCCATATATTTTGCTCCCTAGCTCCTGAGTAGCTATAAAAATCTTAATATTCAAATCTCTGTAAGACATAGATCAGAAAAATACTTCACTGACAAAGAATTATAAGTAAAACAAGCCCTTTGAGCAAGTCTTCGAGGGAATAAATGGTAGATTAAAATATTTCAGGTGAAAGAAATTAGACACAAAAGTCTATGTATTTTATGATTCAAACTATATAAAATGTTATAACTTTATCTATCTATCTATCTATCTATCCATCTATGTATCTCAGACAGGATTTCACCATATAGTCCAGGCTGGCTCAGAACCCAACAATCATCCTGCCTCACTTAACAGAGTATTAGGACTCCAAGCTAAAGAACAATAATTTTAAACTTACTGAATTGTTTTATTATGAGTTAATATAGGTTTTATATTAAAGAATATTCTATGCACACAGAAAAAAATAATATTCTGCTCTGTTGAGTAAGGCATTCTATTTATGTTGTTATTTTGACCTCTTAAATTTTATATTTCTTTGTTGATCTTAGGCAAGGTTCTTGGATGTATTATTGAAATAATACAACTGTTGATTTTTTTATTTATTGCACTTTTGTATTACTTTTTTCAAATCCACTATTTTATGTTTCATATCTCTCCTTACTGTCTAAAGAATGTTTTCCTTTACTTATATAAACATATTTTAGTAGTTTAAAATATTTGTTATATTAATCATTTTTGTTGATGGCAATAGGCAGATTTGCTTTTTTTTGAAATCCCCAATTCTATTCTTGTGTACACGGCATACTTTTCCATAAACTCTTATTATTTTTAGAATTTAGATTTTTGCTAATAGAACAATGAAGCACTGAGTACAGCCACATTCTTGAGCTTGCTGATGTTGCTTGTGTATTCATTTAGTGCGTTGGCTCCAGCAGAAGTAGACCGTAAGACCCATTTCTCTCATACTGTGAACACTTTGATGTCACTCTTCAAAGGATCTGACTTTTGACGTACACATAGTCACCCTGGGACAACATTCAATTTAGAGGAGCTCTCTGTTATTCTTTTCCTCTTATCTCTCTCTGTCCCTGTCTCTCTTATACTTCCTTCCAGTCCCTGATTTTCTCTCTCTTTGTCTTAAACTGTTTACCATTCCCATCTCAAAGACCAATTAATTACCAGATAATACTCAAATATTTTTTTACAATAGTATGGTCTCTAAGTATTTCCATAATCTGACTATTCTGTCTCTTCCTCTGAACTTATTTATTAAACAAGAATGACTATTGTTTATCACATATCTTTTAGAAAGACTAACTTCCTTATTAATTGCCTTTCATCAAGTGTTAAGTGTTACCTATACCTTCAGGGAAAATCCCTGAAAAACTCTTCTTTGCTGTGGGAGAGTTCTATGGCTCTTTGAATTACAGTCCTCTTCATAAGCGGGGTGGAGGATAGGAGTAGTAGTATCTGATACTCTTTACTGTCCTCTCCTAACATAATACTTCTGCCTACCAGCGAGCTAAGATGAAGGTGATCAGTTCTTTGCTCTCCTGACTACCATGCCAATAGTAGAATTAGTCCTATCAGTAGTAGATAAGGAGAAAAATTGAATGAGTAGCAGTATAGCTTCTTCAATACAGAATTGGGAAACATGAGCAAAATCAAAAGTGTGTCTTTCACAGTTAGATAACAGAATCATTCCAAAGGAATCCGGGAGGACAGGAATCTCATTCCTGTTAGTCATACCCACCCAGAGTGAAATTTACCTTATGCTAGTCTGTAAATTGCTATAAAGGGAAAATGAGGAAGTTAGAGCTCAAGTCACAAAATCTCACACATTGCTTACATGAATTTACAGATTTTCTTGCATATTTCCTATCTTCTGATGAATCTCCAGAAACTTTAAGCTTATGGGCTTTTATTTTTTTACAGCTATAGTATTTTCCTGGAAAGCAAGCAAGTCCACAGTACTTCTAAATAAATCATTTTGCCAATGTGTTTAGCGGCACAGTTTGTAATAGCTAAAACTTGGAAACAGCCCATGTGCCCATCTGTTGGAAACTGGATAAAGAAGATGTGGTTTTTCTATAAAATGGAATACTACTCAGCCATAAAGAATGAGAAATTAGAGTCATTCATAGGAAAATAGATACATATTAAGGATGTACTCTTAAGAGAAACAAATAAGTCACACATATATAAATACTGAATAGTTTCTCTGGTGTGAGAAACTATAATAGTACACAAGATCCCAATGAGATAATTAAGAGTATGAAATAGGAAGAAAAGGGCTAAAGGGGTAGGGAAAGTGGGAAGGTTAGGGGAAGGGGAATAAGGAAAAGGAAAAAAATATGAGAACATGGAAATAGGAGTTTGTAAATGGGGAGGGAAGGAGGGGGTGAAGGGAGGTCAGGGACAAGGGGAAAAAATGAGAACCAAGACCTGTCATGTGAAGGTACAGGATCCCAGTAATGACTGAAACTGTATGGTAGACCTAGATTGTACCAATAAACTCAATAAAAAGAAAACTAAATAAATAAATAAATCATTTTTTGTTGTTTAGAAATTGGGGTCTTACTTTGAACATCTTTACCCTCTTTTTGCTAAGAGATTGAGAATTTTCATGATGTTTTGATCTGATAACTTCTTGTGGGGCTACAGAAGATGTCATCTAAGCATTGTACTAGGCCTCCCACTTTTGAACTCTGGCTATTTAAGATCATGAAGACTGATGGGGGCTATCTCTAAGCCCTAAGATACACTAGTACAAGTATACTGTTGATAGAGCCCAGAGTGAGGATCCTACTACTCAAGGCAAACAAGTTTTGTGAGCTAAGGTGCACTAGGTTAGAAAAGAAAGTGTCATAGAGATCAAAGACAGAGAATCAGTTAGTGTCTCCTGGGATCTGTGCTAGAGGGTCTGTGAGTCTGCCACAAGGGGGTAAATAACCACCATTACCTTATTGAAGATGCTGAAGTCTTGTACTGGGTGATATTCTCCTGAAGTCTGACTACCAGTAAAATGGGTATGTTGCACAGGGCCTGGCTTGGCACCAGCACAATTGTGGCAAGAAAGGCACCTCTAATGGGTTTAAAGCCCGCCTAACCTCTCCTTTCTTTTGAGGGGTTTGGTCTTTAGTGAGGGCTAAGCTCATAGACTCAAATGGTCACCAGATTGGCCCTGACTGTTACCCCAGGATACCATCATGCCACGCCATACTTGTGGATCAACTCCTGGCAGAGGAATTGTGCCCGACAACCAGTTCCCTGGGTCCTCAGCAACTGGGATAGGTTGTCAGAAGCCCGAGTGGCAGGGTGGCCTTGAGAAGTAGGAGCATATTTCCTTCATATGCTGTTGGAGTCGCCAAACAAGTGTGGCTAGTACCTACGCATTTTGGTACTATCATGATGGCAGCCAGGAAAAGAAAATCTCCAGGCTGGCAGTTCAGAAATGGGGATGAAGAAAACTTACCAGTGAGCTCCTTCAAAGCCTGCAACAGCCAAGGACGATAATTTGAACCACCGAGGTTAGGATTGAGTAAGAGGGCCCTTGTACGAAAGGTAAGTAATTTGTTTTTTATTCACCATCTGGGCATTCTTCCCTGGCCACCATGGTGGTGGATGACTGATTTAGCCCCTCCTTGGAGGCAGGGCAGTCCCCCCTCTGGTGCTAAGGGTCCTCATCCATATCTAGATACCCTCAGCAAGAATTGGTAGAATTTGAGGGCGCTCCTTTGTCCAGAGGCCTAACCATCCAGACTCCCTTTAGTTTGCTGGGTTTCTTTGGGCCTGATCCATGTGGGCCAACCTGACTTTAGCCTGACTGCTTTCTGCTTTTTCTTTGTTCTCTCTTTCTCTGTCTCTCTCTCTCTCTGTCTCTCTCTCTCTCTGTCTCTCTCTCTCTCTGTCTCTCTCTCTCTCTCTCTCTCTCTCTCCCTCTCTCTCCTTCGGTTACTCAGTTTCCATTTGGCCTCCTTATGGTCACAGTTAAAAACCATGAAAGTCAAGTCGACCAACTGACTCAACCGCATCTCTGGCCCTGTTGTATTTTACATGGCTTTCTCATAATGACCCTAATGTAAGTCTAACGGGTGAGGGGCTCAGAAGGTATCTGTTTAAAAGCTGATAATCGGATGAGTCCCTGAAGAAGAAAGAGATGAAACACCCTGGAGAGTCCAGCTGAGCCACGTAAAATGTGATGCTGTTACTGAAAGGGAAGATAGGACCTGGACACTGCTGACTCCACAAGCCCCTGTGGGAACTAGCTTCAAAATGAGCTCTCCAACATTCCCTACAATCCTACAAAGCTCCTCCACCTGCCGACTTGTACGCTCCCTAGATAACATCCTAAAAAATAATACAGGATATGAATTTACTGGCGGATAAAAGCACCACAGAGGAAAAAAAAACAAAAAAACAAAAAACATGAGGTTGCTAACAGGACAATTTTTGGGAGAGTGGAAAAGAGAACTGAAGGAACAGTTTGGAGGGTTTTTGTTATGATTTAGATCAGGCGTCTCCCCCAAACCCTCATTCACTCACACGTGGTACTTTTGGGTGATGATTAGAATCTGGGAGTATGATAATCATTAGGGATTTAGTCCACCGGTAAGTTTCTGGCCAAACTCAATCTTTGGAAGAGGACCCAGATCACAGGAGGCAGGTGATGCAGAAGGTAGCCTAGCAAAGTAATTCTTCCTCCCTCTCCTACTCTGCCCTTGATTCTCTTCTGCTTCCTGTTGGCCAAGCCATAAGCATATCATCTCTGCCATGCTATTTTACTTTGGAGCCACCAGAGCACAGACTGAAACCTGTACAGATTGCAAGCCCAGGTAAACCTCTCCTCTTTTAATTTGTAGATGTGGGTATTTTGTCACAGCATAGAGAAAACTAAGACAACCTGTCTCACTCTAAAAGTACATACATTTTTGAAGAAGCTTTCTCCAATATGACCCAGAGACTGACTTTCTGCACCGTGTGTCAGGTTTAGGTGTCTCATGCCAGATTGGTCTCCCACACTGTGTGTGTGTGTGTGTGTGTGTGTGTGTGTGTGTGTGTGTGAAATTTTTATGGAGACACAAGATGAGGTTCCATCTTATTTATGTCTCTCTTAGCTACCAAATTTTCCTGAGTCCCATCTAATGCAAGGACAGTGCTGAGCTAAAGAAATACCTGGTAGGGCTGCTACATCTCCTGGAAAGGGCTTCCTTTTATCTCTTTCCATTTGTTTTTTGTACCAGGAACAGGACTTTGCACTTGTGAGGCAGGTGGCAACACGAATGAGCCAAATTCCCAGCCCTATCCCTTTCCATTTCTGATTAGAGGGCACATGCAAGTGCTGCTTGATCTTCAGTGCTTTTATGTTCATTATTTTATATTACTCACTCCAGAGACTGTAGCTGCTGAAAAGAGTTCTAAGCTGCAGAGGTTCACAAGAAGAGAAGTAGAGGTTTGAACAAACAGGGAATACCAACCTGTGTGACATATGGGAATTATCTTGTGCCCAGTGCAGCACAGAAATGCGCAGTCCTGTGACTGGGTTATCCTGTTACTAGAGTCTTGAAGCAGCAGACACTCTGGTGCTTCTTATCTCAGGCAAGGAGTGGCAAGGACGTAAAAACAAGAAAGAAAGGAGAGCACACTAAGATGTTACTGTGGGTTATGGGACTTGGGATGGATTCTGAGGTCCTTGTGTGAAACAGAATTGGACACAGAACACTGGAGCAAGGAAATAGTGGTAAATTTTATGAAGGCAAAGTGTGCTCACAGTGAGCGGGCTTTTACTGGTGAAAGGAAAACTACCAGCCCTGAGGGTGTTGGCATAGGGGCTTAAATGCCCTGCCAGCTTCACCACGTCTCCTGTCAGAGCCCCGAGAGCATGACTGGTCGCGTAAGGGACAGTGACGCATCATGTTTTCTGTGCCTTTTGCATGTCTGATGTCATGATTCACCGTGACTTTATGCCACCAGTGCAGTCCATGTGCATGAACTTTCACTCAGATCCAGGGGCAGAAAAGTTACTCTGGGCTTTGTTGGTAAGTCTGGGGAGGTCTGATGCACCCGTAGCCTGGATTAGAATTTGTGAAAATTCCGCAAGTGAGTTTGAGGTCTTTGGTTACCTCTGTCCACCATCAGCTGTTAAAGCCCCAGGCTGGGTCAAGGCTTGGCCCTAGGGCATGGCCCAGTTTAGGGTAAGTAGGGGAGAGAGGTCTCTTCATCTCCAATTGTGCTGTCTGTATTACTGTTCTCCATCTCTATTGTTTGTCTAATAAAACCTTAACGGCCAGATAGAACTTTGCACATAGTTGATATCTACTTTGCTAGCTGAGCATAGCATATGTACAGTCCTACCATGGTTCACACAATTGATTCTTTCCATGATTCTGCTCACAGACCAAGTTTGACATAAACTGAATCACTTTTGATTATTAAGTTTAATCTTGGCCTTATGAGAAAAGTTGATTTGGTTTGCATTCACTGTAGTTTGTGACCAAAATAGTGAAGAGAATTGAGTTCATGAACTGCCATACCACTGTATATTATCATTGACTAACAAATATGTCTATATATGAACATCACCTCAGGGGAAATGCTTTTTTGCTATCTTCCCAAATCCTGTTCACACTTCTACATTTCTTGTCAACAAATAACAAAATTTCTCCATCATATACATGTCATCTCTTACTTTATTATTATTTTTTTCATTGAGAAATGGAAGCAAATTAAAGAGAGCCTGCTCACACTTCTGCCTCTTCAATTATTAATCTGTTCTCTTCTATATCTGTCTCTTTTTTGTCATATCATGCAGAAATAGTTCATGTGCTCCTCGCAATTAAATCTTGGTTCTCCTGTTATACGTTAGACTCTATTTCCTTTCTCCTACACAAGTTCACTGCTGTGTAAGCAGCGTGAAATTTTCACTCTCTTTATGACTTAGCTTACAGACATAAAATCATGTATAGATCTATGGATGTAGCTTAGTTGTAGAGCATTTGGCTAGGTTCCATCACCACTATATTGGACTAACAAAAATGAAAACAAATAAACAAAATGCACACACAAAAAAACCTCAAAGAAACAAACAGGCTCCAAAAATGTTCTAGTGCACATTGACAAAGCAGATAAAAACTCCCTTTGACATGCCCGACAAGATTCCAGCTAATCATTGTATTATTCTCCTTTTGAGAAAAAAAAATCCTCTAAATGTTTTCTATATTCATAACTTCAATTCTTGTTTAACACCTTTTCTAATGGAAAAACTTACTTAATTTAAATTGAATTCTAAGTCATATTTTCTTCTTTTAGCTCATGTGAAAATTACCCTTCATTATTTTTAGTTGGAACTATGTTATACATTAATTACTGCTCCTGGTTATATTATTAAATTTCTGTATATTTTTAAACTTAAATGAAAACTTAGCTATTCAGTAAAAAGTGTTGTCAATACATATATTTGATAAAGTATTGATATTCCAAACCTCGATATATAAAAGCTCCTAACAGCCTAATAAAATTGTGGCTTTAGAAAAGAGTTCATTAATAAGATATATGGATACACAATTAGGTAAATACATTAAAATATTGTACTTCATTTATTATACTGGAATTACAAATTTAAAAATAACAAAAAGTTAGTGTTCTTGACTGAAATTCTGGAGATATTAAATTGCATATTTACATCAAATGCTAATAAACAAAGAAAGAAGGAGCCTGGGTCCTCCCGTTTCCCTAGAGAGCATGCCCCACTAACCTGAGGACCTACCTTTGAGGCTAACCTCCTTCAGACACCCAGCAACTCGAAGCAGCTGGAGATCAACCTTTTAAAAGACACAATTTTGGATATTTATGGACGTTCATCAAAATGCAGCAAAAAGTATATTTTTGTATCATGACATTTAGGAATATATATTCCCAAAGGCAGATTTATTATAATTTTTCTTTCATTGCTTGTGAGGTACATTTCCATAATTTAGAATTCTTGGTTTTAGCCATAGTATTCTTTCAGCATTTCTTTTAAGCTGAAATTCAGACTGACAGTCCAAAGAAATGAAATGTGAATATTTTTCTAAATCTCCTATGGAAAGTAAACTAGTTCCATGAAATTATATTTTAAAAAGTTCTTTGTCTGAGAAATGTCTGCTCATTTCAGATGTGCGTTTATGAATTGGGTCTTTATATTTGGGGGGGCTGATTGTTCTGAGTTCTTTATATATTCTTCATAGTAGTCCTTTGTCTGAGGAGCAGCTGGTAAAACTTTTTCCCACATTTTAGGTTGTCTCTTAGTTATGTTGATGGTTTCTTTTGCAGTGCAGAAGCTTTTTAATAAGACGAGATTCCACTTGTTGATTCTTTGTGCTAGTTCCCATGCTACTGAGGATTTGTTCATAAAGTATTTTCCTATGCCAATGTCTTCCAGAGTTCTGCCTGACTTATCTTCCAGTAAGTTTAGTGTTTCTGTTTTAATGTTTAGATCTTTAATCCACTTGGATTTTAATTTAGTGCATGGTGAAAGATAAGGGTCCTGTTTTAATCAATATGGAGATACCTCAAAGAACTGGGACTAGAGGTTCCATTTGACCCAGCCGTACCTCTGCTGGATATCTTTCCAAAAGAATTAAAAGAATCGTGCCAGAGTGATATATGCGCACCTGTTTACAGCAGAAAGCTGTATCACAAAATGTCACACATTTGCAACTTATCTTTAAAATATACTTAAATCAATGTATTCTCTAATGTAGAAATAAGTAAATAAATGGAGATATAGAACAGCAAACATTTTCACATATTCAGTGGACCGTCATAATAGTACTAGAATATTTTTAAGTGAAATTATTTTGGGGAATTTGTAATAACAAATCATGTGTAACACAAATATCCTCAGAACTTATGTACACAAGATTTTTAATTGTACATATTTGAGTTATGTAGCATATATCTGTAAAGTTTTCTATTGTTTGTATAGTTTCCCTAAAACAGGGAAACCTGAACACCTATACTTTTTCTAAAGAATTATTTCTGTAATTGCTATTTCTAAATATTAAGACACTTACATCATATTTATGTTTTGTCTCTTTGAAGCCTATTTTTTTTAATTGAGTTTATTGGCACATTTTAGGGATGCAGTACAGTTACATTCATTGTTAGGATCTTGTACCTCTACATGACAAGTCTTGGTTCTCATTTTTTCCACTTGTCCCTGACCTCCCTTCACCCCTCCTCCCCTCCCCATTTACAAACATTTTATTTCCATCTTTTCATTATCTCACATTTTTTTTCTTTTCCCTTATTACCCTTCCCCTACCCATCCCACCTTCCCTACACCTTTAGACCTTTTCTTCCCATTTCACAATGTCAGTTATCTCATTAGGATCTTATGTATTATTACAGTTTATTCACACCAGAGAAATTATTTGGTATGTACATGTGTGACTTATTTATTTCACTTAGGAGTATATCCTCAATATGTATCCATTTTCCAATGAATAAATGCAATTTCTCATTCTTTATGGCTGAGTAATATTCCATTTATAGAAAAACCACATCTTTTTTATCCAGTTTCCAACTTATAGGCAAATGGGCTGTTTCCAAGTTTTAGCTATTACAAACTGTGCCGCTATAAACATGGGTGTGTATACATCACTGTGATATAATTCTTTTAGTTCTTCTGGAAAGATACCCAGCAGAGTAATGGCTGGGTCAAATGGAACCTCTAATCTTAGCTCTTTGAAGTATCTCCATAGTGACTTCCATAGTGGTTAGATCAGTCTGCAATCCCACCAACAGTGGAGAAGGGTTACTTTCTCCCCACAACCCCGCCAACATTTGTTACTGTGCAATTTCTTGATAGCAACCATTCTTTGTGGGGTGAGGTGGAATTTCGGTGTTGCATCTCTCAAAAGATCTGTGATGTGGAACATTTTTTCATATATTTACTTGCTGCCAATTAAAAAATGGGAGTCTGAAATGAACAGACACTTCTCTTTGAAGCCTGTTTTAAAAACAAATCAAGGGCCAGGGATTTAGCTCAGCGGTTCGGTGGCCTGCCTTGCAAGTGCAAGGACCCAAGTTCAATCCCCGGTACCAAAAAAAAAAAAAAAAAAAAAAAAAAAAAAAAACTTCAACCCCGTGAAAAAAAAAAAAAAAAAAAAAAAAAAAAAAAAATCAAGTAGTTTGCCAAATAAATGGTAAATGATTAGTAAATTTAAAAAGAGCAGTTAAAATAATAAAAAGTATATATGCTTAAATGGCAATAAATATTTATTACAGAACTGCCAAATTATTTAAGTAAAATATATTTCTAAAGATGCAACTTTCCCAAGAGAAATCCCTGATAACATTACTAAAATTAGAATCTGTAATATATAGGAGCAGAAAAATAAAAAAATGTGATATGCACACACATATTGTTTCTTTTATTAAATACTTTTCTTCTATGAATTTTTATCTGAACCAACTATTTTTTCCCTTAATCACAGGTAATAAGTGAAATTCATGTAATCCTAGAAGTTCTATCAGCATATTTAAACAAAATAGAAAATAAAGCAACAACTCATGTCTGACTGTCACCCAGCAACAAAATACACATGATTTAGCAATTGATAAACACTTTTCCCCACATACACCCACATGCTTCTTTTGGGAAGTTTGGAAAAGCACCTAATGGCACAAAATTGTCAGTTCATAATTAAACTATATAGAACTAATTCTTCTGTTAGTCCAACCAGTAGATTGTTTTACTAGATACAATGAAATTCTAATAATGCCTAGAAAATCTTGTGTATAATACCAATGTTTTCATATAATATTGATATATTAAGTCATAGAACAGTGGCTGAGATTTCAGCAATATGAAAACCAATAAACTGGTTAGTCCTTAAATATGTAAACATTTGCAAGGTATGTAATTATCAATACCAAAATGAAATATAATATATGATAAAGTTTATAATTAAAAATATTCTCAACGTAAGTAATCGATTTTATGCTCATGAATCTCTGAACCTGGGCCCCATGCTTACCAAAAGTTCAACATCTGAACGGAAAACTGAGATAATCTGCAAGTAATAATTATGTTATTTTCCCCCTTTTTAGCTTTATGTTAAGGCAGCAGAAACCTTGGCAAAGCATTGCCCAAGATACTTTTTAGAAGTTTAAAGATAGTATTACAGCATAGAGTATGCAATTAAATTAAATGAATACAAGGTATTGTCTTACTTAAAACCGAGGGTAGTGATAAGCATAAATTCTTTATTGTCATCATTTTGGCAATTTATATTCCCTTTGCTATGTGATATTTTCTAATACCACCAGTCATTGCCCTGGTCCTGTGGATAATAATTGTATATTCAACAGTTGAATTCAACTACAGCACCAGCTCTTTTGACTTAGAGCATACATCATGATTTATGGGTTCAGTCCTGCCTTCCCAGGCCTGCTTTTCAGGGGTACCTGCAAAATCCAGACATTTCTTAGTTCTGACTGACCAGATATAACCTACAGTTTCCAAAGAAAGTGTCCTTGCATTCCATAATTTGCTATAATTGCTCACAAATTAAAAACATTTTTATTTTTATTTATTGCCCTTTTTTTTTTTTTTTTTTGAGAGTGATCTGGGTCTCACTATGTAGACCAGGCTGGTCTTGAACTGACAGCTATCCTCCTGCCTCAGCCTCCTGAGTGCTGAGATTACAGGCGAACACCACCATGCCCAGCTATTTATCACTTTTTAATTAAGCAAATTACAATGAATAGGAATAAATTCACTGATGAAGATTTCCATAAGCAGAGACTAAGAGGTGCCCAAACACAGAAGCTGCTATGCTGCAGATCTGGTGAGCTCTTCATCTTCCAGTATGTGGGGATGTTCACCAATGTGAGCTCATTCTCAATCACATGTAGGTTTCTAAACTAAAAAATCTTCACTAGATGCACAGGAAAAATAAACAGTAGATAAAAAATATTGGAAGATTCAGTATCATTCGAATTTGGGGAAAATGTGAAATTAACATGAATAAAATTCTTGAAAGATATCAACATCTTCAATGCATGATGAATCACTGGGCGTATTTGTGAATCATTAACATAATAAAGTTAGGCATTGTATAACCAAAGGATTAATGTAGGTTTATAACTGCAGATTTTAGAAAAATAATAATAAGAATGTACCTAGAAGTAAGGCAGAGCCTCTCAGAAGGTACTATCTTTATTTTTTCAGGCCTTGTCTCATATGTCTTGCTATCTAAAGCACATAAAGTGTTTAGGCAGGTCCCAGATATGGCCCAGGGAATGGAAAAATCAGATTGTAGATAATCAATTAACCTTTAAATAGCCATAATATTCTTTTGCCTTGGTGTCTCTCTCTCTCTCTCTCTCTCTCTCTCTCTCTCTCTCTCTTTTTGTACTAGGGATCGAACTTGGGCCCCTGAACTTGTGGTGCAGGTGCCAGAACCACTGAGCTAAATCCCTGGCCCTCCCTTTGGTCTCTTATCCACAGTGCAGTCCTTTCCCTTCAACCTGGCTCATTACTTGATGATTTTACTTGTTTTCATTTTAGATGTATTAAAAGTAATCTATTGGCTTTAATGTAGCTTTTACCCAGCAGCATTATGATAAATTACTCTGCAGTGATTCCCCTACTATCCAATTATAGTGTGAACTAATTAGTTGGGGTGAAGCTATTTCCAAAATATATGGGTTAGTGTTCAGAGTAGAGACTATAACAGCTGAATCTTTGAAATTGACCTGAATGTTTCACTTAAGGAAGGAAAATGATGCCTCTAGAAAATAGTATCTCTTAGAGTAAGGAGTTTAAACATTTAACTATTTTGGATATCTTTAAAAATTCATGTTATGGCAAACTTTTAAAGTAAAATTAAGAGTCTGATTCAAGGATCTTGTACAGAATTCCATGTAGGGCTGGTTTGGTATTCATGTAATTTCTCAGATGTTCCTTGTCTTGGAAGTGTCTTATTTCCCCATCCATTTTGAAAGAGAGTTTTGCTGGATACACCCATCTAGGTTGGAGGTTGTTCTCTTTTAGTATTTGAAATATCTCATTCCAGGCTCTCCTTGCCCCAAGGGTTTGTGTTGAAAAGTCTACTTTGATTCTGATGGGCATTCCTTTGTATGTGATTTGTTTCTTTTCTCTTACTGCTTGTAGTATTTTGTTCTTCTGTTGGGTTTCTGGGATCTTGATTATTATATGTCTAGGTGTAGATTTTTTTTTATTGTAGCTAGTTGGGGTCCTATATGCCTCAGTTATCTGAACGTCAAATTCTTCCCCTCTGTTTGGGAAGTTTTCTGTCATTAATTCTGTGAACAGCTTTTTAAAGTTATTTGTATTTTCTCCTGCTACTTCATGTATTCCTATCAGTCTTATGTTATTCTTCTTTGTATTATCTAGGAGTTGTTGGATTGATTTCTCATGATCTCTTACTGTTTTTAAGAGACCTCTCTTTTCATGGTCACTGAATGCAATCTTATCTTCTATATCTGATAGCCTATCTTCGCATTCTTTTATTCTGTTGCATACACTTTCAATAGAGTGTTCAATCTCCTGGATATCTGTTTGAATCTGTTTTATGGATTCCACTTCTTTCCTATGCTGGGCGTTTATTTTTTCCATTTCTTTCTTATGCTGGGCCTTCATGACTTCTATCATGGTCCTCAGCTCATCTATTTTTTTGTCAGTTTCTGCTCTAAAGTCTTGAATCACTACTTCCATTTTGCTCACTATCTCTATGGTTATCTGGGAAATTATTTCTGTTTTGAATTTTTCTAGAGCCTGATTGATCTGTTTTGTTACTTTCTGTGCTTTGAGATCAGGGTGTCCTGGTGGTCCACTATTGGCCTTTTCATACTCATTTGCCCTACTGTTTGCCATTGGTGAACTGGAAGTCTGTCCTTGTATCTTGCTTAAGTGTTTTCTCATTTTAATTTTTGTTGTTGGACTGTCCTTGGTTTAATCTCTGGATTATCACCCAAATCTTCCTGATATAGTTGTGCCCTAGCTTCTGTGTCTCTAATGACCCACAGACATTCTCATCTTCATAACATCAGAGAAAACAGTTCATCAAATCAACGGCAATGCTTTACCCCAACTGATACAATCAGCAACACATTAAGATCAAGCACAATTTAAGACACTCACCACCTGTGGTAGTCACTAGTCTATCACCCTTAAATCATTTGAACTACATTGAAATCAAGAAGCAGTCCAGAGCATGTCTGCAGTGAACAAAATTTCAATATAGTGTATTTACCATTTAATGGCTCAGACAGAGCAAGGATGCAAGACCCCTGATCTCAGTTAGCTGATGGCTGAACTCCATGACGCTGACTGACCTTGGGCTGCAAGACCCAGATTGAGTTTCCCAACCTTCTGAATGGTTGAAGTCCACAAAGTTCTATTACAGGTTTTCCCCACCCTTTCTTTAAAGATGTTCGAAGTTGGGAACTCAGAAACATACCCTTGATGACCATCTCTGTCTTTGCAGAGTGGGTCCAAAGACTTGCACAGTCAGGAGGTCTGAGAGTGTGGAGCGGGGCCTTATGGGGGTTAAGGGGCACCTGCGCAGCTACCTTCCCGGCGCTTGAGCAATGGCTGCTGGGTCCGGAGCAGGCTTGGTTCTCCTTCCTGTGGTGAATCGGGGGCCAGGCTACCTTCCCGGCACAAGATAATGAAGGCAACAACACCATGAGGCCCAACAGAGCAAATCAAATAGGCAAGGCAAGAAATTAAAAGCAGAATGTGAAAAAGTAAAAAGAGTCAACTAAAGGCCAATAACATGTCAATAACAAGTCAGTACATATCAGTTATAACCAGCAATGTCAATGGCCTCAACTCACCAATCAAGTGTAATAGAGTGGCAACATGGAATAAGAAGCAAAATCCAACAATATGTTGTATACAAGAAACACATCTAGTGCAAAAAGAAGCCCATAGACTGAAAGTGAAAAGATAGAAAACAATTCTCCATGTGACAGGAGCCCAGAAAAAAACAGGGGTAGCAATCTTATTTGCAGACAAAGTAAATTTCAAACCAAAACTGATTCTATAATTATGGATGTAGGACAGTACTGTATCATACCTCTGTGAATGTAAAATATCTTGTACCTGCTTTATGATACATAGTAGGGACCGTGCTTTATCAGAGCTACATTTAATGATATTACTCTAGAATGTTCTCTTTCCAGATGATGATTAAGAGGCTAATAGAAAAAATGGTGCCAGGTACCACAGCAGCAACAGAACTTTGCTGTTTTCTGGATATTATTCTTTTCTTTGTTTTTTGTTTG
>NW_022900913.1:21299535-21373094 GCF_012274545.1 Fukomys damarensis | reverse complement strand
GTGTATAAATTGAAACTTTAACGGTGCTGCCAACTTTGGAAAAAGTCATTCCAATTTACTGTGTTGAGTTGGCATAGTACAGAAATGGACAACCATATTGGTCTAGAAATGTTAATTTATTTTTATTTTTATTTTTTTTTCCATGTGTACAGGGGTAACTCATCATACTAAATATGTAAGATCACATCTACATGGGTTTGATTACAGCAACTAATAAAGTATTCTCTAAATAACGAAAAAAAGAATAAGATAAGACTATAAGAGTGAGAAGCAATTTAAATATGTTCAGGGACCATTTTCATCTGCAGAATTAAGGATTATTTTAATGTTACATCATTGCCTTTTCTCTTTTACTTTCCTTTTTAGTTTTATTTTAGGATTCCCTATTTTTAATTTTCATACAGAGATTTCTTTAACTGAAATACCGAATAGTTTCTTTGGTGTGAAAAGCTATAATAATACACAGGATCCTAATGAGATCATTAATAATGTGAAATAGGAAGTAAAGGGCTAAAGGTGTAGGGAAAGTGGGA
Organism: Fukomys damarensis; assembly: GCF_012274545.1. Lineage (NCBI taxonomy): Eukaryota > Metazoa > Chordata > Mammalia > Rodentia > Bathyergidae > Fukomys > Fukomys damarensis. The sequence continues at coordinate 21,372,561 of NW_022900913.1, read as the reverse complement.
AGGGTGGGGGAAAGATAATAGGGAGAGGAAAAAAATATGAGAAACTGAAAAAATGTAAATAAAGTGTTTGTAAATGGGGAGTGGAGGAGTTGTGAAGGGAGGGCAGGGACAAGGGGAAAAAATGAGAATCAAGACCTATTATGTAAAGGTACAGAATTCCAATGATGAATGTAATTGTATTGTATACCTAAATTGTACCAATAAACTCAATAAAAAGAAAAAAAAATTAAGAGTCTGCTAACATTCAGCTAGGTACTAGACCAGAATAAATGTTTATATGTCTGGATCTCAAAACTTCAAGGTCAAAATAGCTTCAACTGACCTTTGGGTATGAAACCACTTCTTGTGTACTTGCTTACTTCTAGGATCTATGAACTAGTGAGAGGATGTTTATTTGTCTTATTCATGTTTCTCTCTCCTTTATATATTTCCTCCTCAACATCAAGGTTGACAATATTTCCTTTATTCCAGGAAATTTTCCTTGTATTTCCAAAATGAGCACAATGCACTGACCATAAAGATATCCAAAAATAGTTTCTTCATATCGGCCCATGAAGAGCCAGAGGATGAATAAGCTCCAGTTCACAGTTATGAGGGCTAAGAAATAAAGAAACTCCTCCACCTGTGAGAAATTCCTGTGACAAAGGAAGAACAATTTACATAGAAGCTGTTTCATTTTGTTTCTCATTGAGTTTATTGGTACTTTTTAGGTATGCAGTAGTTACATTCATCATTGGGATCTTGTACCTTTACATGATAGGTCTTGGGAAGGGGAATAAATGAGAACCTAGAAATGGTTTCATTTTAAATGGGTAACAGTGTGAAGGACACCAGACAGATGAACATAGGTAAATGAATTGTTACTTGAAGGTTAGTAAAAATTGAACAAGAATGAGAGTACATTAGAGTATGGTAACATAAAAAGCATGTATATTCTTACAGTGCAATGACAGTTGATTCTACTTTATGAGCAAGCATAAATAAGTATGTGAATATAGATTCTTAGTGATATCTCAGTGTTCTGGTCTTTATAAATAATTCACACAAAATGTCAGTGACTCTTATGTTCACATCTGCAAGATTTAAAATTTACTATATATATAGGATATTATGCATCAATTATGGCTTCCAGGATATGTTTAATTTAGAAATAATGGTCAGAAACTTTAAAATCTTCAAGTATTCATCCATTTAAAAAGCTGTGTTCTTTATTTAGTTCTCTTAATTATTGATAAATAATTTAAACAGTTTTAATTTGTCACATCTTAACATTATGTGTTTTGACAAAGATACCCATCAGTGTAAGCAAACTGAAGGCAATGTTTAGGAAAATACCATAACTTCAAAATTTTTTTTCTTTGGATCACTTTGCTAACAATTCACCAAGCAAAGCTATCTGCAATTGATCTTTTTAATTTTTTGTATATTTTTTGCTTTTTTTAATGCCATTCAATTTTGGTAATAAAACTATACTATTTGGATTTCCTTCCTTCCACTTGGTATAATGCATTTGAGCTTAATTCATAGGTCTAGCATATATCAGTATTTACTTCATTTATATTGCCTAGGAGTATTTCATTTTATGGATGAACCTCATGTTATTTATTCACTTACCAGTGCAGGCAATTCTTTCCAATGGTGACAACTACAAATAAAGCACTTGGTCCTGTCAGATATTTTTCAAGGTGGCCACTTTATTGGAGTCTTCATTATATAGCATTTAGTTTCTGATGTGTAAGCCAAATATATAATTATCAATAAAAATAATAATCAATTTTCCCTAACTATTCCAACTACTCATTTAGCACAATATTTGTTCAAATTTTCAAATGATTTTCTTTTTAGTTGCTTTGTTTTCTGATACTTCAGTGACAGGCCTTTGAGTGTTCTGGAAACTCGATATTTATAAGGTGTATATTTTACTGGTATTTTCTCTGTCCCAAGGACTTACAAAAGTGTTCAGTGCTGATGAAGCCTATTCTTTTTTGGTGGGGAGGGTACCAGAGATCAAACTTGGGTCCTTGCACTTGCAAGGCAGGCAGTGGAACCACTGAGCCAAATCCTTGGGCCTTCATTATATTTTATAGGACATATCTTTGGTGTCATATAGAGGAAACCTTTGTCTAGCCAAAATTACAAATATTTTCTAATCTATTTGTAGAAATTTTACCTCTTCACTTTCATTATTTAGGTAAGTGATCACACCAACATACATACACACTGTGAGTATGTAAATACATCTACAGCATATGGTTTATGGTACATATGGAGACACTACTATGAGCCTCTGTTTTCCTTTTTGAAAATATGTCTGTGTCAATTATGCTAGCCCATCGATATTATATGTGGTGTATATGAGTGGACAATAATGCATATCTTTAATTCACTAACATTTAGACCAAGCAGAACTGCAACTGAGATATTCTTAAGAGCATGCACAATGAACTGTGCACATAGCATTGATTTTAAGGACATAATTTCATATTTCTAGCTTATCTTTAATAGGAGGAAACTTGTGAGGACTTTGTGGAAGGGTTGATAGCTTTTGCATGGTGAGTATATAAATCTATGGCTAGAGGCTATTCGATATTGGCTTTTGCATGTTCACAAAAAGTTTGACCCTTCAACTATCAAGAAGTGGACCTTAATTCCCTTACCCCATTAGTGTATGTTTAACATAGTTGCTAGCTTCTAATTAATCTCAAAGTAGGAATGGTATGCATGGCTTAGGAGACTAGACCATAAAAACAAAACAAAACAATTTTTCCTTTTCTTATATTTTTTTTTCTTTTCACTTATTTACTTTTCTCTACCCTTCCCATTTCCCAAAAACAAAGTCTTTGTAAATGGGGGGAGGGTATGGGGAAAAAATGAGAACCAAGACCTGTCATGTAAAGGTACAAGATCCCAATGATAAATGTAACTGTACTGTTTATCTAAAAAGTATCAATAAACTCAGTGAAAACAAACAAACGAAACAAAACAAAACACAGTTTTGTCTGTCATTTTGCTTTCTATTGCAGTTTAGTGCTCTGTTAAGAAGACACCTATCATGACAGGAAGACAGGCAAGCATCCTGTAGATACGACTTGTGAGCAAAGATTTGAGACCTTCAGCCAGAATCACCAGTTAATTCATACCCAAGCTAGGAGCCACTAAAACTATAGGATACCTACTATGAGTTTCTCAGAGTTACTAAATATTAAGCTCATTTGTTTTGAAGCATGAATCTTAGTTGGTTCTTTTAGCCATGGCAGAGTGGCAGTAAAATGGTTCTTCTATCCTATGCCCTGGAAAACATTGTAATCTAAAAGAGTCACTATATCTGATTTGCATTTTGAAATAATATATGCTTTATTTCAAATACCTTTGCTTGTGTACATTAAAAAATAATCGATTATTATTGACTGATTCAGTGGAAATAAGGAAAAATCTGAGAGACAAAAGCATTGTAGTAAAACTTATTTTTGTACATTTTTCAAAGATTAACTCTAAGTATATATAGGTATTTATGTAAATGTTAATGAAGTCAACTTCTCCATGGAATTAATTACACAACTTCAGAAAGAAATAGAGAGTACAGTGGGGTACAAAGTGCTATTTTCTTCATTTATGCATTAAAAATATGTTTTCATTGACATAGAGATAAAAGTTGATCCAGATATTTAGGAAATTTTTTTAAACCTCATTTCACTCCCATGCCAACATTTCTTGACTGTTCCTGTTTGTAATTCAAGATCAGGACCAAGTTGTGCAAGAGCATTAGCAAAGTTCTGAAAATCATCCATGTCTTTTGTGAAAATATTGGCTTTAGAAAGTGATAAAAAATGTGGCATTAAGAAGCTATGTGTGTGTGTGCGTGTGTGTGTGTGTGTGTGTGTGTGTGTGTGATACTTGGGATTGAATATGGGCCCTTTGCACTGAATTACATTCCAACAATTTTTTTAAAAATCATTTAGTTTTGACATAGTCATATTAGGATGTTAGACTGTACCGTGTGATCCTCATTCCCCAGCCTCTTTTACAGCTAGGAGTTTTACTTTAAAGCAAACTTGATTCTAGCTAACAATTTTTATATATTTGTTGCAAATAAATTATTTTGGATTTATAATGCTTATTCCCATGAGTCTCAAATTCTAAATACTTTACTTATTGAATCAGTCTTTATTACTGATTGAAGAGTTAATCTTCCAGTTCAATCGTGAAATATTGATGAATTTTGGATCGCTGCACTCTTGCCTTAGTGATACATATGTAATCTAAAGTTTAAGACCTCTCTAGAATTTTCCATATAGATATATGACTCCTGAGCAGGAACTGGAAAACCAATGATCTTTTTGCCATCATTGAAAATAAATTCAGCTAAGTACAATGACTAGTCAACCATGAAATTGTGCACTTAAGTGGACTTCACACTGACAATAGAAATACTGAAGGGAATTTATATAAACTTGCTGGGATCTCATCTGCTCAGTGTTATTCTGCAAAGTCTCTTCTAGGAACCATTTGTAGCTAAACCAGCAGTATATCTTTTTTTTTTTCTTTTTCTTTTTTTTTTTGGTTTCGATGTTGATTCTCAAAAACTATACAGATCAAGGAAATATTGTAAGTTTAAAAAGGCAGTAACCCATATTTGTTACTTCAGATTTCCTAGGGAGAAAATAACTTTTAAATGGCAGAGTAGTCAGATCTTGAAGAATAATATATAGTGTAAAAACAATTCCTGAAATATTTATGTATAAAAATTTTAATATTATATCTATTTATAATACAACTAGATTACTTCAAGGGTAATCCTGAGTATCAGATACCATAGATATAATTACTATGTCTATTTTATATGGATCAAAATATTAAAGAATAGAGCTTAAGTAAATCGCCAACAGATTGAGCTCAAACGATTTGCATTTAGGTTCATGTTTGTAACCACTGAGTAATTTGGTATTTCCTCTATATTTCCTCTATGAGAATAATATATGCCTAGTAAATTACAATATAATGAGTACACAAAGTACTTAAAATAAAAAAGTTTAGTAGTGATTTTTGGTATTATGTAAGAGCATTTTAACATTTCCAATAATTATGTTTGTTATAAAAGTGTATCATTCATTATTTTAAAATTGCGTACTAGGAGCTATACCATTTCATACAGATTACACAATAAGGTTTCTGAACCTTTTCCACCCTACTATTCTAAAAAAAATGATAATTGAAGCCAAATTATAAAGCAGTTCTAAACTCTATTGCAGATAAGAGACACTCTCGGCTTTGAAACTAAAGTCCACTTAAGGACATTAAAACGTTTTATTTTTATTTTATATATTCCGTGTTATATAATCAAAATCAATCTAAAGCCAAAAATGATTTTCATGAAATGTCCATCTGTACATAACGTTACATAAAATTAGGTGATATGCAGCAAATAGTAATTAAATTCCTATTTTATATTAAAAAAAGATGAAAATTAATAAAAGAGAAGCAGGACAAAATGACAGGTAATATTTATCAGATATCTCTTACACATCTCATATTTTCAAATATTTCAAAAATAAATATCACATATTTTAAAATACTTTAGGGAGATTTTTATCTCATCCCAGGGTACATTATGTAATGGAAAACGCGCACACACACACACACACACACACATAAGTATTTTATGATATTAAAACAATTCTTTGCATAATAATGTGATAGAGAAAATAAGATTAGTTTGGGATATTTGTGTATATACAGTTAATTTCTTTTACTTTATACCATCGTAAGAAAGTACCATACTTTCAATGAAATTCTGAATTATTGTGAAATTTTTTGAATTACAACATTATACAATATTTATCAGTAAAGACTATGTAATGTTTACTGTTTTTTTTAGATTTTGCTACATGAAAATTAAGATTTAGAGTTGTAAATATTGTAGTGAAGTGAACATAGACATTTCTTAAAATAGGTAGTTTACCTGTCATAGGTTGAGCTTTTCTATAAAATTATATGTATTTGATTAAATATATTTGCATCAATTATTATGAAGTTATAGTCTTCTTTATTAATAGAGTGTAGTCCCCCAAATTATGTTATCTTTCAACATAGGGTAAAGCAGCTATTTATCTCTTCTAACAAATATAACCATGTTTTTCTGTCATGAGACAAGCATGTGTGCACCTTTAACTACTTTTGAAATTGTTTAATGATTTAAAAATTATCTGGACAGAAGATAGTGTTTGCCACTCCAAATACAGGTTTTTAATCCTTTAAAAATGAAATGCTTGCATGTGCAATATTACTTCACATCATATAAGTAAAAATTGCTGTAAGTTCAGATATTAATTTTGAGGAGGAAAATTAGTTCTAGTATTGACATAATAATTGATGACTTTTTTTTTCAGGAATAATAGAATTTCCAAGCATGAAAAAAAAAAAAAGACCTTGGCAGAAAACAAGGTATAATTTCTGTCTGTGTTGGGCTCATTGTCTGTATTAATATAGCCAGAAAAACCATATTATATCTCTTGTTGTCACAAGAGTTTCCGTCAGCCCTCAAAGAGACCATACTTGTCTTTCCACTTCAAAAAATAAGGAGAAAGCAAATGTCCTGTTCTTTGGAGCCAGAGAATCATCTTTAAGTATTTCACACATAGTAGGGATAGCTGTTGATATCTATGACAGAAAATCTCATACAGTTGAATGGCTAAAGTTAATGAAGAATTGCTAAAATACATATGACTATTCAAACAGGTATCTATCTGTATATACTACACATATACTTGAACAGAAGTGTGCAAGACTGTTCATATTATGAATGTAAATTTAGTATGCCCATCATTGCAGTTTTTCTCCTTTCGATACTCTGCAACTCTTTTCACATAATTTTCAGCCACTGTTGTCTATCCCCATTATTGAAACTCAGTGAAGCCCATTATTATATAGTGAAGCAAAGTGATGAATCATTAGTTTTTGAGGTTGAAGAGAGTTTTATTATTGCTGTATATGTGCAGTCAGACAGAAATTCAAATGTAATGCAAAGAGAAATTTTGTGGAGCATGTGTATCTATGATAAAGAAAATAAATCTATACTTTCAGCAGATGGACCCATAATCTACATATCAATCCTATAATTTCCTTGCATTTTGATGACTCATTTTACATCATAAGAAACAATTTGGTAATCTCTGATTATAACACTGTTTCTATTATAATTCCCACTTGTCTCAATCAGTCAGTTTTCTTCATCATTGCAAGTTTGGTAGAAGACGGAAATTTCTGTGGGGACTAGGACTGAGTTAATCAGAAGATGTTGATGTAACATCCAAAGTCCCTGATACAGGGCAGCACCATACAGAATTTTTTTTTCCTTTTGTACATCTTATCCACATTTTAGAGTTCAACTTAGATCACTGACTTACTTGTCAAATTTGAGTGTTTGGAAAATTTTATCCCCCTTACCTTTTGGTAATTTCTTTGTTTCATCACTGAGATTACCCACATATTTTTTTACAGACCTTTACTTAGCATAGTATACATTATCTCAAAATTCCCATAAATAAAGGACATTTTTGTCTGTAAGTATTCTTATCAGGTAGTAAGACCAAATGGTCATGATGCTTTTAGCTGACTGACATGGACATGTGGCCTTTGAAAAGTATTATTTTTCATCTGCACTCAGATATTGTCAACCAATGATATACCATCTGCTTAGTTGTAGTCTTTCAAATCTGGATCACTTGCCTGCTTATTTGTAATTCTTAAAATCCTATATTCTTTTTGCTAACATTTTAAAATTAACGTGGATAAAACTTAAACATGTAATTCCAACATTTTTATTTCTTACTATTTTTGTTGTTGTTGTTTTTTTTTTTTTTTGGTACCTGGGATTGAACTCGGGTCCTTGCACTTGCAAGGCAGGCTACCAAACCACTGAACTAAATCCCTGGCCCTATTTCTTACTTTTGAAATAACTGAAGATTTAGGTACAGATCCAAGAGCAATAGAATATCGTTTCATGTGTTCTTTAAATATTTTCCCCAGCCGTGACATTTTGCAACATTGTAGTCTAGTATCACAACAAGGACACTAACATTGTTACATTCATGTATTATTTTCATTAACACAAGAAACCTTATCATTCACCTATTTTGCCAAATACAGGTACTTTACAGCCTCCTCAGTAAGCCTATTGTTAATCACAGGCAACAAATTGTTCTGTTTCCTATTTATAATACTGTATCATTTTAAGGTTCTCATATTAAAGAACTATTATAACATTACAGTAGTAATAATAAATATTTTATCATATTATTAGTATTATAGTATTGTTATAATACTTATTTTACTCATTATGATTTTAGTTCCATCAGGTTGTGACATATATAAGTAGGATTATTTAATTGCTGAATTATATTCATAGAATGTCCATATTAGTTCAATCCCTGTTACCCCCCCAAAAAAAAGTTAAAAAAAAAGAATGTCCATATTAACCTTACCTTCTAAAAATATTTTCCTCTATATTTATTAATTTACTGTTAACTACAGCTTTATCAATACTGTCATTACTCTAAAACTTTAAATTCTAATCTTGCTTTTATCATTGTGCAACAATTTTTTTAATAGAAACTTCATTTGTACTTCAAGTTCTACTTTTAGAGCATTTATTTTGCACTGTGCCAGTTTAGATTTCACTAGGGTCATGAATTTTCCTAGCCAGCTAGTTTTGCACATTTCAGGTAATCTATTCCAATCGTTTTTTTCCCCTTTTCAACATGTGCAAACATGTTTAATCATGGCTCTGCGCACACTCCTGAATAAATTATCAAACTTTATTTAATTTTTAGTCCTCCACAGTTTTCTAGTCCCTTATTTCCCAACTCCATGAAATCAACTCCTAGGTTACCTTAATCCCTATTAAAGTCATCAAATGACACTATATACACTTTTTTTTATGAAAATTGATTTTCTCATAAAGGTGTGTATCAAGAGGAAGAACACTATTTTACATATGTAAATAATTGATGACATCCAATTTTGTGTTGTAGTCTACTTACCACCTCACAAATCATAATGATGATTTGTTCTCAACATACTAGGTTTTATTATATGTTAGTTTTGTCCTTTCTTGATAATACTATTATCATCAGAATTATATTTCAAATGTCAGGCAGATAAGTGAGAACAGAATTATACAAAGTTATCTCAAAGACAAAAAAAAAAAAAACAAAGAAAACTATACCACTAGATTAGAATTGAGGGGAGCCTAAAGGAATGTATTAAAGATGTAGAAAAAGTACAACCCAGAACTTTTTGGAGGGTTGATTACCCATGGAAGAAGAGCAAAAGGAAAACCTGAGGCATAATTATTAGCATTATATAACCAAGTACTTCAAGTATTCTAAATCCCTCTGTAATACCATCTCATCTGCAAGACCATCTGACCATTTTTAAGCCGTTACAATTAGAAGTTGGCCTCTTCTTAACATATGGAATGAGGAAAAAAATGCTTTATAATAAATATGTATTATTGAAAGTAGGTTAAAACTCAAGCATATTAATCTCTTCTAAGTCAAATCACTGTGTTAAATGTATATGTGTACATATATGGATGTATAGATGTGTTGCATATATGATATATATTGTCACTTTTAATTTTCCACAAAATGGTATTCCCGGATATTTTATACTTGTCTGTTTAGCTGCCCCACATTGGCTTTTCTCTTCTTCTTCTTTTAATTCATTGAGTTTATTGGTAGATTTTAGGTGTATAGTATGATGACATTCATCTTTGGGAATTTGTAGTTTTGCATGATCTATCTTTTGGTTCACACCTTTTCCCCATTCTCCTGCCTTCCCTGCAACTCCTCCATCCCTCCTTATTGCAAAAAAAATTTCCATTTTTTCCTTTTCTCATAGTCATTCCTTTTCTTTATTTCCTTTTCCCTACTCCTCCACCTCCCCTTACCTTTTGGACCTTTTCATCCTATTTCAAATTATCTATTATATCTTGCTTTTAACATGGGAAAACTAAAAGTGTAAATAAGATGCAAATTGTATAACTGATAATGTGAAATAGGAAGAAAAAGGCTAAAGGTAATGGGGAGGAGGGAAGGTTGGAGAAAGGAAATAAGGAAAAATAAAAAAACTATGAGAAAAGGAAAAAAATGGAAAGAAAGTCTGAAAATAGGGGAGGGTGGAGGGGGTAAATGGAGGAAAGGGGTATGGGGAAAAAGTGACAACCAAGATCTGTCACGTAAAGGTACAAGATCCCAATGATGAATGCGACTGTACTGTATACTTAAAGAGTACCAATAAACTCAATAAAAAAGAAAAAAAAATGCTCCTCTGAACTGAACTACTAGAAGTGATTTCCTGTCTGTCTTAACCACCTTTTCATCACTGGGGCAAAAGACCCAATACCCACAATTTAAAGAAGGAGAGATTTATTTTGGTTTATGACCAACTGAATCTAAGACAGAACAATATGGTAGAGAGGCATGGTGAAGAAAATGTTGCACCTATGACATCCATGAGCCAGGTGAGAAGGGAGGAGCCAGATCCAAGATACACTTTTCCTGGCCATGCTCCCAGTGACACACTGAAGCAGGCTCCACTCCCTGACTGCGCAAACAGCTACTGAGCTCATCGGTGGATGAAACAACTGGTGAGTATAGCACACTCATGATCCTATTACTTTCCAAACACAGAGCCTTTGGCAGCACATTGCAGATCTAAATCATAACATTTCGTCCCTGTCTCCTAAAATATTCATGCTCATTTCATTATGAAGAATGTCTTTAGTCTATCTCTAAAATTTCCAAAGCCTTAACAGTTTCAGCCCTGCTGAAAAGTCCAAGTCCAAAGTCTCCTCTGAGACATTCCACATTTCTAGCATCTCCAACTTCCAGGGTTATCCATTCACTTTTTAAAAACTATAAATGGTTTATTAATATATGTTAGATGTATATAATCATCACATTCATCATGGAGAACTTGCTCCTATACAATATATCTTGATTCTTATTTTTTTCCATTTCCCTTCCCTCCCTTAAACCCGTCCACCCATCAAAACTTCACCAAAAGACTTCTATACACAGTAAACAAATTCAGTAGCATAGCTGAATATAAGGTTAACACTCAAAAATCAATAGCCTTCCTGTATAAAAATAGCAGACTCAGAAGAATTGGGGAAACGACACCTTTAACAATAACAAACAAAACAATAAAATACCTAGGAATCAATCTAATAAAGGAAGTAGAAGACCTGTAAATTGAAAACCATACTACTCTGAAAAAGGAGATCGAAGGAAATGCCAGAACCGGGAAAGATATTTATTTTCTTGGATAGGAAAAACCAATATAATGAAAATGGCCACACTTCCAAAACTGTTATACAGATTTAATGCAATCTCAAGGAAAAATCCAACAGCATATGTCACAGAATTAGACAAAATAATCCTAAAATTCATTTGCAAGCAGAAGAGACCTGGAATAGCTTAGGTAAATCTGAGCAACAATGAGCAAGGCATCACATCTGAGCAAGGCAAGGGCATCACAATCTCCAATCTGAAACTAAACTACAAAGCTACTGTAATAAAAACAGCATGTTACTGGGGAAAAAAGACCAAAGGATCAATGGAACAAATTCGAAGATGTAGAAACAACTCCAGACATACTCAGCCACCTTATTTTAGACAAGCCAAACACCTTCACTGGAGGAAAAATAGCCTGTTTAATAAATGGTTTTTCAAAAACTGGGTTTCAACTTGCTGAAAATTAAAACTAGACCCATATCTTTCCACATGCACGGAACTAAAATAAAAGTGGATCCAATATCTAAATATTAAAACAGAAGCACTAAACTGGCTGGAAGATAGAATAGGTAGAACTCTTAAAGACATTGGCATAGGAAAAGACTTTCTCACCAAATCATCAGTGACATGGGAACTATCAACTAGGTTTCCTCAGATTAAAAAGCATTTGCACAGCAAGAGAAAACACCAAGAGAGTGAAATGGCAACCCATATGTGGGGAAAAAAAATATTAGCTGTTCTTCACACAAAGTACTAAGATTTAGAATATATAAAGACCTAAAATAATAAATAAACAGACCCCCAAATTAAAAGATCCAATCAAAATATTGGCACCTGATATGAATAGACACTTGTTAGATAAAGTAAAAAGAGCAAATAAATATGCAAAAAAGTATTCATCATCACTGGTCATTCAAGAGATGCAAATGAAAACAATGCTGAGATTCCATCACACCCCAGAAAGAATTGCTGCTATCAAGAAATCAACCAAGCCAGGGATTTTAGCTCAGTGGCACTGTGCCTGCCTCACAAGTGCAAGGTCCTGAGTTCAATCCCCAGTACCATAGGGGGAAAGAAAGAAGAAGAAACAATCAACCAATCACAAATGCTATTGGGGCTGTGAGGAAAGAGGAACTTTCTGATCACTTTTGAGTCCTGTCTTACAGATTTAGGTACTGCTCTTTCTGGGATACACTGCCTGGCATCTCAGGGCTTCCTTTGGAATATGAATGGAGGCTTCCTAGAACTCACAACTCTTGCATTCCGTGTACCTAAAAAACCAGCCCCACAAGGATGATACAAGATCTGCTGAGAGATTGAACAGTCGTCTTGACTCCTTGTACCATGGCTGCAGAGGCCTCTGAATGCATGAATGGAAGACCCATGTAACTGGAGTCCTGGGAAACCTGTTCCCTAAGCAGCTCTTTTCAAGTAGGGGACACAGGATCTCTGCAAATGAAAGATCTACAGTATTCCACACTCAAGCTGTGAATCATCAGATGTGATTTCTGAGATGCCTCAAACTTTCTTTCTTACTTTACTTATACAAAGTAATTGACTTCTTGTTAGTGCTAATTTTCAAATAAACAATCTCTCCTTTGCCCCATCTTTGTAGGCTTTCTCTGCTGAATGTGACAATATTTCAAAGTGCTTCATTTACCTGATTTCTACTGTAAATCCAGCTGAGGAGAACACCAGAAGTACCAATATTAGAGCTTGAGTATTGAACTGTCTTGAAATTTTCTCCTCCAGATTAATTAGTCTGTTGCTGTTAATCTTAGTCTCCTGGAATGTCTGATGGCATGGGTAAAATAAAGTCTAATTTTCAGCTAGGGTGTAATACACATGGACTCTAGTCCACTTGCCAATGGAGTTCTTGTTCTTATAGAAACTTCTTTAGCCTACATTTCTAGCCGCATTGTCATCTTCTGAGCTATAAAGAGAATCTCCCACGCAGCTCAATTTATAGAATTCTGTCTTCCATACCAGACATCTTCAGTCTTGTCAAACTCTTCCTGTAAGCCAGTTACAAAGTTTCCAAACCACATGGTAAAGTGGGAACACAATAATCACCCCACTACTGATGCCTCAAATAGTTTTAGTCATTTTTGCCATTACTGGGACCAAAAGCCCAAAACGAAAATTTAAAACAGAATAGGTTTATTTTGACACAATATTTTCTGCCCAAGATAGGCTTCTTGCAGTTCAGAAAAGGTATTATAGAGGAGCCTGTGCATAGGAGACATGCTAATTCTTGGCAGCTAGGAAGCAGAGGGAAGGGGGAAACCAGGCACAAGAATCCACCCTTCCAGGTCATACTCCCAGGGACCTACCTCCAACCTGGCTTTGCATCCTAAACACACCCTCGGTTACTGAGCTCACTCATGGGTAAAACCACAAATGAGAAAAATGCTCTGAAAATCCAACTACCTTCCACACATATGTGTATTTTGGTGGAGATAATGTCCTCCATGGATTGTTTTTACCTAAAGATTTCATAATATAATGGTATAAAAGCCCATCTTTCGCCCATCTCTCTTTCTAGGAATAAGAGAAATTCTGAGTTTTATTTTTTATTATTAAATTCCTTTCCAATCTAGCATAAGGTTGGAACTTCACTTGTGTTCAAGTAATGGACTTTTGTTCTAGTTTGCTTCTTTCCTTTCCTTAACTTTCCCTAAAAATATTTCCTTAGAAATTCACTTGCACAGATATCTTATGCTCTGTTTCCAGGGAACCCTACCTGAGATAAAAGCTGATTACAACTGCCTAGTTTAGTTGGTATCAAACACTGTTGTATGTTATAAGAAATTAATTTATCTTCTGGAATGATTATTTCATTAACATTGCCTTTTCTTTAACTTTTTTTCTTGGATCCTTCAACATATTTTTCTAATTATTATACAACATTCTTCTTTCTTTCTTATTTAAGTCTTTAGAAAGAGAAATCAACATTTAGTTCTCCAATTTAGCATCTGTTATTCAATTTACTCAGTTAAATTTTGATCGTACCATCCCTAGTTTATGAAATTATTTTATTAAGATTAGCCAAAACCACCTAATTGACAATTCCTATGACAACTTTATTTTTGCTTTCTTCAAACATTTCTTCCTTAATATTCATAAAATGAGTTTATTTATGCATTCCTACAACAACAACAAAAAAATGTTGACATCCTTTAGAATGCCAGTTGTGCCAGGGTAACAGACAAACTGATAAAGAACAACTGCAATAATAATAATAGCACTGTTTGTGGAGACAGATAATAAAGAAATATAAGTCTTTCAAATGAGAGTTTTGCCTGAATAATAGGATATGTACACTGCATTTTGTATGTTTTGTGGAAATTACTGTGGCATAATTCTCCACACTTATTGCACACCTTAGATCCACAAGCCATATTTATTCTAAGTAGGAAAGGTACAATTTGAAGCAAACATCATTAAGCTCACCTCTATCCACGTTCAAATTAAGGACTTTATATAGTTAAAGTCTCATGTTGTATGCTCTAAAATTTTACCTGAACAATGAGAAATGCTTTGTCCTTGTTTTTCATCAATATATTATATTTTCTTTTCCAAAGTAAGTCATTATTTTTTTCATCTTTTTTCTTGGAATCCATATAACTAGATAATCTAGATGCTTTCAGTTTCATTACATGTTTTCCCATTGGTATCCCTCTCATTATATCAATATTTGAATAGAAAGGATGCTTTGCTAGCAGATAAGATTCTTTGTCAGTTTAATGCTAATAGATAACTACTTTTAAAGCATATTGACTGAGGCTAAACCTCTTCTCTAAAATGCTACAACTGGGAAATACAGAATAAAGTACATAGAAACTTTCTTTATTAAAATACCCACAAATGTAGGTTAAAATTATAGTCCAGAGACATAAGAAAATCTATCCTTAAATTGAAAAGTAACCTGTAGAAACCAATGAATAGAAAACATAAGGGGAAATCAATTTTATTTAAATGGTAAATCTATGTATCTAAAATGCTAGCTTTGAAAAACTGAAAAAATGTTCAGCTGATAATAATGATGGTACTAAAGAGGGGGACCATCCACATTGTAATTGGGAAAAAGAGTAATACAGTATATCCAACAGTGCACCATGAATGTTACATCTTAACTGACAACCAAATGGGAAAATTGTGCTTCACTTCATTTCAGTATGTTTTAATATCATAGGTACAAGTTCCTGTATCCCACCTTGGGGCTGTATGTAGCTTAAAACTGTTTTTCCTGACAGAGAAGGTTCTGCTCTCCAGATTCAAATAAATGAAATCCTCAGGGCTGGGAAATATCCGCTTAGCACTTAGGTTTGGGGCTTAAAGCTCCATTTTCAGAGATAGATTTTTCCAATATTTAACAGATCAAAATTTGAATCTCTAGCAATTTTGAATTCCAAGACCACAGACAGATTTATCATTTGCAAAAAATTTAATAAACGTTGTATATGCTTGATTTAAATGCATATTCAAACTTTATGTTTCAAGGAAATGCTACAAATATATAACATTCTATATAATTTGAGTATATAATATAAAATGCTATTCAATCAATTGTGTTCTAATTAGGAGCACTTAATTATACTGCATTCCAATGAAAAGCCCTAGAATCATAGAAGTCCACTTTACAAATCACTGGTGTATTTGTTAAGATTTTCATTTACTTCCCATATGTCATATGCTCTGAGAAAGACATTTCAACAAGTTTATAATGTGTGGAAATTTTATAATGATAAAACAATTTTTGTATTTTTGTCCAAGAAGATGATTTAAAATATAAAAACAATAGGCCAAGGATTTAGCTCAGTGTTGCTGCTGCCTGCCTCACAAGCACAAGGTCATGAGTTCAATCCCCACTACCAAAAAAAAATTAAAAATTAACTGTACTATTATAATATTTTATTTCATATGCTATTGTTTTAAAAAGATATGAAAAAGCTTTCTAATTCACACAAGTTTTTAAAAAATATTATATTAATCTAGGTAAATAGCAAATTTACCATGTATTTATAACATGTTAACAATTTATTAGATATCTGCACATCAAGTCTGATTGTTATTATTTCAAGCAGAATGCATTTTAAAAGGCAACACACAAATTTTGGTCCAGGCAAAGAAAATATGAAAACCTTTAGACCAGCTGTTAGGTAACATTTGAAAATCAAATTAAGCAGGTTTGCAATGTAGTGAAACAGATGGAGAAAATGTGATCAACTAAGTAATAAATTTTGTTATTTACCCCTTTTACTTAAGTCTGTCCATGTTCTTCTTACAAAATAATTAATTTTCCCATGACATTTTTAATATTACATTCTTTTGGTATTTTCTGATTGTATCTGCTATAATTTAATGGCAAGAAAATGCTATTATAAAAGATAGCAAGCTAATATTTCATGTAAATAGTCGATGGTTGTATAATGTTATTTATCACAGCTATGCATAAAATATGAGCAAAAAAGCACTTATTTAGAAAAATACTACATTATTTGAATTAGCATGTATTTTGGCCTCCTATGGATGTATTTGTGATTAAAAACAAGTCAAGTTTGTGTAAGAAGGTATTAATAACTGTATTTTTAGAACCCAAAAGAAATGGCTTCTTTTAAGCAGATTGGTGTGGACAGAGTTGAGTCAGAGAGACAGTTAAGACAATCCTCACAAACTTCATAGGCAAGAAATACCTACCTTGGAATTACAAATAATTTGAAGAGAGCGTGAGAACTGGATTTAGTTCAGAGAATAAAGAGTTGTGTTGTATATTTATTTTTGTTACTATTGTTTTAGTTGTACAATTCTATGAGTATAATGTTATCATTGGATACACATGTACAGTGTGTCATAATCAAATTAAAGTAGAAGTGCAACCTTAAATTGCTTTAAGAAGTAGATTTGATATATAACACTAAACATGTAGACAGCAGAATGCAGTATTATGGACTTGAGTTTGAATAAAGATAATGACAAAATTAAGTGACAAAAAAACAAAACAGGAAAACAAAAGTTGAGGAAAATAATGTATATTATTTGGAATATGTTCATTCTCTTTTTGCTATGTTAAAATTAGAAGTCCCTGTTCAGGAATAATTGTAAACATTTGATTGATTGACTGGAATAATGGGCAGGTCTGGAAACCAGATTTGTAATTCATCTGAGAATAATTGGTATTTGCAGGCAGCAGAGCGGTAAGGTTTCAAACAGGAGCATACAATGAGTTACTGGAGGATAGAATTGTATTTAAGGGGACATAGGGAGAAGTGAAAATTTTGAACTTAACATGAGTTCATTTAGAACAAATATGAAACCCTTAGGGATCATGAAACTTTGTGAGTATTACAGGGAAAGAGTTTGCTATAATGTCCCTGGCAAAATGTTTCAATTGCCTTTAATGATCTATGAGGAATCTTCTCTTAAACCCCCGCTGCACTGGATAAAGAGCTGGCTTTCTTGGTTTTTATTTGAAAGACATGATGTATATTGAAAATTGCTTCATGCAGTTTTTTCTGTGTTTCTTCTGATCATGTTTCTAGTCTTGCAGATAGTTTGGAACTATGGGGTAAATATAAAAAAAAAAGTTTTTTCTTTGTTATTTTGTACACTGCAGTGGTTCTGGGTAATGGGGGGGTTACACAATATTAATCATTGGCCACTTGGATTGGATTATTATCATTTGACCTTTTGGTTGTATACATACCTGTACACTTTCTACACTATGATAGACATAAGTCATTTAAGATCTATCACTAACTTTTACCCTTATCTTTTCATTTCCCTAAAAGAAAGCAATGCTAACCTCTGTAGGCTACAGAAAATTATAGACACTTTAAAATATATCCTATTTCTTCAGATTTTCTGTTTTACATTTATTATGCTTCTTAAGCCTATTACTATATTTTCACCAGTATCACAGTATGAATATGGTCTTCTAAATATCTTCAAATACTCTTCATATTCTTGAAGAAACTGAAATATTGCATGTAAAAATGGATCAGATTATGAACAGCATCATATAACTCATCAAAAAGTGTGTCATGAACTGATGGAATCATCATGAGGTGATGCTAATTGTTTTAATATTTTTGCATTTTTGACAGTTTTAGTGTTTTAATTTCTTCAAATAAAAATGAAATGCTAGATTAGGTTTATATTATAAATATGTATCATATTTTCTATTAAATACATATTCATATAACCCAGTCTTACTAAAAAAACTCTACACACATAAACATGTGCACTTATACAAAGTCCTTGAGTTTTGTATGACTATGTCTTATACAAGAAATCATGGTCTAGAAGATAAAGAACCCACGAATGAAGGTACGAGGAAGTAAGAATGGTAAATATTATAGTGGAAAATGAAAATACAGAATTAGACATATGATTCCTTGGAAAGATAAATGTAATGTAGGTAAAATATAGAGAACCCAATGCTTTTGAAGCAAAAACAACCATAAAGAATAAGAACATAACTTGGAGAGAAATTAAAAAGCTACTATAAAATAATGTCTGAGACACAGGATAAGACAGTTCAGAGAAATGAAGATAAAATGGGACTTGAACAAGTTTTGAAAGTAAAATAGTGCTTTAACTTTTTTAAATTGAGTGTATTGGTCCCTTTTAAGTATACAGTACAATTACATTCATTACTAGGATCTTGTACCTTTACATGACAGGTCTTGGTTCTCATTTTTTCCCCATATCTGTGCCCTCCCTTCACACCCTCCCCACTCCCCTATTTACAGTGCCTTTGTTTCCATTATTTCCTTTTCTCATATTTTTCTTTTCCCTTATTTCCTTTCCCCTACCCTTCCCACTTCCCCTACACCTTTATCCCTTTTCTTCCTATTTCATATTGTGTGTTATACAATTTGGATCTTATTTACACTTTTAGTGTTCACACCAGAGAAACTATTCAGTATTTATATATGTGTCTTATTTATTGCATTTAAGAGTATGGCCCCATGTTTATAAGGCGCAGTTTGTAATAGCTAAAACTTGGAAACAGACCAATTTTCCATCAGTCATATAGTGCTTCTTAATGCACAAAAATATTTTTTAAATAATAAGTAATAGCTTCTTGGATTCTACACAAATTTAAATATATCAAGGAAAATGTTATTGACAAGTGAAGCCTCAATCAATAAGTTGGCTATAACATATGATATAATGCTATAAACTAACTTTCTCATTTAATAGTTAATTTTGAAAAATTAAATGAATGAATGTTCATGCTAATTAATTAAAATATTCAGAAGATGCACCTGAAAGTGAACTCTATGTTAACACTTTCATCACACTTTGAAAATGGATGTACTAATTAAAGTGAAGCATTTTGGTAATAATCCATTAAGTATGCTTATGAAAATATTCTGTTTGTTTGTTGTCTAATTGTATGAATAATTCTGGTAGGCAACTAGGTACATTGCTATTTAACTGATAATTGAAGCTTCTATGCAAAATATCAATCATACTACAAATTACTAATTTTCACAGGAGCATGTTTGATTTAACAAAAAGATAACAATTTGTTATTTGTGGTTTTAGAAACCGACTGAATAATTTGATTTGAAAAAATTAATAGAGCACCTTAGCTTACTCTGAATTATATTAAAATGAACCTTACCAAAGTAAAATGGTTTAAAATGTCTCATATCAACAATTTGTAATATTATGTCTGCCTAATGTTGACATGATAATATTTTATCAAATTCTACTGAAATATTGTGAGCTTTGTCACCTAAAATGATGCATTTCTTCACAATGATCTGTGTTATTTAAAAATTTTATTGTTAAAATACTTGTATGCAACCTATTTAATGGCCATCTAATGCATTAATTATAAGTAAATGTAGATATCATAAGTAATAGTTTCATAAATATATGAATTACATTTTCCCTGCATAGACATATTTTTATTTATGGATTTTGCTCACTAAATATAACTGATATGGTGCATTTATGCAAACATTTTAAATCATTGAATATGCAATTATTTTATACTAGTTATAATGTACAAAATATAGGCTTATAAAACTCATGTCCTTATATTTTACTATAAAATAAACAGAACATATTACTATTACAAAAAGCTTTGAATAATTTTATTTAAGCAGCATTTACTTTTTTACTGTGGGAAAAGGTTACTTTACATGAGGAAAAATATAGAAATATCAAAATAATATATTAAGGTGTTGATTTTTAAATAACTTCTTCAAGCTTGCAAAATAATGGACTTCATGTAAAACTATTTCTAGAAGTCAAAATTTCACTAAAATTGACTTGTAGATATAATTGGACATAGTTATTTTCCAATAATGGATAAATACATACAAGATGTAGTCCACGAAGGAAGCTAGTGTTATGAATTAGCAAGAAATTGTGACAGAAAGCAAAGAAACAAAGATTTCTTTGTCCATTTAAATAGTAACTGCCCAGTAATTAAGAATACCGATAGTGTTATAAATGCTGTATTTTACTATTAAACAATTTAAAATTATATTTGCTGCAGAGAATTCCTATCTACCTTGTAATAGTTTAGTTTATAAAACAGGTTACTTAACATATAATAATACTCACAGGCATTATTAAAAAAGGGACAAGGGGAAAAAATGAGAACCAAGACATGTCATGTAGAGGTAGAAGATCCCAGCAATGAATGTAACTGTACTGTATCCCTAAAAAGTAACAATGAACTCAATTAAAGCTGAAAAAATAATAATTTTATTATTTTTAAATTTTCACCCCTAGTTTGACTTCATTTGTTGAAGATATTTTCTCAATGTGTAGTGCCAAAATGGTAAAACTCCACATTGTAGCAAGCAGATGTTTATCTTATAACATAAATATTTAAATTGTTGAATTACATTGAGTTCTTTAAGAAAAAGTGTTAACTTTATTGAGGAAAATTTAATTGCAGAATGGTTATTACCATGAATAAGTTTTGCACGTATGTCTACCTATCTTTTATTTTTATTGCATCATTAGTTTTAATTGCCTTAATTATATCAAGTTAAACCATTTGCACATTATCTTTGTATATAGGTATATATTTCAGCAAGCAAGTACTTTGAATCACAGACAGACATCTATAATACACAGTCTGTGGATGAGTCTGAAATAGATTTACATATTTATTTATGGAGTCTTATTGGGATCACTGGGAGATTTTCCTGAAATAGAAGAACTAATTTCTGTGAGGATATTAAGAAGACAGCTGTCATGTAATGCTTCCCAAGTACTTTTCAAACTACATAAACAATATCCTGTAATGAACACTCAGATTAGCATATCACATGAAAAAGTGGATATTCATCCTGCATAACTGTTTAAGAGAAAGACATTTTGAAGAATTGAAGAAATAAAGTTTTCTCTTCTTTTTCTACTCCCATACTACTTTCTTTTTTTCAATATGAAGTTTAGGATAATTTGCTAATATAAGTAGTCTGTTAAACACCGGTGCATCAGGCTGAGGATTTAGCTCAGTGGTTCTGCCCCCTGCCTTGGAAGCGAAAGATCCAGAATTCGATCCCCCAGTACCCAAAACTTTCTAGTGAATGTAGAACAAATGGTGGTACCACTTCATAATACCAGATGAACAAAACTAGGACCAATATTTTGCCTCCCCGGACAAAACAAAGAAAATATATTCTGGAATTCAAATGCTTGGTTACAGACAGCACTTGGTGTTTGCTTCATTTCTCTTTACTTTTTTTTTTTTTTTTTTTTTTTTTTTTTTTTTTTTTTTTTTTTTTTTTTTTTTTTTTTTTTTTTTTTTTTTTTTTTTTTTTTTTTTTGTATTAGGGATCGAACTCAGGTCCTTGCAGTTGTGAGGCAGTCGCCAGAACCACTGAGCTAAATTCCAGGCCCTTTACTTATAATTAAAACAAAACTCCAGAAATAACTAGTCAAGTTCTGTGTGTATGCTTGTTTTTAAGTCGAGTGTGAAAAACTTCGGGACCAGTGGCCACTGAGAAGTATGATGACCTTTCACACTTGATACAAATACAGAAGATAAACATATGTTAAGGAAACTAGGAGAGTAAATAATTGGCAAAACAGCTGCTTCAAACTACACCGATTCCGTACTGCAGGTATAGTCTCACCAGAAAGGATAAGGAAGAGCTGAGATTCATCCTTGCTTTCTCCTGTCAATCACAGAATACAAACCAAAATTATGTCGACTCAAAAGGACTAATTATTCATAATTTATTTAATTTAAAATAAAATGCCAGGGATTTATCTCAGTGGTGCCTCCGTGGTTCTCGCAAGCTCAGGGTCCGAGTTCGATCCTCAGCACCAAAAATAAAAATAAAATCAAAAAAATAAAAAACAAACACATAAAGGCTGCCATGGTGGCATGCATTTGTATTCCCAGCAACTCATGAAACTGAGGCAGGAGAATTTCAATTTCCGGATGAGCCCGGACAAGGTAAAAGTACTGGAGATACTCGGCACAGGAGGACCGTTTTAACCCTAATAGTAAAAGAGCTGCATCACGCAAGGACCTACACTATGAATACCTTTAAATCTTCTAAAAGAACTTAGGAGAGAACTAGAGTAACAGAAATTAAGCATGTATCGCAAGGTGCCTAGGATGGTCTATATCTTTACGTTTGTGTAGTTCCATGCTTTGTTTGTGATAAATTATCTAACTCCAATGATGAAAAAAATTTCAAAACAAAAAAATCAAAATACTGAAAAATAAAAATGAGAAAACATTATTATTTGATTATTCTAAAATGAAATATTCATCTATAATAAAGTCTTATTGTTAGTATATATTTCTGCTATATGGTGATTACATTTATCTTGAGGAATTGGTGCTAATACACACTATATTGGAAGAAGTTTCACTAAAACTTTTCCTGTCCTGCTCTCTTGCTCTTTTTCCCAGATTCTTTCATATCTCTTCACAGTCTCTCTATGAGTTTTCTACCATCTTTCTTTTATTTTGCTCTTTAAATTATTTATAGCTTTAATCTCTCATAGGAAAGAAAGCATGTGACATTTAGTGACTCATGTTTGATTTATTTCATATAACATTCTGATCTCAAATTCCATTTATTTTCCTACAATTTTCTTTCAAAATGACTGAGTAGCACTCCATTGTATATATATCCAATTTTCTTTTTCCATTCATCTGATGAATATATACCTCCTTCCATCACTTAGCTGTTGTGTGTTGATCTGCTTGTTAAAAGCATGGATATACAGGTATTACCGTAATATGATGATTTTAACTCTTTGGAGAAGATACTCAGAAGACACAACTAGGTCAAATGGCATTTACAATTCTAGTTTTATGAGGAATTGCCATATTAATTTTCACAATACTTACACTGGTCTACATTCCTGCCAAGAATATAGAAAGATTTCTTTTTCTTCACAACCTTACCAACATTTTTGTTGTTCTTCTTCTTGATAATAGCCGTTCTCAGCAGAGTGAGGTAGATTCATAGCGATGTTTTGATTTGCATCTCTCTAATGGTCAAAGACCTTGTCCATTTTCTTTAGATATCGCTAGCCATCTGCCCTTCTGAGAAGTGTCTATTCATTCCAATTGCCCATTTTCCATTTTTTTCTCATTTTTTATTTTATGTGATCCATTTCTGAGTAATTTACATATTTAGATATTATTCTTGTGAAAACAAGTGGCTAGAATTCTTTTACCATTGTGAGGGCTGGCTCTAAAATATGTGAACTATTTGCTTTGCTCTGCACAAGATTTTTTTTTTCCCAGCTTTAATTGAATTTATTGGTACATTTTAGGGATACAGTACAGTTACATTCATTGTTGGGCTCTTGTATCTCTACATGAAAAGTCTTGATTCTCATTTTTTCCCCTTACCTCTGCCCTCCCTTCACCCCCTCCTCCCCTCCCCATCTACAAACACTTTATTTTCATCTTTTCATTCTCTCACATTTTTTTCTTTTCCCTTTTTACTCTTCCTCTATCCATCCCACCTTCCCTACACCTTTAGCTCCTTTCTTCCCATTTCTAAATGTCAGTAATAACTAGGATCATGCATTTTGTTACATTATTCACACCAGGAAAACTATTTGGTATTTACACATGTGTGACTTATTTATTTCATTTAGGAGTATATCTTAATATGTATCCATTTTCCTATGAATGAATCTATTTTCTCATTCTTTATGGCTGAGTAATATTCCATTTTATAGGAAAACCACATCTTCTTTATCCAGTTTCCAACGGATGGGCACATGGGCTGTTTCCAAGATTTAGCTATTACAAACTGTTGCACAAGATTTTTTATTCTGATATAATCCCATTTTCTCCCTCTTGGCATTATATATCTTGCAACTGGGATTGTGTTGCCAAAGTTGTTGCTATGCCTGTGTGATATCAGATTAGTCTATGGATAGGTTCAGAACCAGGTGACGTGTTGGAGGGGAAGCCTGCTGTGAAGAGGTGGGTCACTGGGTGTGACCTGGAATGCTGTACATCTCTCCACCTCCTTTTGTGGCTGTTGCTTCCTGCCTGCCGTGCCATCAACTGTTTCCTCACTGCCATGTCACCTTGCTTTGGAGCTAGACTACTGTGGGGTGAAACTTCTACAGACTGTGAGTTAAAATTAGTTTTCCCTCTATTAACTTGTTGATGTTGGGTATTTTTTTCCAGCAACAAAGAAGTAACTGAGCCAGTTTTAATCTGAGCTGTAATTTCTTACCTCCATAGCCTACAAAACTGTATTCCAAGCACGTCTATCCTTTTAGGTTTATTTTGAGAAATCTGCCAGTACGATAGACTTGCCTTTATAAAGTACTTGATGTTTTTCTCCCACAGCATTTACTATTCTCTCTTTTGGCTGAATTTATGGGATTTTGACTACCATGTGTCAAGGAGAAATTATTTACTGAACCTGCCTGTATGAGGTCTATTGCCTCATCTACCTGGAAACTCTTAATTTAAAAATAACTTCAGTTATGATTTTCATCAATACAAATTGTATAGCGTTTGTATTATCTTCCAATGTTTTCATAGCATATAATTACTAGGTCATTACTATTTTTATGTCATCTAGCAGCTGTTTCTTCTATTTTCTTTCTTTTTCTACATATTTCACGCCGGTCTTGAACTTTGGAGATCCTTTTGCCTCAGGTTTCTGAGTACTGGGATTATACTTGTAACACCACACCAGGCCCACTGTGTTGTGATTTATAAGGTAATACTCAGTATGTGACTCTTTATCCAACTTGTCTTGTAGTCCCTCCCCCTACATTTGTTGCTTCCACTGACCATAATTTCAATTGAAGTTTTATATCCAAAATTTCTGCTTGATTTCATTAGACCCCATTCTTTACTAGAACCACCATTCATGTCTTGAATCATTTCTTTAATCAGCTTTTGTTTTGTATTCTCTAATCAGATGGAATACTTTACTGATTAAATCCTTTGTCCTTTCCTTTACATCCTCTTTGTGCTCACAGGTTATATGCATTTGTTAATCTCTTTCGTTTTTCTTTTCTTTTCTTTTTACACATTTAAACATTTCAATCATTTTATTTTTGAGTTATATGCCTTTGACTTTCTCTACATCAGTACCTGTGAGATCAGTTTGGGGGTAGTTGATAGCTTTTAGAGGAACCCTTTGATATGTATTCCTGTGTTTCTATTGGTTTTGTGTTGATTGTAGAAGATCAGATAGAGCAGAAGAACTGTTTCTACTACAAAGGTCTGATTAGTTAGTTTATGTTTTCCTGTCATGATACTATGGTTTTAATTGTGTTTCCATATTTACACACCAATTGAACAAAATAGAATCAGTTCCAGGTCACTGTGCTGCAAGGAAAAAACCAGTTATATCAACATGTGTAGAATCAACAATATATCATAAATATAAAACTTGTTTTTAAAATTTTATAAATTTTAATAACCCAGGAAGATTGATAGAGTACTGATGACAAGAAAGAAGGAACATGGAGGATGATGTTAGGAAAAAGAAAGTAGAAAGTGAAGATAATAGTTAAGAAAGAAAGAAAAGATAAAAATGAGAAAATAGCAAATGAAAGAAGAAGAGACATAGAACTTGGTTTATATTATTCCTACATCTGAAGTGGAGTGTGGGTCCTAGTGTTGTTTGAAAAGTATTTTATGGGGTCAGTATGAAGGAAGAAGAAGAAGTGAAGCCAATTTTGAGATGGAGGGAAGTTGGAAAATAGTGGGAACAAATTAGAATGCTAATAGAAAGCTTGTGCTTGAAACTTGCATACACAGTTTCTGGTGAGGGGTAACACGATATGACAAAGAATGGATTATTAAAATTAAAATCAGGTGATCATTTGAAAATATAAGTAATCAAGAACATATATCTATGTTTCTCTTTCCTCTAATCTTGAAGCCATAATACAAAACTGTGGAAATTGCAAGTGGGTTATAGAAACAAAATGAGATTGAAAACAAGGTAATATTTTATAACTTGTTATAAATCTAATGAAATAATATAATTTTCTTTACCATCACAATATAATTTCTAAACTATACATCAATTTATATAGGCTTCTTTCATATCCTTGGTGTTTTATTTTTGTTTGTTTGTTTGTTTGTTGGTACTGAGGATCAAACTCAGGCCTTTGCGCTTGCAAGGCAGGCTGCAGAATCAGTGAGCCAAAACCCTGGCTCGGTTTTAGCTTTTTAATCTCAATTAAGGTGGTAAAGGCATAAAAGCTTGGAAATATCAAAATAGTATTCAAAAGGACATTTAAAAAATCACCTAATTAGAAATGTAGATTAATATTTCTACAAGGATTGATAAGCAATGAATTGTATAATAAAAACCATTTTCACAATAGCTCAAGTGTTATAAAATATTAAACTTGGTATTCCATTAATATTAGAAAAAAGGCTTTCTTATCTTTTATATGAGAGATAAGGGGGCCAAGGTATGTACCAATGATAGAATACTAATCTAGTTTTTATAGTACCCTGGGTATAAGCATTAGGTCCCACAAAGAAGGTATGTGGATGAAATTAATGTTATTAATTAACAAAATCACTAGATGATAGCATATGATTTATACTTCCAAAATCTAATCAATGTTCATGTCAGACACTAGATGGTTGATTTTTAAAATGTTTTCAGGATTTAATTTTCATGGTTAAGATAATCAATATCACTAAGAACCTCATGAAATATTCTGGAATTTAAAACTAGATGATAAGTAAGTATTCAAATAGCCCTAGAAGTAAGCCATAAAAATTAAAATATATTTCCCTACATTCTACATATGGGGAAAAATAACATGGAATTACTGCAATGCTTTATTAAAGTAATTTTCTTTACATTTAAAAAATTATCATAAATTAATGTTCATAAGTAATTCATACCTGTATTTCTAACCACATTTTATATTCACTTGCAATAAAAACATACTAATAAATACGATAGACATTTATATCAGTAATCAATATTTATTTGCTATGTTTAATTCACAGATATTAACAGAATAAATATTGACTTTAGTTTACATAACTCAGCTTAATTTAAATCAACAGATGTTTAAGAAAACTAGAAAATATAATTTATGTAAAGTTTTATTCATATAAATTATCTACTATAACAAGACTGAAAAAAATGCTAGCACCTTTAAATTTTTCATATATTTTAAGATATGAGGAAATAAAATTTTACAGAATATTTTATCATATAACAATATAAAATCATTTTACATAACACAATAAGTGGAAAATATATAAACAAAATGCCATTAACAAAATCATCATGCTGGTTAGTTACAGTCTGATGATTTTTGTAAAGGCACAACCAAGATCTATATTTAAAAATAATTTGTACTGACATGCACTGTAGCATTGTAATCAGAAATTTGAATGAATTAAAAATAATAGAATGGTATCTCCTCTATTTTTAGAAACCCTTAATTTTCTGTCTACAGCAAATATGGAAGTTAGTAAACAAATAGTTTTATAGAAAGGAGTAGGGGAATTGGGAGGGATGGGGAAAGGAAAGAAGGGAAAAGAAAAAAATATGAGAATAGGAAAAAAGGGAAACAAAATCTTTGTAAACTCAGAAGGGTGGAGGGGGTGAAGGGAGGGCAGGGGACTAGGGAAAAAATAAGAACCAAGATACATCAAATAAAGGTACAAGATCACAATGATGAATATAGCTGTATTGTATACCTAAAATGTACCAATAAACTTAACAAAAATAAAACAAGAAATCATATATGCTGCCCATTTTAATAAAATGTTCAAAAATTACAAAAATATTTCTCAATATTTTTGAAACATTAAAATTTGGCAAAACTGAAAACCTAAGGGGAAAATAAAGAGTAATTTTAGGAAAAATCAATGAACTTTGAGACTGCAATTTTCAGTGAAATATACCAAACAATCAAGCTCAAATATTACATGGTTTCTCATACAATAAAATCAACATATAAATAATGAACAAAATAAAAGGTACATAATAGAAAATAGGGAGACAAGACTTTAGCAAACAGGAAGGGGAAGAAGAGATGGAGGGAGGGTGGGGTAAGAGAAAGGGAGTGAAAACATAAAATGAGTTATATTTTGTACATGTAGCAACTTTCAGAGTAGAATGTAATGACTATGTACTGCAAACATTCATCAATAAAAAATAATTAGAAAAAGCTATATCAGAGAAGCAATTCAATTTCCAAAATACTTCCACTATTGACGCTCTATAACTTGAAGCAAAATCTTCAGAGCCAAAGAAATTAAACATCTAATATTTCTTTACAACTAATTACTCAGAATATATCAAAATAACAAAGTGCATTTAAGGACTATTTTTGACCAAAATGAATATTAAAACTAATACAAAAATAATTTTTATAATTTTAAAATGACTAATTCAACATCATACATTCCATTATGATATATATTTCTGATATCTTAAGAAAATTAAGCATTTTAAATCAAATTATCCATATGAAATTAAAACTGAGAGTCATTAAAATCTTATCTACAAAGGCCTTGGAAGTTCTAGGAACTCATTTGGCTGCTGAAAGTTTCAAGTCCCAAGATCATCTGAGCAGAGCAGGTGCCATATGCTCTTCTAACTCAAACTAAATACCCAATTCTGTTAGGAATGTTCAAAACCTGGTATTTATTAAGTATTGCTTTTGTACAAAGTAGAGAATCAAAAATAGGCATGGAAACAAAAGCTGACTTAGCTATATTCATTACCGAAATATGAACAGTCTCAAACTTCTAGGATCAGTTTATAGAAGAAAAGTATTTGTTCTGCAGTAAATCATCACAATACAATATGATTTAAATCCATGAATGGTAGAAGACATTTATTTTTAAATTTTAATGCCAAAGTAAATCACAGTTACTTTGAAAGTGAAAAGCTCATAGAAAACATTTTGTCCAGTCACGCTGGACAAGCAAGAACATTTCATCAATGAAA
This sequence comes from Fukomys damarensis, assembly GCF_012274545.1. Taxonomy (NCBI): domain Eukaryota; kingdom Metazoa; phylum Chordata; class Mammalia; order Rodentia; family Bathyergidae; genus Fukomys; species Fukomys damarensis. Next base: position 21,342,836 of record NW_022900913.1, on the reverse strand, counting down.
TGTATTAAATCCACTAAGGAAAGGCTTTCTTTGGTGTAACCAATTATATTGTCCTCTAAGTTGGATGCCAGTGGCTAGAATAAGGAGAAATTGAAGTATTTTTATTCAACTGGTGTAAAGATTCAGTTATTCAAAATAAAAAGTTTCTAGAGATTTGCTTTACAACACTGTCTCTAATTAAAAATACTTTATATGCGTTCAAAATATTTGAAGTATAGATAGGTCTCATGCTATCACCACAATAAAAGCATATATCTGTATATAGAAAAGTTACATCTACTGCATTTTAAGGGTCTTGTCATGTCAAATGTAATATTATTTCTTAAAATATATAAATATTAAATTTTAATTGGCATATATGATATATGACTCACATGTATTCAAGCAAAACATTAAACACACACAGACACAATGGTTTACATTATAGGCTTCATAATTTTGCATTAGCCAGATCCAACATTCATAATATATTATATAATATATATTTTATATAGGATAGTCTGGATTTGTTAAAGAACCTTTTTAATGTTAATCTGCTCCTATAAATATTTGTAAATATACATTTATCTTTATGAAAGAATATTGGATGAGAATATTGGGAAGTAATCAATTTCTGTATGTTTAAAGTTTAAATTGATTTACTGAAAATGTATTATAATATTTTCAAAGAAAATAATCTATTGGAACACTGTTCACAATGTCAAATATTGTAAAAATCTAAATATTCATCAGTGCATTAATAAATATATGTCATATATCCATGGTAAATAATTATTCAGCCAAAAAATTGATAAAATTCCATTATTGGAATCTCTATGGATAAAACTGGAGCTCATCTTGTTAAGAAAAATCAATGGGGCACAGAAAGATAAGCACACGTAATTGCATATACATGTGGAGTCTGAGAAGAGACAAAAGCTGATTGATAGAGCTGGGAATAGCACGGTGATTATTAAAGGCTGGGGAGAATAGGTGTGAGGGAGGGGCAGGAAGTCGACTCAATGTATACTAAGAACAAGGAGCAAGGAGTTCTGGTGTCACACTGTTCAGTAGAAGGATGATGTATAAAAAGTGCATACATTCCAAAAAGCTGGAAGAAAGAATTTTGAGAATTTTACTCTAAAAATATAAATTTTAAAAATTGGATATGTTTATTCTGCCTTATTATTTAAATGTACACTTACATTGAAACATCACATTTTGTCTCTTTAATAAGGGCAATGTTAACATTTTTTTCAGTTAAAATGAATATAATTATAAAAATTAAAATATTGGACAATTGGATAATTTTAGTTGAACAACTTACACATTACTTGACAAAATATATTCCAGATTTATTTTAAAGAAAAACAAAAGAATCAAAACAGCAACCATGGAAGATCTAATTTTTAATATATGATTATATATATATTTTTTTTTTTTTTGAGACAGGGTCTCACTTATGCAGTTGAGACTGAACTGGAACTCAGGACCTGGTCTCGAAATCACAGCGATCCTCTTGCCTCAGCCTCCTGAGTGTTGGAATTACAGGCATGAGCATGTTTAATTGCTCAATGGGATGATACTTTGAGATATAACTCCCCAAAAATTTGACTTAAGGAATGAAATAATTGTGAAATAATTTTACACCTATCAAAAGCAACTGGATAAACAGCATAATATATCCGTACAATGTAATATCATCCAGCCATGTCAAATGATAAAGTACTGTTGCTTGCTGTGACTTGTATCAGCTGGAGACATTAGGCTAATAGCAATGACCTACTTGGAAAATTGTATCATTTTATTGATTTGAAGTTACAGAATAGAAAAATAAATATAATTTAAAGATTTTTAGTGGCTGCTTAAAGAAAGTATGAAGCAGGCATATGGAGATGCATAGACCCAAAAAGGTAGAGGTTTCATTTAGGTAAAACAAAAAAATTTTTAAACCTACAGTGGTAATGATTGTATATCTCTGTAATTATACTAAACCAGTGAATTCTAGATTAAGTCGGTGAAGTGTATGGCATATGAATTATATCACAATAAGTTTTCTTGTAAAGAGCATATTAAAACCTAATATCAATCAACAATGTAAAATCTCAGTGTCACTTAAGTAAAGATTACTAAGAGTTCTCCATGTAATGGGCACACAAACCAGGGAACTAAAACAAATAAGAACAATAAAACCAGAAAAGAAATACATGCTAGTATTAGGAGACAATAATATTAATAGAGCTACTAAAAATACATGATGAGTAGTAAAATAAAAGATAAGGACCAAACTATGGGCCTGCTGCTGTCTATCAAGATCAGTTAAGTCTTCTGAGGCATTTCTCCGGAACCATGTAGAGAGCCTCTCCACTCCTCTGTCAGTGTCAATCATCAGGATGGGTCCCAGCTTTGCTTGACCATGCTGCTTTTGGTGAAAGCATGAGAGACTTTTGCCTCTCGGTAACCCTCCTTTAGCACATGGTACATTTGTCCTCTGGTGTTTGGCAATCTTTATCCTCAGGAGATTGGGTGACTTACCAAAGTTGCCGAAACCTGCAGAAAAGGTTCCCTCTTTCCTGGATTCTTTGTCGACCTGAAGGGGCTAGGACCAAAATATTAACTGTCCTTTTAGCCAGTTAACTTTCTAGTTTTTGTCTCCAAACTTTAGTTGTTGAGTGCCCAGAAGAGAACATCAGTGACATTAGTAGTGCAGTAGGAGCAGTGAGCTTAACTATCGTGATTTTGTCTAGACTAAGAATTTTTAAAACACAAAGCACAGGGCTGTTATTTATTTTTTTTTTACCAACCATGGTTATTTCAGTAGCTGAATGCCTGCAGAATGTTAGCAGACAATAGTTATACATAATATAGAGAAGAGACATACATAGTATTTTTGCATGACAATTATGATAACATTATCTGTATGACACATGTCCATCTTAGTAATGGAATATGCTTTTAGTCAAACACCTCCATCTCATAGCAAGACATTAAATGACAAAGAAAATTCTTATTTAACATACATATTGGTTTATAAATGTACCTTGGAAGTTCATAATGTCTAGCCTTGTGTATGATATTGTTATCTGAGCATCCCTAAGTGTGGTGGCATATATATAAAACATATGCATCACATAAATTTTTAAGAAAACTATTATTTGACTGGTTACCTTAGGCTGGATTGACATATACCTCTTATCAAAAATAGCTAGACAATTACCTCTTTTCACAAGTAGCTTATCACAAGACAACAAGCGGTTCACATGGATTAACACACGTCTCACTTTACTTCATCTTAAACACCCAGAAGAAAAGAATAACCAAAAGAGGTATAAAATAATGCCACAATAATAAAGCTATGTATAAAAAGGGCTCCAGTCACTGACCCCTTCAGGCAGTTTCCAGCTATTCCAGGAGCTGACCATGGGTATGAATCATTAGGAAAAACTATGGTAGAATCTATAAGTGCTCAGCTAGAGTTTTAAATTTCTTAGCTAAATTTGTGCTTCCAATTGTCTATATCTTACATGTAAGACTGAAGAGACTTATTACTAAAATATCAGACTCATAGATAACCTCCATCAGTGAAAGAGTTTACAAGCTAACAGGTTACAATCACTCACTATTTCAGTTTCTAAGTGTGACTCTATCACAAACATGCATTTCCATTTTAGTGCTCATGCTTAGATTATACATACTCTAATTTCTTAAAATTTTGTTTATTCCTGCCTAGTTGCTGCCCCAGCCCAAGGTATCAAACCAATGACAAATGTACTAGACTTCTTTTATCAGGATACCACCTTGTACAAATCAACCTTGTAAACATTGCATAACTAACTGCTAAATTAAATGCTTCTGTGTTGGATTCTGAAGTCCCTTGGACCTTCTTTTCTTTGTGGGAGGCTCTTTATTAGTAGTTCCTCCTGGTACAAACACTTGTTGGCTATATTCATAGAAGTCCTGCAGACATCATTTGACCCATGTATTCTTAACTGTTTCTTTGGATTTGTCTTCTCCAGACTCAAAGCTATATACCTGCCCAAGATGACAATGCCTGGAGTCTATAGAAGGGCTTTAGATACATGCTCTATAGAGTAACTCTGACTGCTGATCACAAGTATGACCCTATTCAACCAGAAGTAGTTGCAAAGGTCTTTGCCCCCTTACAGTAGTTAGGGGTACTTTTTCAGAGGGGGGGAATATTATAGTTAGGTGAGATAATTAGATATCTTGTATGCAATGACACAGGGTCAATGAGAAGCCAACATGGAAGACAGTGAGGGATCCAACATAGAGGAAAATCAAGACACATTCACTGAAGGCCAGCATTGTAAAAGGAAAGAAAGTACCACACTCAGGGAGGATAAACAGCAGTAACTGATATTCTAAATAGGTATCATTCACCTGGGTGGTGAACCAAGATCTTCAAAGAAAGATCCCTGACCCACATTTTTTTTTTAAACAGGGTATCACTCAGTAGTTGAGACTGACCTGGAATTCACTATGTAGTTCAGGTTGGTCTTGAACTCACAATGATCCTCCTACCTCAGCCTCATGAGTGCTGGGAATACAGGTGTGCATCACCATGCTCGGTCTTCCTGACCCACTTTTTATCACCAAAAATCCTTCTCATTTATTTTTTGTATGCTTGCTGTATGACTTTTTCCCCATTGGGATCACACTAAATCAATATTACCAAAGTAACTATACTTGTTAATATACAATAACAATAGCAATATACTTTTTATATTAATAACAATATACTTGTTACTTATAATTTCATTGGTTGCTCATAGTTTTGTTCACCTGTGAGTTCTCATTGGATCAATATTACAAGTGACTAGACTTGTAATCTTCCTACTATAGTTTTGTCCTACTTTGAACCCACCTCATCTCATGGCTTTGTACCATAAAACACCTTTGAGAAGTTGGGTGAGCAGGCAACCAATTTTTTGGTCCCCCTTCAGTTTCTCTTAGAAAGAAGTTATCTTTCTCTCAATAAATTTTCCTACTCAAAAAAAAAAAAAAAAACCTTCTATAATTCAAATCTCCTATACTCAATGAGAAACTTTTGGTAACTATAAAGATAAGAATAATCTTTGAAGATTAGAAGAATAGAAAAATGGTGAAAATGAATAACAAAAAAATAGACTCTCCAAGAGTAATTTAAAATTTTGTCTATAAAAACAAAGACTCGAAGACATGTGAAAACTCATGATTTTTTTTTCAGAATCCTCTAACATGATTAAATACTTGCAAAATCTGATGATGATCATTGTTGAAGAAAAAAAAATCTGAGCCTACATAGCAATAATGAAGGTGGGACTATTGTAACTGGACCTATTCCTGTGTCCCTTCCCAATATTGTGATAGCATTGAGTACTAAAAACTCTGCAAACATGAAATGTGGTTGTATCACATCTACAATTATGAAAGGGAGTACAGCAGATAGGAGAATCCATGAAATGGGGTCTGATATTTGATAAACTAAACATAGAATAGTTAACTTATAGGCTCAAAAATATGGAATTATTTCTTAAATTGAACTATAAATAATTTCTTTCAGTTATGAAATGGAGGCATAAATAGAAAGTCACTGCTTAGAAGATGTTATCCATCAGATTAAATGAAATAGAACACTCACCCAGTGATGTAGAAATTTAAATTTATTTTAATGTTTTCAGTATTAGAACAACATCAGGTTTACCTATCCAGTGAGACAAAAACACAACTAAATAATTTTTAAAATATTGAAGATATGATACATATTTCCTGAACAGAAAGAAAGTAAAGCATAATTCAGCAGTAAACAATATGTTAAAATGCCCATATCTTTGAAAGTTAAAAAACAGATTTCACTTATTAATTGGAGAAAGAACAAATCATAGAAAAAGAAAAAAAAAAAACAAATTCCAAATCTTGTAGAGTAAATATAATGACACTTTGACATTCTGAAGAGAAATTCCTTTTTACTTGTGAGCCTGTAAAACTAGAAGCTGATCTAAAATACAAGGAGGAACAGGCATTAGACAGCAGTTTTAGATGTTTGCATTATGAAAGAGGGAAATAGAAACAAGAAATAAGTCATTTGCCACAAAGAATTTCAGTATCTAACTAGTAACATTTTGTTTCAAAATTTTAAAAAGGTATGCAACCAGTACAATCCATTAACATTAAAACTGTGAAAAAATAGCTAAATAATAAATAAATTTCAATTTATGGAAAAAAATTATCTTTGGTCTACTTCTGGAGAAAAGTTCTTCCTCCTTAGCTGAAGTCATTACCTGCTGAATCATCCTCATATAACACAATGCATAACAGGTTTTGGAAATGAGAAATTCGTTTTCAGGGCCTTGCACATGCCAAGTAAGTACTTTTATACTAAGCCACATCCCTAGTTCCAGGTAAATTGCTTTGTCCAAAACATTTGTCAATCCATAGATTTAGGAAGTGCAACAATGTAGTTTTTTTTCATTTTGTACTCATCCAGTCCCTTTTATTTCATGCCGGCAATATTTCTTTTTAACATAACATTGACGAGGACCCTGTGAGTCTCCAGGTATACCACATAAATTAACTTATTTGGATGTGAGATTACTTCATAGAACATTCTAGAATATTCTAGAATATTCCTTCTCTATCCTAGTATCTATGGAAATAGCTGAGGGGACCATGAGCCAGATTCAACCTCCTCAAGTAGCACTCTGTGAAAAAATTTAACAATCTTTGAGTCATTTTGTATTGACACATATTAACTGCACATATTAATAGCATTCAGGGTGATACCTGCAAGTGTGTATATAGAATGCATTGATCATATCTACTCACCCTTTTTATACTCTCTCCTCCTTGCCTGCCACTATCCTTCCCAGTCTATTACATTTTTCATTCTACATAAGAGAGATAACATATAATACTTATTTTTCTCTTCCTATTTTATTTTGCTGAAAACCATGTCTTTCAATTCCATCCACTTGATTGAAAATGGTAGGATTTCAAACTTCTTCAGGGAGAAATTACACTACGTTGTGTATATACCATATTCTTCGGCTCTTTCATCCATTGCCCGACACCTAGGCAGCTATCATAGCTTTGTTACTGTGAGTAGTGTCTTAATAAACACTGGAGACGCGCAGATCTCCTTTGTATGCTTACTGCGTTTCCTTCCGATATATGCTCGGGATTTGTTGATGCAATAATTTTAGTCTGTGAAGCATCATTTTGGGCAATCTTTCCAGACCACACCAACTTTACAGCGAATCTTCTGATTTTAGCACATTTTGAAATTTGGATAAACAGTTTCACAAAGCGCACAGTCTTGGATTTGTTATTTCATTGCTTGTCATTTCAGTGTATCTATCTTTCTTGCATTTTATAAAAGCAATGAAGAGACACCAAGCTAAAAATCTAAATATTTTGTGGGAATAAACTTAGCTGTACTATATCTGAAGAATACCTTCTATTCTATAAAGACAGTAGCTCAGTTCAGCAGTTCACAGGTGCTGTATGAGTAACTCAAGTATTTAAGAAAGTGTCAGATCATTTGTTTTCTACCTCAGAGGACTATGGAGATCTCACCAAAAAAAGATACATTCACTGTCTTAGGGCATTTTCCAAGAAATATATATTTCACTGATTTTTTTTTATAGTCACACTGGGGCAATTTACTATTGCTATGATGATCGCCATTCAATTAGAAAAGCCAATATAAAATTCATCTTATTTTTTCTGAGGTAACCAATGATATTACCTACACCCTGGAGTGTATTCCGGTTAACTTCCCCTGGGGAGGACACAGTCAACTGGGTTTTGGTTTAGTGGATTCTTGTCCAATTATTTTGTTGTGTGTGTTTGTTAGGTTATCCCTCTTAAAAATGATGTCTTACTTTGTTTATTTTTGTGTTCTCCAAAGCATGACATGATCTATTGTGAAATATGCTGTAAGACATTGTTGAATAAAATGTCTGCAAAGACACTTTATGTCATATTTAAACAAGTTCTTAACAGCTCATTCAGTGACTTTGTTAAAGTAAGGTAATTGGAAAGCCACTGATGACTGTTGAGCAGAACTATTATATATTCAAATATAAATTTTAGCAAGACAGTTTAAAAGAGGTTTTCATAATACATTGGAACAGGATATGCATGAGGCCATTATTTCTACTAGAAGAGTATTTCAGTCATCTTAATTGGTAGAAGCAGTGTAGATAATCCTTGGTGGCTGATACCCATCACTGAAAAAAAGGAAGACATAATACTTCAGGGAAACTACAAAAACTAAGTGATGATTGAGTTAGAAGTAAAAATTGATTACTTATGTTTTGAAAACATAATTACAAAACTTACCTCTCAAAATACAAGGTTAGTATATCTAGCACAGAAGTAGTGAATTCAAAAATTAAAAAGCTCTATCAATCTATCTCTAAGGAATATATGGAAAGGCTGTTTTTCTATTTATGTTACATTAAAAGTTGTTTCAAAAAGTAAAAGTAAAGCTCCTGGATTAAAATTGACTTTGAAATATCCATAAACTCATCAAAGTAATATGAATAAATACATGTACATATTAATATGTGGCTTTCTAGTTACATAGGCTTCCTAACAGTTACTATGCTTAAAAAATCTATAATATGAATGTTAAACATTACTATACTCTAGAAATATGTGTTGAAAATATACTCATTATGTATCTACTCCGTTATATTTCAAGTAGTAAATTTCACTGAATATGGGTATATTCAATAATACAGGGTTTTCTCTTTTGTATCAAAGGATGTGGATTTAAATAAAACTTTTTAAAGTTATCCTAAAATACACAGGGAAACTATTTATAAAATCCATATATTTAGTTTTGTAGTATGTATTAAAGAAGTGAGGATCTGAGTGAAAGTAAGAATCAAGTTGAAATAACAGATTTAAATTTTTGTTTTTATTAAACATTTAAAAAGTATATACAATTTTATAGGAAATGTTAAGCAGGTATTATCAAAATCAATGCACAAATGAACAAATAAATAAAGTCTACTTGATATCAGCATAATAAATATTTTTATTTTAATTATTTTAACAAGTGTATTATTTTTTTTCTGGTTTTGAGAAATTTCACACTGTAACTAACTGGTAGAAAGACTAGAAATTATGTACTACACCATTAATCCCAAACCCAAATCTGTCTCTAATCTGGATAGCCAGTATTACAGTTGGATTTTGTTCTCCTCTGTTGTTTCGTTAAGTCCTAGCACACAGCACCTCAGGGTGTAATTTTGTAAATAATGGGATCTTTATAGATGTAATCAATTAAAATGCAATAGGTCAAGTGGTGGCTATACTTATAAATAGGAGAAATGCGGATTCAGAGGAGTACAGAAAAAAAGACGATGGGAAGATAGAGCTAAGGAAAGAAGTCAGAAACACATCCTATCCTCGCAGCCCTGCAGAAGAAACCAATCTTTCCTGCTTCTTTATTTTAGACTTTTATACCCCTATACATTGGGGTGTTAAAGTTATACTTTTAAGTCATCCATCATTTTTATGGTAGTGAGTTCTAAAAAACTAACTAACATGTAATTTGCCATGGCAGGATTTTGAAAACATGAAAATTGGCAAATATTACAAATAATGTTATTTATTTCTGAAGAGACCGTTGGTAAACATTTACCAGGATCCCACTGTGTGTATATGTTTCTTTCTATGGAATTCGCAGAATTATGACATGATTTAGTATCATGTCCATTCTCTCTCCCCTGAAGACTTTCAAGGTAATGCAGAGATTACTCTGTTAAAAATGCAGTCTTTGATTTCATAAATATTGTGATGTAATTTAAATTAAATAATAGGAAACTACATTATTGTTTTTTTGTTTTATTTTTTTGGCCTTGTAATAAAAGTGTACCTTCAAGTAACATAAGATACTAATATTTCCACGGGGATCTTCTTTTGTACAATCAGGTAAGTTCTATGACTTACTGATATTTCAATTACAAGAATATTTCAATCAACGATGCAACATAACTGAGCTATGAAAGAAGATATGAAATAGTAGTTGAAAATTCTTTGACATGTTAATTTTTCCTCCTGATTTTCAAATCTGTTCTAAAACTGAATTCTAAAGGATGCCTTCTTAGAAAAAAAAAAAAAGCAGTGTTCTCCTTGTGTATACACAAAGTTCTTACACAAGTGCTGAGCAAGTAGAAGGAAACATTAGTCTACAATAGAAAGAGTCATGAAAATATGCTAATAATAGCCTGCTATATCATGTATTTTTAATGATATGTGATAGTTTCAAGTGTCATAATCAAGGTAGAAAATAAGTAGGTTCTTGAGTATTTAATACATTTAGCAAAGATCAAGTCTAGACAAATGCCATAAAGTGCAAAAAAATTACAGGGAAGTGCCAAATGAATTGTAGGTAATGTAGAAAGTGCAATGGTTTACACAATTTTATCTCAAGTTGATACATATTTTCTTTAGCACCTAATTGATATTGTGACTGGTTGGATAGTAAAATAGGCAATGTGTGTTGGAGAAACATATATAAATCAACTCTGTTAATAATCAGGTATTTAGAAAGGGTTATTTATGTAATATACGTACATTGATTCTGGGAGAAATTTTAAATAAAAAGTCATATCCTTATTAAAATTTAGGAGAGGGAGAATCATCATTTTTTCTTTTTTATTTGCTTTTTATTCTTCTTTTTCTCTCTTTTTAAATTACTTTTGTTTTGTTGTGCTGGGAGTAAGACTCAGGGCTCTGAGTGGTCTCTATTTCTGAATTATATGCCCTGAATGTGCTACTTTTAAAATAATTATTTAAGAAATTTTAATATATTTAGGCCCTGCATTTGTATTTTGCTGAAACTAAATGCTATTTTTGTATATTGACCCGCCCCCCGTACTGGGGATCAAACTCAGGGCACCGTGCTTGTCAGTGAGATACATCCCCAGCCGTATTTCTGTATGCTAAATGCTTTTTAAAATCCCAAATATCTTGAAAGGCTGCATATATTCTTTAACATTACCAATTTCATTAGATAAAAAAGAAATATTTTTCATAGTTTCATAACAATTGCTTCTGCATGAAAAATCTTTTAGAGTTCTCTATCATCATATTTAATTTTCCTTCCCTTCATAAATATCTTCCTTTTTATCCTGTTTCCTTTGAGAATCAATATCTGCAGTTCAATGAATTCAGAAATTTAGTAGAACTTTATATAAATGAAAGCATATGCCACTAACATATTTAAATTATTAAATCGCACTAAATGTTAATATGTTTGCATTTTAGTGTGTTTTATACAGGACACTCTATATATTCTTGTTTATCTTCCAATATATAAAATAGATATCTGATAGATAATTATTTTAAAATAATTAAAGTGACTGAAATTATCAAACATGTTTATTCAGGCAACTTAAACATACCATAAACAATTTAGTTTTCTTGAAATAGTTTTAAATCAAACATATACAGCTAATTTTAATGGTTTATATCCAACAGTATTAATACTCCAGTATGAATTGTTCAGGAACACTGTGATGTTTTCCTGAAATTTTCCTCCAGTGATTCACTAAAGATTTCCCTTACTGCTGTATTATCAGAAGTTTCTCTTTCAACTCTCCTAAATCATAAGGTGATGTGCACAATTCTTATTAACTCCACTGACTAGAAATCTTTAAGGCCTGATTGATGTGACTATTCTGAAATGGAACAGCTACCAGCATTCAAAACTGCAAAGGTGATTCCTGAAAATGATGGACTGCTGAATTCTGCGGGAGAGAGAATTTTTCTATTAAGGTATGATAAACGACAGCAACTTCTCTGTTAATTTACTTTTCATTTTGCTTTAACTTCTTCATTTTTTAAACTCAAGTTTTCTAATCCATCTTGAACTCAGAAATGGATTATTAAGTATTGGTTTTAAAAAAATCTTTAAAAATGTTTCCATGAAACCCTGGTTAAACAGAATGACAAACAATGTGTAGTTTGATAATTCCATTAAATTTAATTTACTACTTCCTATACAAACTTTATAATGATCTTGTTAAATTTAGCAGATTTTACACCTGACCAATGAATGACTCATTTATTTTTTTCAGTTTACGCTAGTCTCACAGTTCTAAAATCAGCTCCTGGCTAGCCTTTGTCAAAGTAGTATGAAACCACCACAGAATTAATAATAGGGTTTTTGAGCAGAATTTAATCTAATTTTATGTACTTATGACAAACTACCTATGCACACAATCATGTAAGTATAAAGTTTCTTTTTTGTGTTCTTGACTTACCATTGTGCAGGAAGTCATTTCCTTTTGCAGTATATGTTCTAAAGTAAATTACAGCACATCCAAAACTATTTCTGTCCTTGGTATATTTATGTCAGCATAAAAGTGAATGACTGAATACTACTAACCTAAATGTATAGATCTGCCAACACTTTTAGAACCTGTCTTGTTCATAATAGTGAAAATGGCATATTTTATTAGATTTAGGGTGCTGTGCTCTTTTTAAATATCATTTATTTCACCAATATTTATGTAAATGGTATAAAATATTCAGCGAGTGATGCATTTCTCTCCATTTCTTTTCTATTTACTGATCAGGAAGTTAGGCTGCATTATTATTTGCCAGCTTAGTGAAAAATTTGAATAATTTAAATATCACTTGCTTTCTTTCTCATGCAATAATTTAGCAGTGAACTGTGTTAACTAAATTCAGTGCTAGCAAACCAGAGATGCATAAACTCAAAAAAACCTGTAAGTTGGCTTGTATATAATACTTTTTTTTTTTTTGGTACTGGGGATTGAACTCGGGTCTTTGCTCTTGCAAGGCAGGCTACCGAACCGCTGAGCTAAATCCCTGGCCCCTATAATACAGTTTGGTATCCAGCTGCTTCAACTTTTTTATATTCCTTAATCATTTTTGATGTCTACATATTTAAATAACTACAAGTTTAAGGACAACAACAAAAATATGACTATTATAATTACTGTCATTTATTGACTTTAACCCAGCCAGCAGGAAATATATTTTGAGTTTTATGAGTATTATGTTATTTAATTTTCACAAAATTGTACAATAGCTATTAATATGTTGACCTATGCACATGTAAATAAATTAATTTGCAGAGATATTAAGTGACTCTTCCAAGTTATAGGAAGTTTAACATGTGTTTTCTTTTTTGTTTTGTTCTTTTATTGAGTTTATTGGTACATTTTAGGTATACAATACAATTACATTCATTATTGGGATCTTGTACCTTTACATGACAGGTAACATGTTTTTATGTCCGGTTTCTCTAACACATTCATGGGAGGCATATATTTGAATTTTTTCAATGTAACATAATTTTATAAAGAAAATAAGCCTTTACTTTCTTGGAGAAGCTGAATAAGATTATTTAAAACATGTTATTTGAAGTAAAGAAAATTGACACTGTGTCACAGTCTTATCACTTTATTCAGTCTTGTACTCAACCTTTTCAATTTTCTTCTTATCCAAAGTATCTGTATATGTTCTGAGTTTTTGAGGTGCCACAACCTGTTATATTTGAAAGAGTTTATCTCCCACTGCCTGTTTTATTCCAATTGTATGTTCAGTTATACTTGCACTCTCATGGGCTCTTGATAGAGTGTAGAAAAAATATTTTAGGAACTACATTATGTATACAGTAATTTATTAATTAAGTCATGGCCAGTGAACTAAAATAGTGATTTTAAAGAGAATATGCAAGTAGAAAACACGAAATAGATAAGATAAAATTTAGTGATCTATTTCATTAACTAAAAAAACACCATCATTTTATATCCCTGAAGAAATGGCTTGTAGGGTAATCTACTATAGTATAATTTCAAAAATCAAAATTACTGTAGCATAATTTAAAAAGTAGCCAGAAATTAAATAATGTTAACAAATTGGGCACTTTTTAAAGCCACTTTTAAAACTGTTTTGTATTCCTCTCCTTGGAAGGACTGTAATTACCTGTGTTCACTATTAATTTTAGGTTTTTAAAACATTATTTTTAGCACTAGAATTATTTTTTATCAGTAAAATAATTTTGTAAGTTAATTGAAAATTCCAGTAACATGTAAACCTTGGAATAGCTTCTATACTCTAAGGGAAAATATGTTGTACATGTGGACCATAGGCACTGGTGGTAATACTAATCCAAATTTTCTAGATCAATTAACACATACACAAAGAGGGAGTCATGAATACTGGGAGGGATGAGGGAAAGAAATACCAGTCTTGCAAGTCACAAAATTGACCCCTTGAAAACAACTATCTGTAAAAACAGAACAATTACGTGCTCCAAAATAGGACTACATAAAATGTATAATGAAACAAAATTTATAAAGTAAAATATTGTATCAATAAGTAAAATAAAACGATGAAAACACAGACCAAAGTGAGCCAGGTGGATTGACAAACAAATCAACTACAGAGTCATGAATACTAACAGGACGGTGTGTGACGGCTTCGTTTAGGAGTGCAGAGCTCCATCTTTTCAAAACATGATTCTAGATCAGCTGGTTCTCCTGATGAGAAAACAATTAACTTTAGAGTACTTCATTCCTCACAATCAGTCCTAAGGAAATTCCAATTCTTAGTGCCAAAGATAAAACTGTAAAGCTTCCAGAAGCTACCAAGAAGAGTATTTCAAGGCTTTGAATTTGGCAGGTTATTTTTCATATATTATATGAAAAGCACTAGCCCTAAGAGAAAATATTTATAAATGGAGCTAAATTATTATTAAATAATTTGGTTATCCTCCAACCACACTTTGAATGTTACAAGAAAGCTACAGAGCAGTAACAAATATATTTCAGACAGAATACTCAGAGTATGAATCAGAATGTACCTAAATTCTAAAAGTCAAAATTAAAATATTGAAAAATTCAAAATATAATTTAAACTACACTTTACATATCGAATATACAGATAATTCACAAGAATATACTCATTTTTAAACTTCAATAACATCAAGACAATTCAAAATAAATCGTGATATTTTGCCGTGGTGTTTCTTATGATTACCTAACATTTAGAAAATCAAAAGTAACATAGATTTAAAGCTTAGTGTTAAAATGCATAACAAAATAACCCAGGGGGCTGGGGATTTAGCTCAGTGGTGCTGCAGCCTGCCTCTCAAGGGTAAGGTTCTGAGTTTGAGCCCCAGTACAAAAAAAACAAAAAACAAAAAAACCTGTATAACCCTCATGTTTTCTGCTTTAACTAAATTATTACACATACTTTGTATAAATCCTTTGCACCCTTTCAACATACACATTCCTTTCGATATGGAAAAAATAGGTATAGGGAAAAAATGACTACATATTTACACTATGTTTACAAAAATATATGTAGCACCTTCTCTTTAAAAGTCCCATTTTAAAACAGACTTCATGTTCTTTAACAGTAGAATGAATGAATATTTGCATAATTGTTTTCTCCACAGTAATGCTGCCCAACACAATTGCCAGACACAAAGCATTTCCATTATTACAGTAAGCACAAAATGTTTCCATCTTCGGCTAAATAGCTGAATTTTGCAAACATATTATCGATGTACAGGAATAAATATAAAGGTCTGAAGAGAGTAGTTTTCTATTTAATTCATTAAGTTAGTTGGTAAATTTTAGGTATACAGTATGATGACATTCATCATTGAAAATTTGTGCCTTTATGTGGTATATCTTAGTTCTTATTTTTTCCCATTCCCCTATCCTCCCTTCAATCCCTCCATCCCTTCTCATTTACAAAGATCTTGTTTCCATTGTTTCCTTTTCTCATATTTATTACTTTCCCTCCTTTCCTATCTGTCACTTCCCTTTACCCCCCCCTTTGAAACTTTTCCTTCTACTTCACACTAGACACTTTGGTCCTCATTTACACTTTCAGTTTCTCACATCAGAGAAACTATTTGGTATCTACACATGTGTGTCCTTTTAATTTCACTGACTATGGAGTACCACTCAGCCATAAAGAATGAGAAACCCAAGATATTTATAATTAAATAGATGTACTTCAAGGCCATACTCTTAAATGAAATAAATATGACACACTTCTGAATACAGTAGTTTTAAATTTTGAGCTACCTCATCCATACTGTTAGCAATCATAATTTTTGTTTTCATTCATTTTTATCACTGGGGATTGAAACTTGGGCATTGTATATGTTAAATATGTATTCTAGCACTGAGCTACAACACTAACGCTAATTTTTATTTTTATTTTTGTGGCAAAAGGAGGTGTTAATGATTTTAAAATAATATAAAGAGATTTTTTATATTATTGATATGATTTTTAATTATCTAGAGTTTAAAATTGCTTTTTATTTTTTATTCTTTTATATTGGGGATAGAACTGGCAACCTTGTGCTTGCGAGGCAAGTGGCGGAACCACTGAGCTAAATCCCCAGCCCTTATTGATATGTATCTTTAGTAATGACTAACTCACAATATTTTGTATTCAATAAGAAATGTTATTTTGAAAAATTATGACAATAAAAGAAATGAGAAAATATTTTTAAAATCAGCTTAAACTGTATTATCTGGCATGAAAGTTTACATTTTCTAGAAATATAATTATTTTAACATATAATTATTCAAATAAAAATCACCATATGTATGATTATAGTTTCAGGAAAGTTTAATACAAGGATGTACAATAAAATCTATTATTCATAAGACATGTAGCTGTTAGATCTGTTTGATAACATTACTTATTATAGGCTAAATTTTATGCAGATTTGTATTTTCATGGAATGTATTACATTGAAGAAGTTACTATCTGTGCTAGAATTATACTAACATATAAGAAAATATGTGTACTTCTCAGGTAAAATTGTCCTCTTTTTTTCTTCAAAGCATTTTCATTACCAGAATCTGAGGATTTAGAATTGCATTCAAGCATTTTTAAGTGATTTTCATTAATTCTCAGCAAAACTTCTCATGTTTCCTGATTGTTTGTTCTTAATTTTATTTGTATATATTAGCAGTACATAAGGATTGCATTCTTTGTAGGAATTCATGCACATAAATAACATATTTTAATTCCTTTATCCTCCACCTTCACTCAAATTCTCTTTTACCTTTTCAGCTTCAGTTTCATTTATTTGCCTTTTAAGACCTTATAATGTTAATTAGCATGTACTCAAATTGAAAGCCAGACTAATAGATCATGAACATCCAAAATATGCAAGACAATTAAACTAATTTGAGGTATTTAGTTTTAGCTGCACTGTCCACACTGGATTTTAGGACATACATTATATTTATATTTACTGAGTTTTATAGAGTAGTTCATAATATATTATATATACATATATTTGTATACACACATATATAACATGTACACATATGTATATACATATATAATATATATGATACATACACATATATATACAACATAGATAATTTAACATATTATATATTATTATACACATATATATATTATATACATATATGTATAATATATACATATAATTGTAGAGAGACAGAAAGTGGGAGGGAGAAAGAGAGATAAAGTATTTTATATGATGTAATATTTAATTTTGTGTATCTGAGTTACTTCATGTAATATTATGGTCTCAAAAAAAGAAAGCTATTCTGGCAACTATTCTTTACTTGAAAGAAAAATTGAAGAAAATAATTTTACTTAAATAAATACCTATTTCTCTATGTCTGTCTGTCTCTGTCTCTCTCTTCTTACCAAGAGATTTCATGAAGTAACCAAGCTAATCACTAAAGCTGAGTATGACTCAGCAAACATACTTAGAGGGAAAGTTATAATATTGAATATATACATATATATATATATATATATACACACACACACACACACACACATAAAATAAAAGGAGAAATCTAAATCCAATCACCTTTGCTATCATCTTGAAAAAAAGTTTAAAAAGAACAAACTAAACCTATAGTAAGAAACTGAATAACAAAACTTAAACCAGACATCAATGAAATTGAAAATAGAAAATCAATAGAGAAAAATAATGGCTGAGTTTTTAAAGAAATCAGTAGAAATAGGTGGACCTATCTCCTGGATCCAGTTTAAGTATGAAGAAGGAGGAGGAGGGAGAGAGGGAGAGGGCAAGAAAGGGGATTCTTTAATTATTTTTTTCATTTAAAAAACAACCATCAGTAATGAAATACAAAATGACACTAGAGAAGCTATGGACATTAAAATAATACAAAAGTATATTTTGAATTGACTAACTTCTTGGAAAATACTCTGTAAAACTCATGCAAAAGTAAATTAAAAAGTCAAAGCTTTATGCTTTTAAAAAATCACATCAGGTAACTATACCATATACCTAAAATGTACCAATAAACTCAATGAGAAAAAAAATCACATCAGCAATCCATTACCCATCCAAAAAGAAAGGGACAGGCTCAGATGCATTTGTTGTTGATACCAAGGAAACATTTGAGGAGGAACTATATCAATTTTATACACTTTCAGAATATAGAATTGGGGAGAATATTTCCTAACCACAAAGACAGTGAAAAAAGTTATAGGCCAGGGTAACTCATGAACATAAAAAAAAAACAAACTCAAAAATTTGCAAATTTAAGCTAAGTATGAATAAAATAATTATATACCAAAACTAGATGGCATTTATCCAAAATATACAAGGAGTTTTACATATTTAATAATCCAGTAATGTAAACATGCACATCAACAGATTAAAGG
Source organism: Fukomys damarensis (assembly GCF_012274545.1). Classification (NCBI taxonomy): domain Eukaryota; kingdom Metazoa; phylum Chordata; class Mammalia; order Rodentia; family Bathyergidae; genus Fukomys; species Fukomys damarensis. The sequence goes on along the minus strand of NW_022900913.1, from coordinate 21,324,158 downwards.
AAAAACTAATAAGATCATATCAATAGATGAAGAAAACATATTTAAAGTCCTTTGTATAAATACTCCCAGAGAATTTTAGAGATAGAATTTCTTCAACTTCATAAAGAGTCTCTAGAAAAAAAATGCTAACATTATATTAATCCTGAGAAAGTTGAATATTTTCTAAGATGAGGAGGTAAACAAGGATGGCCCTTCTCACTACTCCTTTTCACCATCATTCTGGAAACCCTAGAAAATGCAATACAAAAAAAAAAGAGAGAGAGAGAGAAAGAAAGAAATAATCTAAAGGGTACAGAAGATGGGATCCTGTATAACGTAATTATCTATGTAGAAAACATGAAGCTACTGACAATAAATGCCTGGATATAAAATGTGAATATAGCAAATTTTCAAGATAAAAGGATGATTACCAAGCCAATCACTTTATTGTTTATATGCCAGCAATTAACAGAATTAGAAATAAAAGCAATAACATTTGTAATATCATCTCTCAGTTGAAAATGTTAGATATAAATGATACAAAATTTGTTTATTTGGGTAAGATATATCTTTGAGGAAAGCTACAAAAATCATATGCATGATATCAAAGAAGAATTAAAAGCACAGACAAATCTGATGTGTATGGGTAATAAAATTCAGCATTATCAGAATACCACTTCTTCAAAAATGATCTGGAGAGTCAGTGAAATGTGAATTAAAATTCCATTAAGTTATTTTTGGGTATTGGACAACTGACTCTAAAATTTATATGCAGACAGAAAACTCACAAATGCAAAATACGGAAGAGAGGAATAAAATTTGAAGACTGACTCTTCCTGACTTGAAGACATCCAGTGTAACTGAAACAATGAGGACAGTTCTGTATTAGTGAAAAATGAAATATGATCCAAATTCATTTGTACCAAATATATCCTGTTGGAGGAGGCGGCCAATGCAGAGTGTAGATGTCCGGGAAGTCCCCTGCCCTTTGTTTCACTTTGCTGTGAACACAGAGCAAGGAGTGACAGAGGGAAGGAGCAGGGAAGAGCGAAAGAGCGAGAGAATCCTTTTCTTTTTAATATGAGATGTTGTAGCTTTGTGGCACACAGTTAACCTCAAACCCATAGTTCTCTTGCCTCAGTCTCAGTGCTGGAGTTATAGGTCTACACTACCTCACTTTTTAGGGATCATATTTTTAAATTTACTCTCTCCTCTGTCATCATTTTGTTAATAAAGTGCCAATGAGGAAATACTTCTAAAATATCTTTGAATGTGCTTTATATTTTAAAGACATTATTTCTCATTTAAAATGTATAAATATTTATAATATAAACAAATATAAAAACACATAGGCAGGTTAATTTATTATTTCATTGTTTGAAGTATTCTGGAATCCAGGACATTCTCATAATCCAAATATCCCTAATACGCAAATTATTATGCTTGCCCTTATATTTGACATTTCTTCCATGACCAGCAAGAAAAGTGTGATCTGTACTTACTTTGACTCAAAAATAAGGAAGAAAGGCAAATAGGAGGTGAATGGTGAAAAGCTATAGTCGCAGAATAAGCAAGAAAAGAAAACGTATAAATGATTGCTGGGTTAGGAGAGCTGGCAAGAATGCAGGTGGCGAGGTGACAAGAGATGCGGAGTGGTTCCCAGCGGTCAGGAGGTTCTCTTTAGATCAAGTTTATTGGTGCATCTAAGGTATACGATATGATGACATTCATCACTGGGAATGTGTACCTTTACATGACATATCTTACTTCTTATTTTTCCCCATTCCCCTGTCCTCCTGCCAACAGTGCACCTCTCCCTATTTACAATGAGAAACCAGATCCATTTATAGCTAAACGGATGCACACTGAGGCCATACTCTTAAGTGCAATAAATAGGACACACGTGTAAACATGGAACAGTTTCTGTGGAGTGAGAAACTGAAAGTGTAGATAAGGATCGAAATTTATAGTAGATAATGTGAAATAGGAAAAGTTCTAAAGGGGAAGGGGAATTGGAAGGTGTAGGGGAAAGGAAAGAAGGGAAAGAAACAAATATGAGAAAAGCAAAAAAAAAAAAAATGGAAACAACGTTTTTGGAGTTTCTTTTTTATTGATCATAGTATTTTTTTTTGTACCGGGAATTGGACTCGGGTCCTTTCGCTTGCAAGGCAGGCCACCGAACCGCTGAGCTAAATCCCCGGCCCGATCTTAATATTTTAAAGTTGATTGTCACCATGAATGCACTGTTACGCGATCATGCTGAGAAACATTAGATTGTACAATTTAAAACGTGAATTGTATGATTCGTAAGTCGTTTCTCAATACATTTGTTCTTTAACAAATTTAAAAATGATTTTCTTTCAAATAATCAAAAAAATTAAAAAATAAGATACTAAAAAAAAACCAGAACAATATTTAATTTACATTGTATATATTTTTGGAACGCAGTTTGTAGCCTAGGCACATTTTTTCCCAGAATCTTCTTAGCTTCCAAATTTGCCTTATTCTAAGCGACACTCCTAAAAGTTAATGACCAAGTACGCAGGTGAAATGGAGCCCCTGCTCTGCTGCGCCGCCTAGCGGTCCAGGGATGAGGAGGGGCTGGGATGCGTAGTCAGCAAGACCAGGTGGCATGGAATCACTCACGGAAAGCAAGCAGTTTGAGGGAGTGCATCGGTGAGGCGTGTTCCTAGAGAACACCAGAACTCCAGAACAAATTGCCTGGGGGGGGGAACGGAAAAAAAATCGTCGAGCAATTATTTTGAAATTATTTCCTTTCTAGAAGCAGGGGAAGAGATCAGGAGATTCTGATCATGTGTCGCTTGTCCATGGACGCTGCCTTCTCAGAGCGCCGCTGTGGTGGGAGCTGGGCAGGAGCCACAGGGTCTTTAGGGAGCTGCACCGTCTACAAGTCTGTCAGACAAGCAGGTCAGCTGTCGTCGTGATCTCACGGCACCTGCTTCTTGTTTGAAGTTCTAGGAATTCTCCTTGTGATGCTGAAATTTTCCTTTTTTTTTTTTTTTTTTTTTTTTTTTTTTTTTGGGTTTTTTTGCCGCTGGTGTTAACATTTTTTAATATTTTTTTTTTTAATCTTTTAGGGTCTTTTAGCCGCTGCTGCTAAAATCTTTTAAGTGCATCTTTCTTTCATTCTGCACTTTTTAAATTTCTTGAGTGTGCCTCTTTCACTGGTGCATTATCTGGTACAATACTTTTCCTAACGCTGCCAACCAAATGCACATTAACCCTTTCCCCATCCTCTCACCGACTTGGTGACCCCTCCTGTAGGTTCATCTGCGCTTCTGGTATATCCGCCCCTCCTGTGTAGTTTTCGTTTCTGTTCCTTTGAATCTGTTTTGGCCTTTTTTCTTAATACACGTTTGCCGTCCGTGATGTTTATATTCCCCGTGTGGAGTTGGCACACGCACACAATGTATATTAATTCCTTTCTCATTCCCTTTCCCTTCCTCTCCCTCCATCTCTTGAACCCCTCACTTTTAATCGCCGTGGCTTCATTTCTGGATTTTACTCTGTTTCTAATTTTTACGTTCTAAATAAGTACCTTTAATATTTATGTAAACTTCTGAACATTTGTTCTAATTTCGAGTTACTCCTCGTGTCCCAAATGTACTCAATATTCCCCAGGAACTTCAGAAAAGATAAATCTATAGTGATGTGGGGATGCGGGCATAAAAAGACCTTCCCTGTAATCAGACCAGAAAATGCTACTCAGAGAACTATACAGACTTCAAATACTTTTACAGGGTGGTGACTAACCAACAATGAAACCATAACATGGTTCGTGTCGTCTTTCTCTTACACTTGCTGGAATCATTTATTGCTACAAAAAGAAAGACACTGCTTAGTAGAAAACCGAGCACGTAGAGTTCATGAAATAATCTCCAGCGTGGGTCACTGGGGTGGGGGTCTCTGAGAGACAGCTTAGTGGTAGTTACTGGCCTCACTCTCTGCCTTGCTATCCTGTGATCTCTTCTTGTTCCATAAGTTTTCACTAGTGCTCCTCTGCTATTAGAGCCGTGCCCTTCACCTCCCAAACCATGAACTAAATGAATATTTTTCTTTTTAAATTAGCTAAGCCCCGAGTATGTCATTATTGTAATGGCAAACGAACACAATCCATAGGATAAAAATGAAAAAGTCAGTCCATGATTTGCCATAGACTGTAAGCTTTTCATCTGCGGTTGTAAATCACAAAGTTCTTAATGTATACCACCCCGGGAAGTCCATGTTTCCAAACTCCAAGTAAGAATAGTATTGAATGCACTTAGCTTTGGCACCATCATAGAGTTAAAAAACTGGTGAAGTCCAATGGAGGTAGAGAGTGCACCACAGTATGAAATCATTGATGCACTTAAGCCCTGCATTACATTTGAATTACAATATCGAATCAAAAATATTATGTACATTTTAGGTGTATATGCAATAGGGTAGGGTTCTAGTGCTTACAAGAGCTTGCAGCAGTGGGGCAAGATTGCTCATGCTCGTGCTCTGAATCAGATTAAATGCGAGACACAAAATTTACAACATTGGCCTGCAGTGGCAGCCCGCACAACTCAAATGTAGAAGAGTGCAAAAGATCCCGTGGTACTTTAGAGATCCAAAGGATCCAGAGGTGTGGAGACCACTGTCATGTCCTGTACAAGTCTGCTACAGAAGTCAAAGAGTCCCAGTGGAAGAGTAAGGCCTGTGTTGGAAGCTGAAGAATCTGTGCGGAAAGCAAGCCAGAAAAAGATGCCCAAGACAAAGGCAAAGCCTGGAGTTCCTCCAAAGAGAACAGCAGCCATCCTTGGTGACAGTGAGGACTGGAGCTTCTCCAAGAGAATAGCCAAAGCTCCTCAGAGGAAAATCAGCTGCAGTGAAGCTCTTCTAAAGAAAGCCAGCTGAAATCCTCCCTCCTGTTCTCCTCCTTTTTACAATTCCAACGATGCCGGCTCAATTGAGCTGGACACTCCTCACTCAAGTGCGTTCATCAGCTTTTGAGGTGGCAGCAAATATTTCAATGGCAGCTATTTTTAAAAGGTGGTCTATACAATTCTGATTGCTTTCATGAAACCCACTTAAGGACAAATAAACGAGGCAATACAGTCTAGCATTTCATTAAACAAACCCATTGAATAAGTCATGAAATACAGTGTCTGAGCAGTGTGACATTGTTCTTTCAGGCAGATTACTGGTGTCTCCAAAGCAGTAGAGTAACTCCTCCAAAATTAATTTCTAGCGTATCTATCTTGAAGTGTTTGCCTCTCTGCTATGGCTTGTGTCTAGATGTCCCCACAAAGGCTCACACATTCATAGGTGGGGAGTTTCAAATGTGGCTGGACTAGAGAGTGTGAACGTGGATTAAGGGTAGTGTGCCATGATGAAAGATGTGAGCTAGAATAAAGGATGCCTTATCCTGGGTGTGGACGGCACCACTGAAAAGGTAAATAACCAGGAAGGGATAACAGTGACAGAAGGAAGCCAGGTTTTCTGCTGCTAAGTCACTGTTTCTGCCGCTACTACACTTGCTGCTTCCTGCCTGCTGACTTTTTTGCCACAGACTTCTTCTTCTCTGTGATTCCCCCATTGCCCTGACACCCTGCCTGGGAGACAGCCAACTATGGACAAAAACCAGAACAAATTGAGAAGTGAAATAAACCTTTTCTCTTTCAATTTTGGGTGTCCGGTATTTTGTCTTAGCAATGAAGAAACTAACTAAGATACTTCCTATCTATGTAATTTGAGGTTTCATGGATGTTTTAATAAAGAAGACAGCTACTTTAACCAGAGACGTTGATAATGATTATGAAAATATGAAATATGAAACTCTGGGCAATTCTGACTCTCTAAACTAATAAACCAAAAGACTTAATAAATAGGGTTGTTTTCAGGCTTAAATTAGCTACAATGAATGAAGACTTTCTAATACTTAGTAAACCCCATACATGTGCTAGCTATTCTAATTGAGGTAACAAGAACATATTTTCTTTCATTGGTATCACAAAAATGTTATTTGCCTTGTTATGCTTCCTTCTGTAATTTCTTTACAAAACAGTCAGTACACCCTAGAGTTCCTCCTATGACCTGCCATTCTAAAGTACCAGCTGGTACAACTTACTGTGAAACCTTTTATTTACCAACAAATCTCTGTTACACTTGCACTCACTTTTTTCTACCACGTGCCTCATTCCTTCTGATCCCAATAGAAAACAAATCCAAATATGTTTCATCTGAGTGTTTGCTCTCTCAATCTCCCTTCATATTTCTCAACTCTTCATATAACCTATTTTACCATTTCTATTTGTTTATGGAGAAGCTTCTAGTTGTGTGCTATGCAAAAATCCTCCCTCTCCAACGCCTTACTCTCAAAAATAATTATTTCTCCCTGATATTTTCTTATGTAGAAGAGTCGTTATTTTCAAATATCTCCCCGTACACCCTTACACTTGAGTTTTATTATACTATTATTTAATTGTGCCCCCTAAGTATATGGACTAGTCAACATCAACTCTCCACTTTGGAAAACTGTAGAGACTTTTCCTACAGACTTACGATTAAAGTGTATTTCACCTCACTATACAGGACTAGTGCCTTTTATATTTGTCCAAAAGACTGGTAAAATGTTCAATTCTGCTCCTACTGTAAAAATCTTGAATAATACATGTACCTAAAAGATAACTTTGTTGGTTATGTCCCATGGTTTCTTGTTAGCTCTACTTAACACAATCATCTTGAGCCTAGAAATTTCCAAATCTATACTCTTTATTCTTCCCAAGAAACTTTGCTTCTTAATATATTTTCAGTGTCAACTTCTGGCCCCACAGAAATCTTTTCTATTCCTTCCATAAAGCATTATTAAATCTTGCCTCTTTTACATCCTAGTACATCATCTACCATTGTTTTCTTTCTTGTATTTCTCTTACTACTAAAAATATCCTTCTCCTACATTTCCCACTATTATAGGCTGGGGCTTTTCAAATTTCCTTTCAATCTCCTGACTCTTTATTCCTATTCGTTTTATGCAAATTAACATCTAGGCTTCTTACTCCAGCATAACGGTTTTACTTATCTCGTCCCATCTTCTTCTCCTCACTTATATCCATTTTTGCTGCATAATTTTCTAAGCATCACAAAAATTCTGGGATTTATTGGCTATTCATATCCTTCACATAGCTGAAACAAAATACCAGGCATCTACAACCTACAAGTGGAGAGATTATTTTTGCTCATGTATACAGGACATACTCCTCTGCATCACATAATAAAAATTACAAAAGACAAAAAAAAATGGAAGAGTCTGGGTGGAGGAATGATGCTTTCATCGTTGCTGGCAGAAAGCAGAGAATCTAAGAAGAGAATCTACAAAGGATAGAATCTAAGAAGGGAGAAATAACCTTCTAGATCACACCCTCCAATGATCTAATTCTACCAACCAAACACTCTCTTCTAACAGCGAGACAGCTATGATTGAATCACCGTCCAATACTCCTGCCTCTGAGCATATGAGGCTTTCTTTGGACAATGTAGATCTAACTGATATAACTCCAATCATGGCCCTTAAAAGACTTCTGCATGTATCTTCATGAATATACATTTAATCCATCTCCAAGAATCACTAAAATTTTAATGGTTCTAGCACTACTAAAAATTTCAAGTCCAAAATCTTCTCTGAGAATCAAGGCAAGCTTTAATCTGTGAACCCTTGTAAAAATCAAAAAGGAACGTTAAACACAGCAAGCATACAATGGCAAGGGGGAACATTCCCATTTCAAAGGGGAAAAAAATAGGGAATAGAAAGAAATGGGACCAAAGCAAGACAAAATCCAAGCATAGCAACTATTGAATCCTTTGTAGTTTATGTTCAGCATATTGGTTTCTATAACAGGAAAACTGGATGATTTCGGTTACTAGTGGAAGAGCAGAAGAAAGAGATTAGAGTGATGAGAAGAAAAGATTTGTAACCAAGGATTGCAAGCTTCCTCTAGGAATTGGAGAAGGAAATTTGTTTTGTTTGTTTTGTTCTGTTTTGTTTTGCTGGGCACATTTGTAGATCTTCATGTATGGTAAAATTTGGTTGGATTGGTTAATGACTTCATCTTTACTTCAATGAATTCTCCAGAAATTTACTAAGCATCCTTCCTTACCCATTTTAAAAAATTTCATCTCCTTCTCAACTCCTCCCTATGTATGAAAGTTTTGTTTCTATTTTTTCCATTTTCATTTTTTTGTTGTCACTTCCTTCCTTTCACCCCTCCCTTGTTCTCCTTACCAGTTGAACATTTTCTTTTTATTTCCCATCCTCCATTGCACATCTCAGTCCTTATTTCCACATTCAACTTCTCACACCAGAGAATGTGGTATTTAAACATATGTGTCCGATTTATTTTACTGAAGAGTATGGTCTCAAGGTCCATTCATTTAGCTCTAAATGTCTAAAGCTTATCCTTCTTTATGGCAGAGTAGTACTCCAATGTATAAAAAAATCCATCTTCTTTAGTCATCAATCAGTTGATGAGCATTTGGGCCTTTCCAAGACTTAACTATTAGAAACTATGCTGCTATAAACATAGGTGCTCATATATTGCCGTGGTATGATGTTTTTAACACTTTTGGGACTAAGAAGAGCTATAGCTGGGTTGAAAGAAACCTCTAGTTTAAACTCTTTGACAAATCTTCACAATGATTTTCACAGTGGTTGCACCAGTCTACACTCCCACTAGCAGTGGAGAAGGGTTCCTTTTTTCCTCACAGCCTCTCTAGCCTTTGTTATTGATTGAATTCTGCAGGCAGGTGGCAGAACCATTGAGCCAAATCCCCAGCTCTGGTTGAATTTTTGATCGCAGCCATTCTTCTGGAGTGAGGTGGAATCTAGGTGTTGTTTTAATTTGCATTTCTGGAATGACCAGTGATGTTGAACATGTTTTATCATATATTCATTTGCCATTTCTATTCTTTGTTGGAGATGTGTCTTTATTTCAGATGCCTGTTTTACACTTTTTTAAAATTTGGGTGGTGATTTTTTTTAGGTTTTTTTTTTATATATATTCTAGATAATAGTCCTTTTGCTGAATAGCTGGTAATTTTTTCTTGGTTGTCTCTTCACTTCTTTGGTGATTTTTCTTGCTGTGAAAAAGCTTTTTTTAATAAGATGAGGTCCCAGTTGTTGATGTTTTGTAGTATTTCTTGTATAGTATTTCTCATGAAGACTTTGCCTACTCCTGTGTTCTCAAGCATTCTAGATATTTGCTGTTTCAATGGATTGAGGAATTATTTTTAATATTAAGATCTTTGATCCATTTTGATTTTACGTCAGTGTGTGGTGACAGACATGGGTCTAGTTTCAATCTTTGGCATGTGGAAAGCCAGTTTTTCCAGCACCATTTATTAACGAAGCTATCTTTCTTCCAGTGAATGTGTCTGGCTCCTTTGTCAAAGATAAGGTGATTGATTATGTCTGGAGTTGTTTCTCCATCCTTCTGTCTGTTCCACTGATCCTCAGTCTGTTCTTTTGCCAGTACCATGCTGTTTTTATCACCATAATTTTGTACTATAATCTAAAGTCTGGGATTGTGATACCCCCAGCTTTGCCTTTGTTGCCCAGAATTACCTTTGCTACTCTAGGTTGCTTCTGGTTCCAAATGAATTTTATAATTTTTTCTAATTATATGAGATATGCTATGGGTATTTTGATTGGGATTGCACTCAATCTGTATAAACAATATTGGAAATATGGCCATTTTTACTATATTGCTTCTTCCTATCCAAGAACAAGGGATCTCTCTCCATTTTCTGATATTCTCTTCAATCTCCTTTTTTCAGAGCACTGTAGTTTTTTGGGGGGAAGGGGTTTTTTTCAGGGATTGAATTTGGAACTTTGCTCTTTTGAGACAGGTGGTGGAACCACTGAGTTAAATACCCAGCCTGAGCACCACTGTTTTCAATATAGATATCTTTTACTTCCTTCATTTGATTTATTCCTAGATTTTTTTTTGGATGCTATTGTTAAAGGGAATTTTTTAAAATTTATCTGTCCTTGAGTCTGTTATTTGGGTACAGGAAGGCTACTGACTTTTGAGTGGTGATTTTGTATCCAGCTATGCCACTGAATTTGATTATGAATTCTAAAATTCTTTTGGTGGAGTTTTTGGGGTCTTCCATGTAGAGAATTAGAGCATATGTAAATAATAATAATTTGATTTCTTCTTTTCTTATCCTTATTCCTTTTATTTCTTTCTCTTGTCTAATTGCTGCATCTAATGTTCCGCAGATATATTATGAACAAGAGATGTGACGATGGACATAATTATCTTGCTCCTGATTTTAGAATTAAAGTTTTCAATTTTTGTCCATTTAGTAGGATGTTGGCTATTGGTTTTTCATAGATGGTTTTAATCAGATTGAGATAATGACCATTTATACCAGTCTTCTGTAGGGATTTTTTATCATGAATGCATATTGGACCTTGTCAAATGCATTTTCTGCATCTATCTAGAGGATCATATAGTTTTTGTCCTTAGCTCTGTTAATATAGTGTATTGCAATTATTGGTTTGCATATGTTGGACCATTTTTGCATGCCTAGGATGAATCCAACTTGGTCATGGTCTATAATCTTCTTAATGATTTGCTTCATTCTGTTTGCCAGTATTTTATTAAGGATTTTTGCATCTATGCTCATTAGGGATATTGGCCTGCAATTCTCCTTTTTGCTTGGATCCTTCTCTGATTTTAGAATCAGGATAAAGCGTGCTTCCAGGAACGAATTGAGGAGTGTTGCTTCCCTTTCAAGTTCATTAAAGAGTTTAAACAATAGTGGCAATAGCCCTCCACTCTATGTCTTGTAGAATTCAGCAGTGAATATCCATCATGGCCAGGAATTTTCTTGTTGTTAATTTTTAAATTACATGTTTAATTTCACTAGCTGGTATTGGTTTATTTAGAATTTCTATATCATCAATGATTCACATTTGGTAATTCATATGTATTGAGAAATCTATCAATTTCTTCCTTTTTTTTTCATCTTATTAGAATACAGGTTCTCAAAGTAGGTATTGATGATCTTCTGGATCTCTGCACTAACTGTTATTGATTTTACCCTTTTTCATTCCTGATTACATGGATTTGAATATTTTCTTTACCCTTTTGATAAGATTGGCTAAGGGTTTGTAAATTTTATTTAGTCTTTCAAAGAACCAACTCTTCAACTCATTGATTCAGGAAATGGGTTATTTCTCTGGAGATTCTAGAAAGAATCGAATCTACTGATGTCATGATTTTAGCAGTAGGAGGCAGGTATAATACCACAGATCTTCAAAAGTGTAAGGTAATAATTATATGTTATTTTTTCACTGTGTTGTGTTTATTACAGCAGCAATAGGAAAGTTTATTCATGGTCAATTTGGGGATCATGATCTGTCACTGTTTTCTCCAGCACTTAACTGTGGGTTTCAGTTTTCATAGAGTGAGTGATTGTTAGAAATGATACCCCTCAAATTTTTGTATGTTATTTGAGGTTCCTGAGTTATAGTTCTTTTCTGTTTTAAGATGTAAATGTATTAAAATATGAACCATGTATATTTTTCCTTCCTACTGAAGCACAATGTCTATACATACAGAGAGATAAGTATAAAAAGGCTGAATCAGAGTGTTATGTAAGTTTGAACCAGTGAAACAGAAGAAAAATGAAGTTTAAAGGAGAGGTTCAGTCTTCACTGAGACTAGTGGGGATTTGTTGAATAGATAGCCTGTGAATCCCAGGAACTGACCCACTTCCCCACTGTGATCTGCCTGATCTCCACTTAAATCCAATGATGAATTTCCAAGTGCAGCAGGAATGGCCTTGTGCTTTGATGTCTGTGAGATGCATATTCATGATCTTCATAGGTAAGAGAACCAGAAAACAAATCACGTCTTCCCAGACAAATTACTCAGGAGGTCAACTGGAGCAAAGTAAATGCATGCATGCTGCCAATGATTGATTTTACTCATCATTTTAAGAACAGCACATTAAAGAAAGTCACAAAGTTTGGTTAAATTACTTCAGATTTAAAGTAGGGAATACTGAATTTTAAAACACAACTATAAATCTCTTTGAATTATAGAACCCCAGGAAATAACTTTTAATTTTCAGTTAAATTGTATTGTTTTCTTTAATGGATGTTGAATTATTTAAATAGTGACAAAGCTCACTATTTTTTCATCCTTTCTGATTAGTAGATAAACAGAGATACAAACATATACATAAAACACACACAAAAATTTCTGTGTAGTATTCAGTGACATTTTCTGGAAAGACCAATTTTCCCCTCCTATATCTGTTTATATGAATTTATTCTTCTTTCTGATGATTTACTTTTACAAAGAGACATTAACATAGTATTTTTCTGAATATTGCAGTTGGAAAAAAAATCTTTTTCAACTGAAGAACTGTGTCAGTCTGTGCTTATGGGAGAAACAGATTTAGACTGTGAGGCCAGAAGAAAGGCAGCTGTAAAATCAGATATTCAAAACTGTACAATAATTCTATGTTATTTTGTCACTGGGTGGTATTTGTTACACCTGCAAAAGGAAACTAACACAAAAATTTTACTCACAGTCAATTCGGCTAGCATAATTGGTCACTGATTTCCTAGCACCTAACTATGGGTTATCTATCTATCTATCTTTCTATCTATCTATCTATCTGGATTTACAAAATAAGCTTACTATGGCCACCTGAAGATTTAGACATACAAAAGGTCTGTCTGGGCACTGTAGATCTGCAGCATCCACTCAAAGTTTGAAGGCCTGGAGCTCACTGTAGAGTTCTGTGTGTATCCATATCAGAAAGCAGAATGGTCCATCCTACAAAGCCTGAAAAGTTGGCACTGGAAACCAGGAGATGAAAATCCAAGGTGAAGGTAAAGATTGGAGCTCTTCCAAAGAAATACAAGCAAGCCCTTTTTCTTCTTTCCTTTTTTTTTTTTTGTACCAGGGCTTGAACTCAGGTCCTTGCTCTTGTGAGGCAGTGGCCAGAACCACTGAGCTAAAACCCCGGCCCTCTTCTTTCCTTTTTTTAATTCCATTCAGGCTATAAATCCATTAGTTGGTGCCGCTCTTACCAGGTTGGGTCTTCCATCTTCACTGAATCCATGCAGTCACAGCCAAAACTATACCAAACCAATGTGTTGGAGTTTTATTTTTCTTTCTTTTTTTTTCTTTTTTCTCTCTCATTGAGTTTATTGGTACATTCTAGGAATACAGTAGTTACATTCATCATTGGGATGGATCTTGTACCTTTACATGACAGGTCTTGGTTCTCATTTTTTCCCCTTGTCCCTGCCCTTCCTTTAGCCCCCTCCCCTCCACATTTGCAAACATTATTTACATTTTTTTATATTCTCATATTTTTTTCTTGGACCTTATTACCTTTCCTCTACCCTCCCCACTTTCCCTACACCTTTAACCCTTTTCTTCCTATTTCACATTGTGTTGGGCTTTTCTTACTCAAATTGACACAGCCATTAACTATCAGAAGAACTAATATAGTCTTTTGGGTACCTCGCTCCTAAAACTAGATAGGGAGAATATTATTTCTACTTTAAGGCATTTTCCTTCGATAGAGTTGTATTCATTAAAGTACTCAAAAATAAACAAGCTGGTGAACCATGAATACCAAAAGAAGAGTAAACACAAAACATATATATTTTTTCTATCCTAAAGGAAATTGAGACAGATAATCTGTACATATGGATGTAATAAATTATCACTAACAACCCTGGTAAAGTTTAGGTAATTTATTCAAAATATTTTACACAAGGCAAATTCAGTTTTCCTCCAATTCTTACACCTGTTCAAACAAATTAGCTCAAGATGGCAAAAATAAAACAAACAATTCAGAAAGAATCAATCATCACTGAATGTGTTAAAGTAATGTTATTTCAGCTGAGGAATGTTATCATCTTTTCCAAAGAGTACATGTATCTCCTACAAAGGTATTTCTTTAAAATGTCTAGAGAGCTGTCTGATACATGTAACTTGGATATACACTATTGTAGCATAAATAAATAATGTAATAATTTTACTTGTAATACAACTATTTATTAAATGATGCAATTAAATATTAAATTTAATTGCTTGCTTTTTTATAATATAGCATGCATGAAATAAACAACTCACTTAGAATATCACCTATTAACAGTCAGGGTTTATGTACTATCTTGTTAACTTTCTTTGCTCAATTATAACAGCATACCAACCTACATATTAGAAAAATCCACAGGAAGATCATATTGTAGAAATGCAGATACAATACTGGAAATTTCTGAAATTTGCTGAGTTCATACTCTGGATGTAAGTCCTAGAACCTAGTGATTCAACAATAAATAAAGAAAAATCTTCTAGCAACAATAGCAGAAAATATAAAATCCATTATGTAACTGAAAATATCCTAAGCAGTTTAGGGAAAGCACAATGCAAAGTTAAGGTAGCAAAAATTTCAGTAGAGTGAGTGAAGGATGACTTTCACTCCCCTGAAGTAAGTGGTGAGACACTCAAGAAAAAAAAAGTGCTCAAGATAGAAAATTCACTCTTAAAGCCAATGTTGGAAAAAATATCTTATCAGGTTTTGTATGTTCCATTCTTTTCACTGTTACACGTTACTCAACTGTCCTATTGCTGGGATGAAATACTTACAATTTGGAGGAGAGGTTTATTATTGGCTCATTGTTTTAGAGGATTCTGTCTGGAGTCAACCAGAAACTTCATTGTGGAAGGGTGTTCCGAACAAGTCTGCTGAGCTCACATTGCAAAGCAGCAGAATCAGAAAGCAAGGGGAAAGTGACCAAATGCAGATCCACCCATCCACACTTCAATGAGCCACTGAGACATAGCCAGACATGTGCTCCATTTGTCTTCTGAACTGCTTCCAAGCTAATCAATTTGAAACAATTAAACGTAAAGGACACTTGAGGCATCTAATCCACTGACAATCAAATACAGATCCTTAAATCACACTCAGTCTTCAAATGAAGGCAATAATTTGTTAGCAATTCCACCTGCCATCTTATAACTGTCCTGCAGTAATGTAGTAATGACCTACTCAAGTCACAAGAGTTTCTGCATTTTTCATAATTCCAAACCACAGCTGCTTGTGAGACTGAAGGCAAACTCATTCATAAAAACTCAACAAAACTGTATACCCTCAACAAACAATGGCACAGTGTTAATATTCTCATTTCAGAAGAGAGAAGAGGATGATAGAATGAATCAGAAAGATGACCCAGCAGGACAATATTAAGTCCTATAGTTCCATGTCTGGCATCTGTGGCACATGGTGGGGAGGTAGGGAGTTCTAATCACCATGCATAGTTGTAGATGTCTTGGGCTGGCTCTACTCTCTCTATAGCTTTCCTATCTGCAGATGACATTCCACATTCCTACCTTCTGTACATTCTTGGGGTATGCAAGAACTGTAAGTTTGTATTCCTTCACTCAAATTCAAATACTGTCCTCTCAAGTCCTCTTGCCTGGCCTCCCAGGCCTTTCTCTGAAATGTGATTGGGTGCCTCCCCTATTTGAAACTCACTCATTCTGCATGGTAGTAAAAGTAGCATTACATGCATGATGCAAAGCTCTGCAGTCACTGAGAGCAGAAGCCAGGCCTTCTTGTGCCATGGCTGTAGTGACTTTTGAGTGTAGAATGGCTACATACAGTGAAATGAACCCCAGGGAAATAAATTCTCTAGAACAACCTTCTTAATCAAGGGGATCTTTTAGCAACTGAAAATATTCTATTTTTTCACCCTTATGCATATAATAGCTGGGGTTTTGCTGAATTTTGAAATGCTTTCAAGAAATTTTTTCCTTTTTCTTGTCTTTGTAAAAAGTAATTGGTTCTTTATAACGGCATTAATCTCTTCTGCAGCCACACCCCCTTTTGGCTTTAAATTCACACCTGTTTATTCTATGACAAATATTATACTTTTCAAAAATTTCTGCTCTGCTATTTAACCATAATTCTTATTATAAATTCCATTAGAAACAACCAGAAGTGTCCATGCCATAATCTGAATGTTGAGATTCCTTTGAATTTGCTTTACCAGATGAGTTTTTTGTTTTGTTTTGTTTTGTTTTGTTTTCATGTCTCTTACTCTTAGTCTCTTACAGATATCACAATATGGGCAAACTCGAGACAATTTTTTTTTCCCAAAATGTAATACTCATGGGCTGTGATACAGTTGTCAGTGGAGCCCTTACTTCCAACTGAAACCTCCTTGTGCCTTCTTCAGCAGCACATATATCTACTGAAATCTGGATTTGGCCTCTGCTTTCCACATTCCTATCAGCATTCTGGTTTTCTGAGTTATAACCAGAATCACCAACTAGACTTGACTTATATCATTAGCAGGTTTCTCCAGCCTTCATGTCCAAACATTGCAAAATCCTCCCACAAAACAGATATAAAGGCTTGTTAGCCACATGAACAAATGAAATCACATCTACAGACCCATTTTCTGGGACACGACACCTAACATCCACAATTTAAAGTGGGAGAACTTCACATTAGGGTCACATTTTAAGGGGATTCATACATGGTCTACTGGCCTTAAAGTCAGAAACAGCATGGCTGAAGGGCATGAATGAACAAAAATGTGAAGCTGATGAAGAGCTGCAAGGAGTGCAGAGGAAGAAAATCAGAAGAGGTTCAGACATTAAATGCAGTCCCCAGGTTGTGCCCCCATCACCCTCAGAGACAAACCTATAGTCTGTTCACCAATCCCTTGGGCTGCTCTCAAGCCAATCAAATTGACATTTAATCAACTACCAGAACTGCAATCAAGAAAACCTTCTCATACTTAACAGGGTTAAAAAAAATTAAATACTAGCTTTTTTGTAGTGGCTTAACATTTATCTTTATACAGCTTTCAAATGATTGGCTTTAGTCACTGAGAGCACCTCCACATAATTTTGTATACCTTTTTAAACCCTGAGTTTCTTTACTTATATAAAAACATTTCATTCTTAAATTCACCTAGACCTGTGTGAATTGTTATTTAATGAAATTCTCTTAACATTCCCTGATTAAACTAAAAATCTCTTTCTACAAGAACTCTAACTGATTTAATAATTAAGAAGGCAGATCCCAGATTTGGATTTAATTGGGTTCCAATCTATATTTTATGCATCTTAATAGTCTTGTGACATGTTAAAGGCAATTGTTACAATTTATATCTAGAGGTCCCTTAAAAGCCTCATGCACTAATAGGTAGGCTTTCGGGGGGGTAATTTTATCCTAGTGTTTGATACTGGATTATGAGTACTGGTGTTGTACTGGTTTTGTCCAAGGAAGGGTTTATAGATAGGTGTGACATCTTCCTGGTGGGAAGAGATGGGTCAGTGTCAGTATAACCTGAAAATAGATAGATAGATAGATAGATAGATAGATAGATAGATAGATAGATGCTTTCTGACTCCCAGGCCATGAACTTTTTCTCTTCTGACATGCTGACCTTCATTGGAACCAGCTAACTATGTACTCTACAAACTATGGACCAAACTAAGTCTCTCAGTTTAATTTGTTCATGTTAGGTAGTTTGTCCCAGCAACCAAAAAGTATCTAGGACAGTTACTGAGCTTCAATCTTTCCATTTTATTCTCTTTGATATTACTTAAGAAATTACTATACAAGGAACTTTTCAGGCACCAAAAAAGTTAGGGAGGGAATTATGTAAATCTTGGTAAATTTCCATGAAATTGGCCTAATATTATTCATATTTGATAAATATCAATTTTGATAAGTTCTCTAAATAATGTTGGAAGATATTTGAAATGAAGATTGGTTCCAGTACACAGGCCATTTTCTCCCTTGTTTTCTAGTGTCTGCTTTCATGACATCATGTGGAAAATTAAGTCCTTTAAAAAAAGAAACTGTTCCACTTCTTTGGAACAGTTTACAATAAATAATATTTTCATCTTATTTATAATTTGTATAATTTACAATTTCTCTCCTCTTGACATTGTTTCCAAGAAAATAAAATTGAAATGTTTAATAGGAAGGCTTCTCATAAAAGCAATTAAATTTACTGATTGGAAGGAATGCTATAAATATTTTAATTTAAACAACAGTTCTACTAGGTCATCATCAAAAATGATGTTCACTCTATAAATAAAGAGCAAATTAAAAGATAGTTAATAGGAAATAGAAAAATCATTTGCAAAAGGAAAGGCAATCAAGAGATGGAAGAAGGGCAGAGAGGCAGAAGTAAAAAGAATCAAGAGGTTTTATGTACACACTCAACTCCTCACTAAGACTGCAAACATGTACTAATAAAAAATAAAAATTTTCAAAAATCCTCAATAAATTTTAATTATAATAAGCATAATAATCTAAAATTATTGCTTTTTGTAAAGGCATCTGAGAGTCCAATATATGGTTTTCTTTAATATAAAATTATTATAGTCTAAATAAAAAGTAGTTTACTAAAAATATAATTACTATACTGTAATTTAACTTTAGTTTTTCTGTTTACATATTAAAGCATGAATTTAAAATGGATATCATTTTTTAAATATCACCTTATTAATGTACTACACATGTAATTTAAACACATGAACTTTTTTCAAAATTGTTTTATGATTTTCAAAATTCAAAATATAACTAAACTTTTCCAGAATGTAATATTTTATAGTGTTGTTTTTGTACTTATTCATTCTGGGGGAAAAATTGCTCTCTATCTGCTTATAAAGTTTATTAGAAATTTGGACCAGTTTCCTAGTTTAAGACAAATTAAAACTGGGAAAGCATTTATAAATATTTTTAATGTTTTGAAATACAAAGTAACGTTAATTCATGATAAAAAGTAAAGCAAATTAAGGAGCAAGAATAATTTCTTTGAGAGCAATTGCTGTTCTAGAGCATGCATGTTTTAGTTAGATTTCAAACATTTCTATCATAGGAAGGGAAAAGTGAAGGATTTGGGACTTGCATGGACTTGAATCTCAGAAGAGATCCTTCCTTTTTTTTCTTTTCAGAGTAGGAAAATTTTATTGAGGGAAAGAAAGCTTCTGTCAAAGAGAGACAGAAGTGGGACTCGAAAGTGAGTTTCCTACTCACCCCACTTTTCAAAGATGTTTTATACAGCAAAGCCATGTGGTGAGGCAGGTAAAAGTGGGACAAAACTATAAGACCAGTGGAAATTTACAAGGTGGTCATGAGGTGGGACAAAACCATGACCAAGCAATAAGATTACAAGTACAGTTACCCAGGTGGTATTGGTGAGACCCTTCCTTTTTAAGTTGGGATACACAGTGTTGCATCCCTAACCTTAAAGGTGAACCACAACAAAAATTAACTCTGTACGCATGCACAGAGGAATGCAATAAATAAAGCTTGATTTTCAGCAGAGCAGGGATAAGATTCTGCAAGAAAATGGAACTACAGTCTGTAGTTTCCACAACTCTGCAGCCCCAATTCCCCTTATTGAAATATTCCATAATAGCTCTAATAAGTTCGTGTAATGTGGTGCTGGACTGATAGCAACACCAGAAACTTAATAGAAAGAAGTACAAATATATTTTTATCCCTCTCCTTCTAGAACTTTTCACGTGTTATGAAAACCTAGTATAACATCTTGTTGTATAAAGGCCTCTGTAAAGTATCCCATGAAATGTTACCTCCAGAGCCTGTAGCATCTCCCCTTGGGACCAAGGGACTAACTCGCTGAGTTTCCAACGATGTTGCATGGTGAAAGGTTCACGAAAGGAAGTGAACCTCCCAGGACTTGTAGCAGCCTGAATACAACAAACAAACAAACAAACAAACAAAAACTGGTAAATAACTAGGACATCCATGTGTAAGTACCAAATATTTTCTCTGGTCCAGGAAACTGAAAGTATAAGGATTAAAACTAGTAATTGCTAATGTGAAATTGGAAGGAAAGCTTCAAAGGGGTAGGGGAAAGGAAAGAAGGGAAAGGAAAATAATATGAGAAAAAAAATGAAAACAAAACCTTTGTGGATAAGTAGGGGTGGAGATGTTGAAGGGAGGGCAGGGAAATAGGGTAAAAATAAACACCAAGATACATCATGTAAGGGTACAAATTCCCAAAGATGAATGCAAATGTATTGTATACCTAAAATGTACCAATACAAAATTTAAGGAAAAAGAAACTGTCATAGTGGCTTTAGTAAGTACATCTCAGAGTTTGATTTTCCATCATGGCTTAACATCTTCTACATGGTCCCACTACCCTGTTCGTTCAAAGGCAATGTTCTCCTCAGTGAACAGTGTTTGGAAGTCCAAGTCCTACAACTGTCTTTTAGGAAGCCTGATCATCATCAGGGACTTTCTATATCTACTACTAGCCAAGGAGGAACTTCCTTTGCCTGACTTTGCGTCATGTGTTTCCATGTACTGCTCACACTTGTGTTTCTTGGCAAGTTCTCCAACTAAAGTTCCACCTAGTTTGTACTCTACTCATCAATTCTAGTACTTTCTTTTAAACAGTTCCTCTAGGTCATACCCTTGTTCAACTGCAGGGTGGTATCTGCATTTTTCACTGTGGCAATCTCAGACCACAAACGAAGAGAGAAGGTCATATTCAGGGAACTGCTATGATTTAGAAATACCTTGACAACATTTATATATAATATTCAGTTTTCAAGGCCTGCAGGTAGCATGCTTTGACACAGAGTCCCATATAATTTTCCTTGACTATGTTTAGCCCAGTGTTTCAGGAGAATTATATCACTCACTTCAAGTCCTAATCAGTATTTTAACTCCAATTTTCACTAATCTCCAGTTAGTTCTTCAAGGCTCTGTATTCTTAAAATTCAAATTTTTCTTTTCCTTTCTCACATGACAGTGCGTATCTATGCCTTATTGTTTCTCTTACTCTAACACTTACAAAACACTTTGCCTTAAACTCTCTAGACTTTATTTTTCTTCTTCTCTTTTCAAAAAACAGAAAGAAAAAAATGTGGAAAAAAAAAAACCCCTCTCACTGTTTTGATGGTAGCCTTCCCTTCACAGTTATTTCTCCAAAATAGATGTCAACAATTTCTGACACAAATCAGAAAGTGAACATTTTCTTTTATGTTCTTATGTCTCTTATATCCTGACTTTTCCTGACAAATGGCTTCCTCCACTGCAATGGATGCACTATGTGTCAGGACCATGAAAACTAGTGATACTATATTCCATTCAAGTCTACAAGGAAAATGGATCAACCTCAGGTTTTCAGAGATTTCCACTGGCCAACATCTTTTTTCTGGTATGACAGTAACAGTGACTGGCTTGGTGTTTTATAGACTCATTCCATACTTACAGAGTGACCAAGACAGACTTAAAATCCTCTTCTGTTTGACCAAAATTTAATCAGGCTTCTTCCTTTCTCTTAGAGGTGGCCCTTTCAAATAGATGCAACAAAGAAGATAGGTCGTGTTCACTCTCCTAGTTTCTGTGAGAGGGTAGAAGATGAACTTCTGATACATGGCTCTAATTTGCAAAACTAGTATCTAACCATAGAGAGAGGAGAGAGTTTAGCTTTCCTTAGGGTAAGATCAATTAGCAACCACAGATGGCTTATAGCTTCCACACTCTTCTATGCTAGTTCTAAAATTTCCCAACCTTTTGTCTCCATGGAGTACCTAGACTTAGTCTGCACTTTCTACTTTGTTGCTGGTCATATAATCAACTTCTGTCTATTTCATATTCAGATATTTTTGTTTAGCAATAGTAGATTGTAAGTCCATCTTTGACAACTAGATTCCTGAGGCAATGACTTCTATCAGACCCATGAAAAAGAAAGGTTTATCATTCCACTGAGTATGCTCTATGTGTTCCCATTCTGACACAAACAGTACATTTTCATCTTTTACTGAAGCTTACTGCTTATTAGAGCCTAAGCTTTAGGTTAGGAAAGGCCTGAGCTCTCAGAGAAAAAAAAATGCTTCTAATATTTTAACTACAACAGCAATTTCAGTTGCACTGTATGTCAATTAAGAAATTTATTTTTGTTTGCTTACCAGTAAATCATTAGGTGCAGATTCGAACTCGTCAAGGAGTGCTCCTTGATGTTTAAAATACAGAGATAATTATATGGATAATTATGACTGCTAAGATTAACTGAAATTATAGAGAAAAGATTCATAGAGTATCTAAATTAAAAGGGCTATTCAAGTGGCATTAAAAAAAATCATATGGTGTGGGTGCAAAATTAATTTTCCAATTTTTCCCAGTCAGGACAAGGTCTCGATATGTATCTTCAGGACCTGGGAGACTAGCTAGAATACAGCAGGTATTGCAGGTGGTGAACAAACATGTCAAATGGCTCACTCTGTAATTTTCATCTGCTGGTCCTTGTTTAAATCTCTCAAATAATGGATATCCAATGCACTGAGTTTCCAAGTGATGTTTCAAAAAATATATTTGGAAAATATTATCTCCCTACCTCATGCTGCCTGCCTAATTAACACATGCATTTTCCCCACAGGAAATTATACTTTTTTCCAAACTGTATACCCATACTGTCTTTGGAATATTATTTATAACATTATTACTTAATAATGCATTAATACAGTGCGCTAGAATTTCTCATTTTCATGTTTAAAATGCAGTAATCAGAATTAAGCCCAACGACCCAGATATTTCTGAGCGGAGATGACATATGCACAGAAATAGCTCTTACTCAGTTGAGTTCTGCTTTATTTCAGGCTGAACTTTCCTGATTAGTGTTCTTGAAACCCACATCACAGACTAACTCCTATTGAGTTTAAGGTCCTGTAAATCACTGAAACGTTTTGTCACGTGCTTATGTTAATTCGGTACTTAACATCTCTTACAATTTGGATCTAAGTATGGTATCGTCCACATGTACATTTCTACTCTATTTAATTTGTTCAATGCAGCCCATCACCACAGGTTAGAAAGATCATTTCTGGATTTTAATTGCTCTGCAGTGCATTCACCAGCCCTTCAAGCTTCCAGTGACCCAGAGTTTTAATGAACCGAGGAGCTTGCTCTCGTAGGAGTCCATCCAAGTTACTGATTAAAATGATGCATAGAATGCGACTGAAGACGCAGCTCTCAGTCTCCCATTCAAAGTGAAGTTAGTTGTGCAATCTTTTTTGGTATTTTTATTTTGATGCATTATTAACATACTGATTAGTAGTCACTTCACATAACGAAATATTGTGTTTTAATGATAGGCTGGTGATAAAACAGTAAACACGTTTCATTAAAAAGATAAAAAAAAGTATATCTCATTGATTTCTTATGTGGCTTATGTAGAAGTTCTAAAAGCAAAAAATAATCATTTTTACTAACGTAAAATTAACAATTTACTTTAGGTTGTTTTTTCTGAACTCCTGGGTACATATCCATGTTTTATGCATATAGAACTATAGGCATCTGGGGAAGAATTATGTCTGCACATTTTGTAAATTTCCTATAAATCCTTTGGTCTGTGTTTTGGCCCTCTTTAAAATTTTTAAAAAGTATCTCTTAAAGCCTGAAAAATAAGTGTTATATCTCAATGTCATTATATCCAATATGGTGAAGTTCTTGTGTTTGACTATAGCACCAGGTAAGCAAAAGTGATATAGCACCATATTTTCCTGAAAACTAGACTGGGTCGTACATTAATTTTTCTCCAAAAGAACCAATCAGTCTTATTGTCATAGTATATCTTATTTATTTTCATGTGTAACAATTTATATTTATTCATGTACAATAATCTAAATTTATTCAGACACAATTGAGAGTCTTGTTCTGGAACATCATGACAACTCTCCAAACTCTGAATTCTGGCTTGAATTTCTTGCAGCTCCATTTTCTGCCAAACCACTGGCCCCAATTTTGCATGTTCAGGAACAGAACTCTCCTTAAATGAGCGCTTCTTGTATAGGCAGCCTGCTTGTAGTGCATTGGCCACACAGTTGTAAGTGACTTTATATTATGACTTGTGACCTCAAGTCATGTTCCCTTGCAAGGGAAAGTTCACAAATTTTCCATTATATCATGTTTGAATTGAAGATTTACAAGACAAGAGTGCCAATACAAAGGGTAAGAGTTAAGAATGATGGTTCAAACAAAAATGACATAAAGTGGCAGGCACCAAAATTCAGAAAACATTTCTTTATTTCACATGAGTGCATTGAGTATGTTAATTAGGGCTTTTAATTTATTAAATCTTGAAGATTTGTATCAGACACAATCACTTTCATTCATTATTAAGTGTGAATTTATTTGTGTATTGTGTCTATACTCCAACTTGACATTCAGCAATGTCTTAAGTTCAAGTGTTTTCATAGGCATTCACTTACCATCCCAAAGGTGCTAGCTCAAATATTTAAGAAAATGTAATTTTGTTTTTGTTTTTGTTTTTGTTTTTGTTTTTGTTTTTGTGCTGGGGATTGAACTTGGGATTTTGTGCTTGTGAGGCAGACAGTACAACCACTGAGCTAAATCCCTGGCCCCAAGAAAATTTGATTATAATTTACATTATCATTTATTTTAAGTATTAATGCCAATAATATTATTTATTTATATTTAATTGTATATTAATATCACCTTATAATTCAATACATCTATCACGTGTTGCAATGGATATTCTAAATGTGCCCATCTGCCTGACATCTTAATATAGCTTATTTTTGCAACAGTGCATA
>NW_022900913.1:21265655-21298718 GCF_012274545.1 Fukomys damarensis | reverse complement strand
TGTGTGTGTACATATATATATATATATATATATATATATATATATGTATGTATGTATCACAAATATCCTCAAATATCATGATGTATCACAAATATACTCAAATATCATGGTAGGACTTATTCTCTGATTAGGTCTTATTTTGGAGGAAATACAACAAATGTGATATGGTAATACAAATGAGAGAAGAAAATAAGAAATATGTAGTACAAAGTAAACTCAGCTCATCATGCATTTTGTTTTAGATAACTTGAAATTAATATCGTGATCTACCTTTTCATTTTAATATTTTTAATTTCAACAAGTCCATATTTAATTCTTTGTCATTTATTCTGTTTGATTTGGACTATGATTGAACTTTTTAATACTTCAGCTTTCTCATTTTTAACAGTGGAATAGTAAAACGATCTTAATATAAATACTTCAAATGAATTTGTCTCCTCCACCGTTTGTACTTTTGGGCAATAATACTATCCTGTTATCACAGGATACAGCCTGACACGTTCTCCTCTCTTTGTAAACTATCCATTGCCAAGAAAGCGCAGAACTCAAGGGATGCCATGGCAAAATGGTCATGCTGCGGGCTTCTTAGTTTTTCTAAAGATGAAGGAAAATAAATGTAGAAAACTTTGGAACAACTTCTGAGATTCCCAGAGCTCAGCGTCTAAGAGAGGCCTAAGGACCAATGGTGGCCTCCTTGACATGCACAAGTGCCACTTGCAGACAGTGGATCCCCAGATCTGCCTCTTTCAACAAAGTATTTTGTAGAGCATCCACCTCATCAGCCCTGTACCTTTTGAGAAAGAGAACAGCATTCAGCTGTTGGAGTTCCTTAGTCCTGTACCAAAGATCATCGTGCTGCCATCCACGGAGGGCCAATGCTATATGATACACTGATAAGCTCTTGTATTTCATTCTTGGAAGCACTGTATTGTTCAATGTCTATACAAGTAACTCTGCATTAGCTAAAAACCTAAATCCACTACAGAATTCTGCCAATATCCAATTCTGTAATCCATGGTCTAGATTTGTTATTCTGCCTTTCAGAGACAGTAAATATGAGAAGTAAGTGAGTAATACATAGAAACATCATATCAAAGTTATAAAATTGAATACAATTATAAAAAAACAGAAGTATTTCTAAAAATCAATGGCCTCAATATGAATCTGTCTATATGGTTTACAAGTTGCAGTTTAAATATTCACTGCATACCTTCATGTAAATTCTCTGCTTTTTTGCCTTTTTTAATGAATTATTACTCCATCTAAATTGTTACTCTCTGGTGAGTTTACTATGAATCCATTATCTTTATTTTTCCATCTTGAATGCCAATAAAATATAAAATAGTACTTTTTAAACAATCTTTTCACTATATTATCAGCAAAACCTCTTATGACAGATGACAATTTTAAGGTTACTATATACAAAATAGTATCTTTCTAGGAGTCAAAATAATGAATCTTTCAACAGCAACCTCTTTCTTTAAGGATTTTGTCAGACAAATAAAAAAAATTATATAAAAGGTTAAAATTAGAAGATGTTTTCACTACACAAACAATGAAGATGGTTAAGAGATGGAGGTAAGGAGAGGAAGAAATGGAGACTAAAAAAGAAACAAAGACCTCTCAGGTATGTGTACCACACAGAAAATGTAAACATTGAGTACTGCAAATGTGGACTTTAAAAAAAAAATGAAGAATTTAAAACATGTCAGGTATGATGATGCATACTTGAAATCCCAGGGTTGAAGAGGCTGAGGCAAAAAGATCACCAAATGTTCAAGGCCAGCCTGGATTACAAAGCTAAACCATGTCTCAAGAAAACCAAAAAGATAAAGGAAAAAAGGAAAACATGAACATACAACATATTTTGAAAGATTCCCAACATTTATTGGGGTAAAATATAGTAATACTTTATTATTTTGTGTAGAGTATTCTTTGAAATACAAAATTTAAGGGCCAGGTGTGGTGGTACATGCCTGTAATCCCAGCACTTGGGAGGCTGAGGCAGGAGGATTGCTGTGAGTTTGAGACCAGCCTGGGCTACATAGTGAGTTCCAGGTCAGTCTCAACTACATAGGGAAAACCTGTCTCAAAAAACAAACAAACAAAAAAATATAAAATTTAAATTGACAGTGATGAAAATAAAATTTTTGACTTATTTTCTCATGTAGTTCATGAAATATAATTATTAGGCTCCAAAAACACAGATTAGTGTTTATATGACAGTCTCACCCTCACATAGAATAGAATAAAATATTTGTTTCCCCTATCTACCATTCTTCTAAAGAAGAGAGGAGCTTTACTCACACTTTTATTTCTAGATTATAAATCAAGGCACAACAGATAGAAGATGCTTAGGAAATATTGAAAGAACAAATTAAATGTGTATACAAATTGATTTTTAAAATGTGACTTTTGTATACTACAAGATTATTCTCATTCTCAGAGTCAAATGAGATCTTACTTTTAGAAATAGTGTAAATTAAAAAACATAAAAATGGGGCTGGGATTTAGCTCAGTGGTTCTGCCACCTGCCTTGCAAGTGCAAGGTCCTGAGAGTTCAATCCCCAGTACCAAAACAACAACAACAACAACAAACAAACAAAAAAACCCAGAACATACAAATATAGCATTATTGCCATGAATACGAATTCATTAGTTTCTAAAAGATTTTCACATGGATGTTGTATGTCCTCATGAAATGAAAGAACGTGTTTTTTACAACATTTTCTGCTCTCTCATGTAACACGCACGAGCTGGATTCTGACACATTCCTGTCTGCACCCCATCATGTAACTAGACAAATTTAGTTTTCATTTCTGTCACATGTTTTGCCATCTTTCACCTCTGTTCCTTTACTTAAATTGTCTTTGACATTTGAAGCAAAATAATCCCTGCATAGATTCCATTCCACAGTTCTGTCTTCTTTAAACTTTCAGCTGATATTCTACTTATTCAGAGAATAGTCCCTCATTAACCCAGGCCTGCAGGCCTTCCACTTACTTATCAGAGCGAACAATCAATTCTAATTTGCATGTGCAGGAATATCTGGCCAGCAATAACGTGGACCATCTTAGTTTATTCTTATAACAATTACGAATCAATAGTGAATTATATTTATGGAATCCAAGGTTCAAATCTGGAGTTTCAGGTACATATATGTTATTCACTTTGAGCCTCCTGAAAAATTACAAAATATTAAATAATTTTCCTATACCCTATCTTCCCTGTGAAAATAGACTCCAGTCAAAGACTGCAGGGAAAGAGGATCTTAGGACTGTTGATTTTAGGATCCATATATGGTTAAGTCTAGGCTAAACTAATTTTCCTAGCATTGTGAAGTTTCTCTTGAATTTAATGAACATTTTTGGTGATTTGATGATTGACAACATAAGAAGGGAAAGTAAAAGCTCAGAGAACATGATATAACAAGCTAATAACCCCACGACTACCTCATTCAATGCCTTACAAAGCAGCTCTAGGAAATTCATGCTAAAGGTCACGATACAGTCCTGCAGCTCTGAGAAGGGAGCTGTTTTCACAGTAGGTCTTTTTCATTGTATATACAATGGTGGTTCTTTAGACATAACTACGACATACATGCACAAGTGCATATTAAACATTTCATATAAATATGCATATAATATTTGTAATACACAGATTTTTCTATTTTTAAAAAATTTCCCCTGAAAAGTCAGCGTTTTATTGCAATCGCTCTTTTTTTGTTGTTGTTCTGCTGTCATCATTCACTCTGTGAGCCTACTGTACACTTCTGGCAATGCCCATATTTAATCAGGGAGGAAAAAATTCAAGGGGACCCCTGATAAGTGCGCAAAGGCTGGCAGTAGTGACCTCCGCTGAGGAATGAGCTGGCTTCCTTAAACAACACTAAAACAGCATTGCTTTCAGGATGATTGTCACAACGTTTCTAAAAGTGTGTGACTCTCAACCGAGGAAGGATCAGGGCAAAATGTAAACCAAGTCTTCACTGCTCCTTGCTTCTGATTCCGACCAATGTGACTCTGCAGCTTTTGTTCCTAAAGATGTAGAATCTGCTTGCTCACACAAATATTATTTTGGAGAGAAATTCAGTACTTATATAGACAGATGATTTTGCAGACATGTAGAAATAGTCATAAAATAAAAGGGCTTACCATTCACAAAAGTCTTCTGAGGTCCCTAGGCCTAGAGAGCAAATATTCTCATCGCTGTGAGCCATATAAACTTTGGCATTGCAGTGTAAAGTCAGTCTCACACACTGGTCAACAGTGGGCACTGCTGCATTTTAATAATATGTTTTGTGCCTTAACAGATGACTGGCTGCTTGTGCTTTGTGAGCCATAGGCTGGTGACTCCTGTCGGGAATCACTTTACTATTCTGTTCTCCTGCTTCCCAGAACGGATGAGATGTTAATTGTCAGTATAATTAATCAGTGGACTACGTCCTTATTCTCCTGCTGTTTATTAAGTTCTTTTTTATTTTTGAGTAAAACCTCATTGCTAGTTCAATGTAATTATCTGCCTACTCTCTTCCTGGGCATCAGATATGCACCAAATGCAAACAAATTCCACTTCACATTCACGACTGACGCCTCACTGAGCAAACTGAAGCCTCACCTGATGTTGCCAGTTAGTGCTGCCGAGTGTCTTGGCCACGGCACTGTGCCACCCTCCCTCAGTGTCACTTGCGCAGGCCCCCTTCTTCACTTCTCTCTGCTTCATTCTCAACTGATAGCCCTGCTGCTGGTTCATTGCAAAGACCCTCTGGAGTTGGAGTAGAAATTCAAGCAGATCCATAGATTAATGATCAGCATTTTCATCTGCACTATACCAGTTTGTCATCAGAAAACTGCTATTATGTCTCCCATATTAAAATATTTTTAAATATCCCAGTCTTGATTGATTGTGTCCTTCAGGCGCGCTCCTGTTTGTGCCAAACTGTAAAAATGTTATATTTGCTCACCTCCGTTACTTCTTTCTTTTTTCTCCATTAATTATTTTTCTCTTCACTTCATCATTACTGATTGCAATGGCTAACTCCAGTGACTTTTCAGTATTTTCTTGTATATCCGGTCTACAACATTTGGCACTGATGATCATTTCTTTCTCTTTGAAACTTTTTGCTTGGCTTCCAGGACAAAAACTTCCCAAAAAGTTTTTCTATCTTATTGTTTTCTCCTTCTAATTCTGCTTTGTAGGGGGCCTGGGATTTTGCTCCCTGGTTCTGCCGCCTGCCTTGCAAGCTCAAGGGCCCGAGTTCAATCCCTTTTGGAGTGATCCAAGAAGATCCATCATCCGATTCTCTTTTATATCTGCAGTTAGTCCTCCTTCCTCACCTCCTGACTTCATGAACCCAACCTCAAGATCGCAATTTTCATGACATTTTTCCGTTTAATTTTTGACAATCTATCTTTCCCGTTGCTCACTGGAAGAAACTCTTAAGGTTTTATTTCTTTCTCTGCCGCCCCATGCCCCAAGCGCCTCTTTCAAAATTTGTCAAGAATCTGAAAACTTCTCATTCTCCCTAGCGCTACTTTTTCCTCTTTCTTGCCTCCCTGTAGTATTGTTCTATATTCTTAATACATAATTACTTTATAACATACACAAAATCTTTATTATTTATAAAATTTACTTACTTTTATAAACTGTGCCTCCTTTTCCGAGCCATCATAACTCTCCTCTGCATTATTGTTACACTTTGTTGAGAGTACCCTGCAGTGACTTTCTGTGTGATTTTATGAAAGGTAAAGTTTTATGCTCCTCTGCAAGCTCTCCAAGTTCTGGTTCGTGTTTACTCACCAGACCTCATTTCCTTCCAATTTTGCTTTTGCTCACCTTTGGCAGCAACTTAGGATGCTATGATTTGGTAAATTTGCCAAGCATAGTATTCAGTGATTATGTGCTAGATATCCCAAATTCTTGGAATGTTTATCCAACAATACCTCTAGTTATTTCCGTGACTGGTTGCGTTGCCAAAATGAATAACCTAGGCAATACATCAAAGCCACTGGTAACTCGGCCTTCTTTCTTGCCTCCCTGTACCATTGTTCTATTTTCTTAACAAATAATCCCCTAACAACATACACAAATATTTTATTATTTATAAAATTCATTTAATTTTGCCACTGTATTCTGTAATGTCATAATGTTATCTCGCTATAGATATAGATTTTTTTTTTTCTGGTACTGGGAATCAAACTCAGGTCCCTGCACTTGCAAAGCAGCCTCCAGAACCACTGAGCTAAATCCCTGGCCTAGATAATAGATTTTTCTTTTTTTCATTAAGTTTACTGGTACATTTTAGGTATATAATACAGTTGT
This sequence comes from Fukomys damarensis, assembly GCF_012274545.1. Lineage (NCBI taxonomy): Eukaryota > Metazoa > Chordata > Mammalia > Rodentia > Bathyergidae > Fukomys > Fukomys damarensis. Next base: position 21,292,397 of record NW_022900913.1, on the reverse strand, counting down.
ATTAGTCATTGGGATCTTGTACCTTTATATGATGTATCTTGTTTCTTATTTTTCCCCTTACCCCTGCCCTTCCTTCACCCACTCCACCCTTCCTTATTTACAAAGACTTTGTTTCCATTGGTATAAATATAGATCTTGTTTGCTTTATTTATTCATGTTTGTCTTAAGTGACTGGCAATCACATGTCATTTAAAAATATTTATTGAATGACTAAATAGAAAGATTAGAACAAGTTAATAATAAGGATATAGAATATATAAAATAATGTATATTTTTTCTTGTGCTATTTTGAATTTAGAAATTTATATGAAAATAGTTTCATTTATTACTCATTTTTAAATACATGAACATGTACCCATTCATGCAGTAGATTTTAAAGAAAGCAGGAAAAATGTGTTAGAGAATTAAGCATACAAAATGGTCTCTCCATATATAATGTGTATGTTCTTTATTTCTTGTCAAATGCACTATTATCTGACTGTTTGAGTTTCCTTGCATCTTAAAAGGAACTATGATTGATAATTGTAAGATGTATATACTGTAAATATGTATCAATTTAATTAACACAAAGCAGTATTTCAGTGCAACAGGAAAAAAGAATAAATATAGAATAGGAAAATTAATTTCATATTAATCCTGAAGGCTCTCTCTCTCTCTCTCTCTCTCATATATATATATATATATGGATTGTTGTCAGTCATCAGAGATGTTGAGGTGACATAAAATACTACAGGCTACAGCTAGCCTTTACTTAGTATATAAAACAAACATAGAAAATGGATGCTCTCACTTTCAGTTCTCTGCAGATTTACTTCAACCAAATGGATGATCCTCTTAATTTCAATTAACTTTATTAAGCAAAAATTTCATTTGAGTCATGGTCTAGTTGACTGAAAAGGGCACACGTTAAGCTACATGCAATTCTCAAAGCAACTCAATATTTATACTTTTAGTTTCAAATGATAAAATTGATAGTTGTCTTAATGATATTCTGTGTAGCTCTTTCAAACTGGTACTATGAAATCATTATGTGTATTGAACAATATGATGAGTTAGGCAACAAGATAAAGCAAAAAATCCTTTGGTTCTGTTTCTTATTTATTATTGTTCTTTCTATATTACTTGCACTCAGTAAATTTTGGAGTAAGTTTTGAATTTAGATTGTTAGAAATATTTTTACACATTTCTATCTATATTTTTGGATTTATCTTAAAAGATGTCCAAAATGAAATTATATGCCCTTTGTTAAAAACAATCCCACCAGTCATGTGTGCTAGATGAGAGCATGCAATTGCTTCTACGGGCCAAGTTCCAAATCTGTGTTGTCAGATCTTCCTTTAAGGAATTCATGTGAGTACATTTCATGGAGAGTTAGTTTTCTTTATGTATAGGGTGAAATTGCATATATGGAACTCTATCAGACACTTCAGTGTTATAATTTTGAGTTCAGTGATTTTGGTCACATTAAAGAAACATAAGTAGACTGATTTTATATCTGTTTTGCTAGAATTTTTTCCAAAGCAAAGACAAATGCAAATCAATAGTTGGATGCTATATAATGATCTAGCTCCTTCCAAATTATACTGAACAATTATGAAAATGCACATGACAGGCGGAAAACAGGAGAATAGAAGAAAAATCAAGCTAACTGTTTTTATGGAGATACACAGATTTCATTCTGGACAACATTTAAAAACTAGGTTAGTTAAATGACACCTATACATTTTTAACAGTTGTTTTACTAGATTCAGAAGTTATCTAAATCTTCTGATATACCATAAAATACTATATATTCCATGCCAATTGCATAAATTGTACAAATGTATGTAATAAATATCAATAATTTAAATTCCACAAAAATATATAAACTTATAGATAATATTTTGTAAACTGAAATGTAATATTGTCTTTAACCATCATAGATAGATCTTGAAACAAAAGCCTACATTACACACTAGTGAACAGTGTTAGCTTGCTGGGGATTTAGCTCAGTGGTGCTGCAACCTGCCTCGCAAGCACAAGGTCCCAAGTTCAAGTCCTGGTACAAAAAAAGTCAACTGAATGAAATTTTATAGCTTTTTAGAAAATATAGAGTTGTAAATTAAAATAAAGTTTTTTGTAGTAGCAGAAAAAAACTAGACTACCTAAGATATTTTTGATAATATATTTACTTTTGGAACAATTTTGTAACCTCAGAAATGTGCCTAAATTACAAAGAAATAATGTACTTTTAAGATAATAGTCTTTGTACACAAGGAAAAAATAGTAATGCAATTTAAAATTACTAAAAATAAATTGTGAAAGAAGAGGAAAACTTTTAATAAGGACAAAATTACAGAGCACTGCTCCCAGAAATTAAAACTGTATTAATTACTACATAGACATTTCATTTTCAATAATTGGAGGAAATCAAGATCATGAATATATCAAATCTATGGATAGCAGTTGAGTTATTTTTCCATTGTTGCTTTATTAGATCAGCACAAACGTACTCATTTAAATAATAAAAACTTATTATTTACAATTATACAGTTTTTGAGAAACATCGGTATCATTAGTCTAAAATTAAAGTTGTAAATTTTATGTTCTTTCTAGATTTCTAGAGGAAACTACATTTCCTTATGTTTTTCAATTTCTAAAAATATTCAACCCATATATATATATGTATAAGTATATATATATATATATATATACACACACACACGTATATGTATATACGCATATATATACTTAGACATATATACATACATACTTAAATATATATGTACAAGTATATATGTACTCATTATATATATTTATATGTACTTATCATATATTATTTATATAGTTATTTATATTTCTATATTTATATATCATTTATTATAATATATTTTCTTGTTTTGAGATAGGATCTCACTATGTAGTTGAGACTGACCTCGAAATCACTACGTAGCCCAGGCTGGTCTCAAACTCACAGTGATCCTCCTACCTCAGCCTCCTGAGTGCTGGGAGTATAGGCGTGCGTCACTATGCCTGGCGTCAGTCCATATATTTTAACTCATTGCTTACTTCTGCATCTTTAGAGCCAATAATGTTTAATATCATCTATGACTTTTTTTTTTTTTTTTTTTTTTTTTTTTTTTAAACCTCGGGACCTTGCACTTGTGAAGCTGGCAGTGGAACCACTGAACCCTATGATCATTTTTATTTCCTTCACGTTCTTCTCTTACCACCACCAGCTGGATATCTATATTTTTTTGCAGGTAGCTGCATTTGCCCAACTTAGGGCCCTGCAACTCGTGACAGTTGTCTTAAGATAATTAGAGAGATCAAGGAGCACGAACCAAAACGTAAACATGAATGTGATGTATACATACACGTGTGTATATATATTTTAAATAATAAAACAATAAATCAATATTGTGTCTTTCAATATACTGCCAAAGTGGTACTCATCGCACTTTGTTAGATTTTTCTTTTAAACAATCCCTTTGCACTTCTAATAATTCCCTCTAAACTGCAGACAAGAGAAGCTGAACCGACACTTTCTAGAATGGGTTTCCCGCTACAATTTTGGATCAGACCTTTTCAAAGGAGGTAGAATGAGACCAAAACGTTGTCCCACAGAGAAGTTTCACCTTATCTGGAATGTGCAGCTGGATGACCTGTGATGCATGGTGGCTTCTCCCTAGTGGTTTGCAAATCACCTTGCAGCTGTAACTTGGGCTAGATGAATCTTGAGAGTTGCTGCAAATTCCTGCTGACCTTAGAACTACAGCTTTGACCTTTCCAGCTACAGCTGTCAGGAATTGCCTCCTCCATCCCTCCCCACACACGGCGTCTCTGACTTCCCCTAAGTCTCTCCAGTCTCCCCTCTTTCAAGATTCCAACGTCATATGTACTTAAAATTATATGAAACATCTTTTGTATTTAAAATCATTATTTTAGACAAAAAATAATCAGAAAAACTTAAAATAGAAAACTGGGTCCATTTGCTAGAAGTTATTCAACAACATGCTAACCATATTTTTTAATCTTTATTGTTTATCGGTACATGTTAGGTATACAGTACAGTTAAAATCATCGTTGTACAGTACAGTACAGTTAAAATCATCATTGGGATCTTGAGCCTTTGCATGACAGGTCTTGGTTCTTATTTTTCCCTATTCCCCAGCCCTCCCTTCACCGCCTCCTCCCTTCTCTGTTTACATAGATGTTGTTTCCCTGTTTTTCCTTTTCACATATTTTTTCTTTTCCCTTTCCCCTACTGCTCCCTCTTCATCTACTCTTTTAGACCTTTTCTTCCTATTATGCAATGTCAATCACACTTGCTTTTGGTAACAGGGATCAAACTCAGAACAATGCAATTGCGAGGCAGGTGGCAGAACCACTGAGCTAAATCCCAGCCCATACATTTTGATCCTAATTTACACTTTTAGTTTTTCACACCAGAGAAACGGTTTGGTATTTACACATGTGTGACATTAAATTCACTTAAGAGAATGGCCTCAATGTGCATCCACTTAGCTATTAATATTTCTAGTTTCTTTTTTTATTGAGTTTATTGATAAAATCTAGGTATACAATACAGTTGCATTCATTGCTGGGATCCTGTACCTTCACATGACAGGTCTTGGTTCTCATTTTTCCCCCTTGTCCCTGCCCTCCCTTCACCCCCTCTTCCCTTCCCCATTTACAAACACTTTATTTCCATTATTTCATTTTCTCATATTTTTTATTTTCCCTTGTTCCCTCTCCCTACCCTTTCCACTTTCCCTACACCTTTAGCCTTTTTCTTCCTATTTTACACTATTAATTATCCCGTTAGGATCTTGTGTACTATTATAGTTTTTCAAACTAGAGAGACTATTCGGTATGTATGCATGTGTGACTTATTTATTTCACTTAAGAATATGGAGATACCTCAAAAAGCTTGGACTGGAGGTTCCATTTGACCCAGCCATCCCTCTGCTGGGTATCTTTCCAAAAGAACTAAGAGAATCATATCATAGAGATATATGCACACCTATGTTTTTAGCCGGCACAGTTTGTAATAACTAAAACTTGGAAACAGCCCATTTGCCCATCAGTTGGAAACTGGATAAAGAAGATGTAGTTTTTCTATAAAATGAAATATTACTCAGCCATAAAGTACAATAAAATAGATTCATTCATAGCAAAATGCATACATATAGAAAATATACTCCTAAACAAAATAAATAAGTCACACATGTGTGAATATCGAATAGTTTCTCTGGTGTGAATAAACTGCAATGATACATAAGATCCTAATAAGATTACTGACAGTGTGAAATGGGAAGAAAGGGGCTAAAGGTGTAGGGAAGGTGGGATGGGTAGGGGAAGGGTAATAAGGGAAAAGAAAAAATGTGAGATAATGAAAAGATGGAAATAAAGTGTTTGTAGAAGGGGAGGGGAGGAGGGGGTGAAGGGAGGGCAGAGGTAAGGGGAAAAAATGAGAACCAAGACTTGTCATGTAAAGGTACAAGATCCCAACAATGAATGTAACTGTACTGCATCCCTAAAATGTACCGATAAACTCAATTAAAGCTGAAAAGAAGAGTATATCCTAGATATGTATCCATTTTCCTATGAATGACTCTCATTTCTTGTTCTTTGTGCCTGAATAGTACTCCATTAAAAAACATAATCATATTTTAAAATGATACATTCTTTTCTCATATTATGATGAGCAAAAGCTCCAAGTCAAATAACTTTTTAAATCTGAAAAATAAATAATACTTTCAGCAACACACACTATATATTTTTAAAATTACAAAATATACCATAAAAAAGAAAAGAAATGAGAGCAGAATTTATTTTTTTAAGAGAGCAGAATTTATAAGTGAAAAGATTGGCAAGTTTAGAGATATTTCTCTATATGAACTCATGTTAAAATCAATAAATAATTTGCTATATTGGATGCGTATAGACGGCCAGAGATAAAGATGGGAAGAGAATTTGCAAACAGTGGAGGATATAGAAAAGATGCGCGTTTATTCAGATCCATGTAGACAGTAGAGAGGGATCTGCCAGTCACAGGGTTGGCAGTAGAAGTGCAAGCGTTGCAGGCTTGCCGGGAGACTGGTGCTCGAAGCCAGAGAACCTGTGCCCAAAGCCAGGAGACGACGCCAAAGGCAAAGGTGAGGACTGGAGCTCCTCCAAGAGCCAAAGATTCTCTGAGGAAAACCAGCCTCAGTGAAGCTCTTCCAAGGAAAAAAGCTAAAATTCTTCACTCCCATTCTTCTTTTTATATTGTTCGGACAACAACCCTCCTTAGAGTGAGTCTTCCACGTCCAGAGCTTCACTGTCTCAATGCAACTAGAAATTCCCCACTCAATCTGACAACCAGTTAAACACCACACATACTGGGGGTTTTTCTAATAATGCACTGTAATGACAATAATTACAAGTGTAAGTACAACTAGAACCACTTTATGCATTTTGGTATTGACTTTAAATTTGATAATATCAAATGATAATTTGGAAAAGCATCTTGGCAAAATATCTAGAATATACATGATTAGGAAGTACAGTTTTTTTTTTATCCATTTCATTAGTTTTGGGGTATATAATTGATTGTAGTGTAACTATTTGGCATTTTGTAAGGTTGCTTTTCGAATATAAATGCTCTCTTCTCTATATATTTCGATTATATATAGTCTGAAGGAAGATCCAGAATATATGAATGTGTATGTTATATGTACTCCAAATATCTATGTTCTTTCCATATATATATATTTATCCAAACATATTCTATACATATTTTTATTTCATACATGTGCATGTATGTACATATGCATGTATATGTTTATATATAACTAAAACTACTAATAAAACAAATGAAGACGCTGCACCATAATTTATCTTACAATAAAATCAGTTGTCATTGAACTGAGTGATTGAGTTTTCATGTAACCTGATCAATACATTTCATTTATAGCAATGTGTGCAGAAAATCTTCAAAGCTTGTTACAGTGAGCGAGTGTACTTTTCACAGGATGGTAAGTAAGGGATGCCTTTGGGAAGACAGGAGATGAGTAAACTGAAACACCGGAGATCAGTGAGATAGCAGTGTTTGGGGCTTCTCACAGGTGAACATTGTGTTAGAAGTAGGGAAAGGCATCAGGATCTCCTCCGAACAAATCATGCAAGGACCAAATCTCCCTCTGTTGTGGGACTCTGCAGGATTTCAGGATCCTCTGAATTTGACTGTGCAGTCCGTGAAGCAACTGTTGTGTGATATTCTCAACAGGCCCAGTCTTGAGGTGTGTGGGACACTGCTGGTAGCATCTTTATTGCACACTCCACATCCTCTTGAAAATAGAGGAAGGCAAGGAAGACTAGGCAGTGTACGTGCACATCATGATCTGTAGGTAAGAAGATTTGATATAGTCTAAAACTAGATCACACGCAAAACAATACCATGTATAGTTTTTGAAATGTATAATTATAGCGCACATGTATTAGTTTTATTTTCATGGTGCTAGTATGAGAAATTATCACAAATTTAGTAGATTACCAAAGCACAGATCTTGGTGTATCATAGGTTAGAAATCTCATTATTTTTAAGTAAAGGTATCGACAGAACTGTGTCAGTTTCAAAGGCCCTAGATAAAAATCCAGTTGTTTTGTTTTACTTTTTCAAGCTTAGCCTGCTCTGTTGGTTTAGGGTCGTTCTCTCCAGGTTTAAAGTCAGCACCGTGTCATTTTCAAAATCTCTCTCCAACGTGGACCACGCTCCACTTCTGCCTCATTTCTCTACTTTAAAAATACATAGAATTACATTGGATTCACTGGGCTAATCCCAGGATAACCTTCCTGCCCTTAGTTAAGGGTACAGCAAACTTACTTTTATCTGCAGTTTTAATTTTTGTCATGTAACACAGCATACCCACAGGCTGTAGGACTTCAGGGGTAGATGTTTTGTGTGAGCCGTTATTTTCTTTAGCTTCACCTATTTGAAGTTAGAGTTTAATATTCATGGTGTGGTTTAACCTTTGAATTTGATGCATTTGACTTAGTTAAAATAAAAGGTAGATCACATATAAATAAATAGGAATTCAATTAAACAATTATTGAGAAATAGTCCAATAAAAAGGAAGGAGTTAATTTATCTCTAAATATATCTAACCATAAAAATAAACAAGAAGAGAAAATAACATAATTTGTAGTATATACATCATGCAGGAAAAGCTCACATGGGGATATAGATATAATACGCAGCTCATCATTGAAGAGATAATAGTGTGTCACAGAGGTCAAAAGGATAAGAACGGCATGTACATAACCGGAGACAAAAAAGCAGTAGAAATGTAATAGATATTAGGCAGTAACTACACAGAGAGGTTTCTCCGTTGTCCTTGAAATTCAAAGTTCCTCCTGAGCTGGAGGGAAGGATTTGCGCAGTACCTGGGAAGAAAGAAGTTCAATTACAATCTGCAAAGTTTTCCACCTCCAGCAGGAGGCTTTTGATCTGAGGTTGCCACATGCAGTTTCTGTTCTGTGAAGGGCAGATCTGCAAATCAAAACGGTCTGTCTTAAACCTTGGGAGATGCTATTGAGTAGACAAGAGGCTAGAGTAACAAATAAAGTTGTTAGTATAAAGAGACTCCAAATTTCTGTATTTTTACGCCCTAGCGACAATTAACTTGCAACAACATGGAAAAACATAGCCTAAAAAGGTGCTGGGGAATGGGGAAGACAGTCGAGTTTTAACTGTATGTGACTCGCGTGGTTGGACATTTTTACATAACTGTCATACAATATTAAATAAATACATCTGAGGAGAAAATGTTATACCCAGTGCTTTATTTCTTTACAAAAGGCCTTCCTTACTGCCTTTAGATATTTTGGAGCCAGTATTTCCAGTTGAGAATAAATACAATTTTAATGACCTGCAAGGATAATCATAAAACTTAATATTGCTTTTTTTTTCCCTTGTGGTTCTTAAAATGCCTGAAAACTTTTAAAAAATCTATTGCTCTGGTAGATAAGGGTTACTCTGGTAACCTGTGAAGTGTTTGTTACACTATAATATTCTAGTCTGGTAGGAAGTATACATACTTATATCCCTTAAATAACTAGCAATGGCAGCAAAATGCAGGTAATGCTTGCAAGACACTTATTTTGAATGATATGTATGACAGTTTTTGTGCTCCTTTTATCTCTCTTTAATTCTGTGCATTTAGCATTTTCACTGCTTGGAAAAGTCTGTGACTAATTATTAATCTCACTCAGAAAAATAATTCTTTTCATAAGAAAATATCACAAACCATAATTTTCTCTTTTTGCTTTGAGATTGGTTTATGCAAATCTTTTAAGTATAAAAATTCAAAAGCTGTAAAGAAATTTTGCAGGAAAAATGCTTGAGATACAGCAGTGAATGTCAACTTTAAATTTTAAAGCCAAAATATTGTATTTATACAATACAATATATTATATTTATATGACATATATACAAATTTATAAAATGAAAATACTATACCATAAAAATGTGTTTGTGGATTACTTATTATCTGAAAGGAATTGAATCATATCATTCTACTTTTTAGAAAATAAGAAATGAAACTTAGGACATCACAATATGATTAATTATAAATCTAAAATTAAAGTTCAGGAAGATAAAAATAAAATATATCCATATGAAACTTTACGAAGTGTGGTGAATGGTTGAGGCCTGTGATCTACACTGAAACATAATAAATAATGAACAAAGTAAAAAGAATTAATACAGAAACATGGATTCTCCTATTGCTCTTTATTTCTAAAAATTAACTAATAACCCTTTAGTTAGGGGTAAATTATTATCATATTTCACAACATTCCTGTTTATGTTGTCTCATCAGTTTTGATTCTTCATGTCCTAAAAGTTTGGTTGGCTTTCTTTTTCAAACTCATTGCATCTATTTCAGCCTCTTCAATTCACTTTGGATGCAGCTGGACTAGAAATCTTTTTAAAGTGTAAATTTACTTTGACAACTCTCCCATCTCCACACAAAGTATATAGAATCAACTCTACACTGCTCTGTGAGAAAGAAGAAAACTTTCTCCTCCCTTCATTCTGATGGAAGCTGGAGAGTAGTAGGCCTGTGTGGTAGAGCAAGAATTCTAGCTTTTTTCTATTTTCCTGCATATTTGGCTCAGAAACTACTGTTTCCACTATATGGACAGTTAGCATTTACCAACTATACTTCTCTATTTTCTCATGTTTAAAAAAGAAACAAAACTTTAAAAAATTAGATCTAGAAGGTCAGTGGAGGGTAGGTTTGAGTTGTGTGGGTGGGTTGAGCAGACATTTGACAACATGGCTTCTCTTTAGCAGGTTTAATTGTGATGATAACAGGCATCCTTGCAGTTTAAGATGACATTTTAAAAATAAAATCCCCTCTTAATGATGACTTGAGCCCAGCCCCTTGATGGGAGAATCAGAAGAAGCTGTAGAGTCTTACTTGGAACTGATATTCTCTATTCTAATTTTGTTGATTTAATTTTAAATTCTTTTTTTTTTTATACTGAGGAATAAACTCAGAACCTTGGGATTGAGAGGCAGGCTGTAAAAATTCTTTTTTCTTTTCACTGGAAAGGAAAAGGTGAGGCCCAGTTTTAAACATTCAAAGTGTACAAGTAGTTTTGTTACAATAAAACTATACATGTGCATGAAAAAATGTTATTTGGATTATATATTCCCTGACATGAAATGATTCAATTTTATATTACATTATATTTGTGACTTAGGGCATGCTCCAAAACAAGATCAAGTTTTCAATTTATTATCAGGAAATAAAAGCTAAAACTATAAGCTTGCTGAATTAAAATTCCAGAAACAGGCAAAGTATGAGGAGCTTTATTTCTGATAACTAGTAGCCCTGCAGTGCAGGGAATCCAAGCCAAGTTCACAGCTCTAAAGTGCTATCCAAAGAGGCCCTGCAGCACCAAGAGCAAAGAGCATGCGCCATCTGGCACTGAGCCCTGTGGCTATGACTTTCCTAGGTCCTGACCACCTGGGGCACTGAGAGGAAATGACAGCCACTAAAGTTTGGCTGGGGTGGACGACCAGAGCCAGGAGATTGCTCTAGTTACTCTGAACATCAGCCCACATTATACAGTCCAGGAGGGTGAAGCAACAGTTAAGTCCCAAGTTGGAGACAGGTGCATACAGGTAAAACAAAAACAAAACATTTGGAATCAAAATCTTTTTTTCTTTTTAATGAGTAACACATTGACAAATATTACAAACCAAGAAAAGAAAATAATGCTTAAAAAGGTCAATAAAACCCTAACTTATTTATAAAGTAGTTTACTAGACAATTTAGCATAAATAATCTGAAAACAAATTTGAAGTGAGTTTACATTTCTTATACAGAAGACATCATCATAAATGACACATAATGGTACAAATTGAAAATGATATAAAGTTAAAACTCAAATAGAATTCTTTATAAAAAAAATTATTGTGACTGTCACCATTAAAATTCTTAAATTAGGTTTAATCTGAAATAATCAGAACTAAATTTTCTGCCAGAATTAAACTTCCAAAGGAAAGATGGAAGAATAAGGTATAAAATATATGGATGAGTGCATGAGAAACTCCATCAGATAATCAGCAATCTTTTGAGAAAGGTCATAGAGAAATAACAGAAATGATTGTGGAAATTTATTGATGAGAAGTCTTGGAGAGGAGTAAGAGTTAAAGGCTTATGGTTGAGAATTTTAAATTCAAAGATATCAAACGTAACTGATACGAGCAAATCACTATGCTATTCTGTATCACACCTTCTCTAAAGAGACAAAAATACAAGTTTTAGCTTTTACAACCTGTGCTGCTATAAACACAGGTGTGCATATATCTCGGTGATACGATTCTTTTATATTACTCAGCCATAAAGAATGAGCAATTAAATTCATTCATAGGAAAATGGATACATATTGAGGATATACTCCTAAATGAAATAAATAAGTCACATATGTGTAAATACTGAATAGTTTCTCTGGTGTGAATAAACTATCATAGTACATAAGATCCTAATGTTATAATGGACAATGTGAAATAGGAAAAAAGGGGCTAAAGTGTAGGGGAAGTGGGAAGGGTAGGGAAAAGCAAATAAGGGAGAGGAAAAACATGAGATAATGAAAAGAAATGGAAATGAAGTGTTTGTAAAGGAGGAGGGGAGGAGGGGTGAAGGGAGGGCAGGGACAAGGGGAAAAAATGAGAACCAAGACCTGTCATGTAGAGGTATAAGATCCCAACAATGAATGTAACTGTACTGTATACCTAACATGTACCAATAAACTCAATGAGGAAAAAATATTTAAAAAGTATCAGGAAACAAGTGAAGAAACCCTCAAAAAATAAATAAGAAACCACCTACTTGACCTAAAAGACCTAAACATACCTTGGAGCCTCTTCATTTCTTCTGATAGCCTTCTCGACTTGGACTCTGTCCCTGCCACATTGGCCTTTCCCATTTCTGAGTTGATCAAGCTATTTCTTAGCCCAGTATCTTCATGTAGTCTACTTGTTGACAGAATCACACCTCTTACTAGATTTTCCCTAATTAAATCCCATTGAGCCCTCATATATTTCTGCTTTAATATTACTGTATTCCAAGGAAGAATATTAAACAATCGATTCAACACATTTTCTCGCAGTCACATTCATAAGTTATCGCATAGCATCCTGATAGTCCTTTCACTGAAATAAACATAAGCTGTTATTACTCAATTTTGTAGTTTTTTTCCCCAGAAATTGAACTCAGTACCTTGTGTTTGCCAGGTAGGTGCAGCGGTACTGAGCTATATCCTCAGCCCAATTTTAAGAGGTAAATCTTCAGTACTAAGGAATAATTTGCCAAATGGTAATATCTTACCTTGTGTTTAAGGATTTTTCTAAAGCATTTTCCTTTTTCTGTGGATTGAGCTCACAAAGATGTAGTTTGACTCACAGTATATCCCTATGGTGCAAATTACCTTTCAAACATTGATTGGTATATGAATCACCTGTATCTGGATTGATTTAAAATACCTCCCCGTCATGTCTATTCTTTGGTACACTTCAACCAGAAGTTTTTAAAAGAAAACTTCTCTCACATACTCTTGTCAATTCTATAGGCTCCATATTTTAAACGACAACTTTGTCCATATACCTGTGAATACTCTAAATAGAAACTGACTAAAAGTGTTGCTTTAGGGTTTCATTCCAGACCTTATCTTCAGGATGATTTTGGTTCTTTTCTGGCTTATCCAGAATTATAGGAGGAGTACTGGGCTTTCAGCCTTTGGAATTAATCAGACTCTTCTGTATTTATACATATATTTATCTTCTACATTCGTTTCAGGATTCTTTGCTCATTTATATACCTTTGCAGAATGAGGCTTGTTTTTCTACTGATCGCTGAACCCGATGCAATAGTGTCCATTTTCTTTTCTTTCTTTGATTATTTTTTGCGTTGGACTAAGAGTCACACCATTTTACTCAAATCCCAAAGTAAAAAGGCTTTAGTAAAAAACACCTGCTCCTACCCTTTACTTATTTGAATACTTGTCAGTAGTGTCTGTATTTTGTTGCTAAATTTCTGTCTTTTTACTAACTGCATTTCATTTACAGAGACTTGAAGCTTCCTAAAGCATATCTTCATGTACAATGTGTTATTATCTATGATTCAATGGTCTTAGTCTCAGGATACTGCAAAGCAAAAGTTTGTTCTTCTAAACATATTGAGAACAATGTCTTACCTTTCTGTTAACTGTGAGCAAGACTTCCTGTTATTCTTCCAGCTCTTTAGCAGCAGCATAAATCAGCACGCTCTTATGAGGTTGGGAAGATTCTTGTCCACAGGGATTATATTTTACTGTTACCAAGAAATCAGAATATCCTTCCTGGTTTGTGTGCCTGAAGTTAGAAATAGAAAAGCACTGGCATTCTAATTAGAGATGGGATCTTATAGCTAAGCATATTGATTCTAATATCAAAGAAGGTTCACTTCAGTCTTGAATACTGCTGTTGGTGACCAAGTCCCTGGTCAGGTAGAACCATGAATGAAAATGCCATAAGATACTTTAAACTCTCACGAAAATCCAGGATAAATGCCTCACCTTAGGAGAAAATGTATTACTTTCCCTCAGAAATAAGATTAGAATGCTCATAAATATAGTCCTTATTTTCCATACTTCTTTAATTTTCACACATGACCTTGACACATTCTCCTGTTTAGTGATAAATATCTTTCTATATTGGATTTGTTTCTGCAATAAGCTCAATATAATAGAGACTATAATTTCTCAATCATTGATATCTACATTCTCTCCCACATTGTGTGCTAATTAATAACCTTTTTAAAAGATGAATGATTCTTTTCCTCTCACCTGGCCTGCTGCAGTTCTTGCTTTCAAGTTATCACAGTTTCATGGTGCACTACCTGAATACAATTGCAGAAAATACTCCCCTGAATTTAACTCCGATGGGCTGCTCTTTCAGTCCCAAACTGCTTTCAGATATTTCACTCAGGTGTCAAACAGTGCAGCTCTGTCTCTTCTCACTCATGACTGTCCTTTCTGCTACTCGTGGACTCTTTTCCCAAAGCATCCAGGAATAAAAATGAAAATCTAAATGACTCAGTCAAAGAAAATAGGGTCCTCATCATCTTACCTAATCTCCCTTTCTACTCCAGTCCTGATGGTGAGTAAAGGAGCTAAAAAATATCGACAAATGTATTTTTTATAATTTCTCATCTACACGACATATTTGCAAGTAAAAAAGAATAAAATTAAAATCAAGGGGTTAAATTTTGAAAATTTCAATGTCTATGATTAAAAAAGGTGTCTTATGGGATATTGTAGTAAATATTTGTATTACATCTTCAACAGTACCATTATTTATAAGTAATACAACTTGGCGGTGTAGTAAAAAAAAATTGTGAAAGATCCTTGGTTTCTAAAAAGAGCAACAAATTAAAAATAAAATAAGGAAACAAAGTACTCTGCATATTCATGCACGTAAATCTGTTTCTTAGCCCTAATTAACTCTACTACCTTAAGTGGATTTTTTTCATCTCTTTTACACAGCTATTCAGGTTTTACTGACACCATTACAAAATGTGGTTCAGTCATGAAGACTAAAGTCCGTGTCGTCGTGGAGGAACAGGTGCACCGGCCCCTACACTGCGTGTGAGGCTCGCAAGATCGGTGCCGCAAAACAGCTGAGAAAAGGGCATATTTTTCATAATAAATTCATTTTCACTATGATTATGTACATTTCTTTGTAAATAAATAAAACACTAGTAGCCATCGTCAACATTTGTATTTCCTTGCTGTAAAATGTGAAATTAAAAAGAAATAAAAAGTATAAGGGTTTTAATTGAAAGGTAATATATCTAAATGGGCTCGCCTGAGAAAGCCTACCAGCGAATCATTTTTTAAATCACTGTGGGCTTTTTGAACTTGAAATTGAAAATATTTAATTTCTAGCTTTTTCATAGGTACTGAATTTTATCTAGATTTATAATGCCTTTCAGTAACATTGTATAAAATGAAATTTGTTGCGTACATTTTATCTACTTATTCATAGTGTTTTCCAGAACTGCTTGTGAATTGAATAATTAAAATTCTCCTGTTCATGCACAATTCTGGTGACGAAATGTCTGGTTTAAACGAATGTCTGCAAAGGTCCAAATGGGAGGGAAGGTCGAACCCCATGGTCATGGTATTTGCAGGAGGTGTGGTGACAGAAATGTCTTGAAGTCCTGAAGTCCTTGGGATAAGGGCTTGTGATACTCCAGTCTCTTCATCTTCCCCTTCCTTCCCTGGCCACAAGAGCTCATCACATGAGCACACTTTCCAAGTGGCTCTCTGGCCTTGGTATACTCTCTTTCCCATAGAGCCAAACCAAAGAGACTGACTCAGACTAGCTCTTCCAGAATCAAGATCCAAAATAAACCTCTCTTTACTTAATGAATAGCCTGTGTTAAGTATTTTGCTATGAAATGAAATGCTTTCTTCTTTAGAAGAAAAAGAAGAAAAAAAAAAAAGACCTGAAAATTTAGGAAAGCTAAAACAGGTTACCTATTTTAATTTTGAATTATAAATATCAATAATTGTTGGGAAAATGGTTTTATACAACACATATTTAATTGGATCAATGAATATTTCTTTCATCAGCTTTTCATTATGTAAGTGGCTTCCTATTTGAAATATTTTCTCAACAACTGCATTTCAGTGAAGCTTCAAAAACAGTCACTCTCAGTTTTTAAATTGCATAATACCTTGTCAAATATTTGCAAATGGCATTGAATGCAATTAAAAATATGGAGGAAACATTTACTGAAATGTACATACTCTAACATTGTAGCTTATACATTGATTTACAAAGTATTTTCATAAGAACCGAAACATTTCTAAATGTGATGGTGAAGGCAATAAAAAGAAAAAGAACAGTTACATTTGCAATAAAGTTTCAAAAACAAATTCAAATCTCTGTTGAAGGAGACATCATTCACTGACATCCATTGTTCCACTGCATGTGTACAAAATAAAGCTTGGAACAAAATATTACTGTAATTATTTTAGACCACTAATTATTTGATCTAAATGGAAAGATATAATTCAAAAAGAGATATGCACATCTTTTACAGGTTCCTATGATAACTGCTGTTTCTTCCAGCACAATATTTTTAGAGTAATTATCATTTCTTCAATAGATGTTTTGTGAATTGGCTTTCTTGTGATCAAAGCTATTTCTACACAGCTCAAAATGGGTTCAAATATAGACCATAAAATTCACTTAATTTATATATACACTATCAAGGGGATATCAGAAAATTGAAATACATACCTTGTTTCTGGATAAGCTATACTCATATTCACAAAATGGTCACCTTACCAAAACTAATATATATATATTTATTGCAACCCTAATTAAAATACCAAAATCATTCCTCACAAAACTAGAAAAAAATCTATCCTAATATTTGTGGAACCAGAAGGCATCCAGTATAGCAAAAACAAAACTGGGTACCAACATCAAAGTAAGAGGCACCATAATCCTGCATTACAAATTATACTACAAAACTACAGTCATAAAACAGCATGGTACTGGCACAATAACAGCTATGTGGATCAATATAACATAATATAAAAAGATGAAACAACATCAGACCCGTGAGGCCATCTCATCTTTGATGAATGAAGCCAAAAACAAGGCAGGCAAAAGATAGCCTCTCTGTAACAAATTGTGCTCGTAAAATTGATTACACATATGTAGAAGACTGAATCAAGACCATGCATCAATATAAAATAAAAATGGATCAAGGACATAGATATTAAAACAGAAATAATCATACAGAAAATAAAATTAGTAAAACTCTTGAAGACATAGCCATGGGAAAGAATTTCCCAAACAGAACCCAACTGCAAAAGAAAGAGCACCAAGAATTAAATTTTAAATTTAACAGTTGAATCGTAATTTAATGCACAATTTGTTCTAGGAAGACAATTGTACATTAATTGACATTTGAAAAAAGTTTGGTGATGTGAAAAGGTATCTTGTTATAAAAAGTAAATCTTAAACAAAGATGGAATGGGAATTTAAGAAAATGAAAAATACCATTAATGAAATGTTTTATATTTCTCAAAATAATATATTTCACTGAAATAAACAATTTTATCTTTGACTACTCATCGCCTGATAAATATACAATGTAATGTCCTAACACAAAGAACAAACTTACACAGCAAAATATGTGATTTTGTGGCAATTCTACATATTTTTCTTTCATGGTATTTAGTTTGGATATCCAATCCAACTTCTTTACTTCTTAAATATTGAGTTTGAAAAATATTTCTTATGTATTATCTCCTAAAAAAATTTAGTGATTTTCAAGGTAGGAAAACAATTAAATTGAATAGCACATAGTCTCTATGTAACACATATCTGGACACAAAATATTTGAGAGAGACAACTGAAAATGTTGATAATACTCTTCCTTTCTTATGATTCAGCATCTATTTTTTCAAATACACAAAATTTCAATTTGAATTGTAGCATTATTTGTCAACTTTTGTTCCAAGTTCTTTTTCTTTTACTTGGAGGAATATCTTACCAAATGCAGAATAAAGAATACAGCTACATATAATGATATGATTATAGCTTGTTAAGAATAGACTTGTTTTCTACTCATCATTCTCTCTTCAATTTTTTACTGAGCTGTGCTCTTTTAGAAATGTTATTGAGTGGGAAGATGTAAGCTATGTAAACATGTATTGAACAGCTGAACTGAAATGTTTATAGCCCCAAACAGGAGATTACTCATTGGCACTAGTACAATGCACAGACATTTTCATGCTTGGCCTGTAATTGCAATATTGTATTTGAGAGAAAATGTGTTTGATAAAGAGAGAAAACAACTCTACAGTTGCTCAGAAAGATAACATTGGTTAAGTTAACCAAATCAGTTTTGTATCTACTGACCTATATTTTATAAAATTTATGGAATATTATATTTAACAAATGCTGGAGTGCTAAATTTTAATTAAATAAGTCTTGATGAAATCAACTGTGTTTTTCCTCAGTTAGTCTAAAAAGAGACACTGCTAAATTTTTATGTGTGAAACAATACTATTTACAGAGATTACTCAATTATCTTGGTTTGCATTTAACTATTTTCTCCATTTGTAAAAAAATTATGAATTTAATTCTCATTTTTCTGATCAGTCTATTACAATGCTGTTTTAACTAAATAAAAGTGAATGAGACACCACATTAATTTACTTAAACATATGCACATAGTTGTCACTCAGATTTTCTTAAAGTTAATCTTACAAATTTAGAAATTCTATACAATAATAGTGACTCTCTTGATTAATGTATTTAATTTACAAATATTAATAAGGTGTCTTTGGGAAGAGACACATAAATGTCACGATCCTATATTTTCATTTCTTAACTTCTTTGCTGTAATTGGTGTAGCATTTTTATGTGGCTGTGTGATGAGGAACAATGCTATTCAGCTTTTTGAAACTCTAATGTAAATTTGTACTTGTGATTTCAACTTGTGTATCAGATTTTGAAAGACAAAAACTGAAAAGAGTTGGCCTTACTTTTAAAAAATAATATGAGATCACCAGAACACTAAAGGTCAAATATCTTCCCTAAAATCAGAGTAAGGGGCTCTCCTGAATAAAAAAAAAAAAGAGATCCTCAGTCTTTGTTTATCTTGGACTTGGACAGGCATTCCTGGAAATTGTAAGATCAGGAGAGATTACAGTAGAAATTTTAAATTAGAATTCTAACTTCTAACCACAAGCTCTAAGGAAGGCACACAATTCCAACAGACCAGAAACAAAGGGGGCTTTCCTTGACTTGTGCTTTTGGCTATTCCTTGTTGGGACCCTATGAAGAGCTCACATGGAAGATCATGAAGAGTCCTTAGGAACTTTTCCATGTGCTGTTGACTTTGTGATATGGGAAGAGACTGCCACACAGAGCATAACTCGATGCAGGCAGACAACATCAACAACAGAACACAGAATGCAGGCACTGGTCACAATCCACCGCAGTAGAAGTATGTGAGAATAAACAGTAAAAGTTCTGTCCCTGAGAGGGATGATGGATGTTGAGACTGGCTAAAGAGAAGATCAGAGACCATAGAAGAATAAATCTGCACCCGGCATGGTGGTGCACTCCTGCAATCCCAGAACTCTGGGAGCCTGAGGCATGAAGATTACAAGTTTGCATCTAACAAAGGAAACTGGGTGACTCAGTAGGACACTAAAATATCTCTCAGAGAATACTAATGTATCCCAATATTGGGATCCTGAAGTAAGAGAAAGAGAAGGAGGATGAAAATACATGATGAAATAGTGGCTGGGAATATATCCAAAATATGGAAAACATGTAAAGACCTACCAAACAATGCTGAGTCAATCATAAACTGGATAATTCAAAGAAGAACATGACAAGAAATATAATGATCAGATTGGTGAAAAGCAAACACAAAGGAAGATTCTGAAACAAGACAGAAAAAAAAAAAAAAGATGCTTACCTACAGGGAAAACAATTGATGTAAGAGCGGAGTTGTCATTGGAAACCATGGAAACAGGAAACAAATAGTGCTTATTCTTCTACCAATGAAAACATAAAACTGCAAATTCAGAATGTTACATCAGGCAAAAACAAAATTTTTCAAAACTGAAAGGGAATTGAGAGCAACATCAAGGAAAGCAAATTAAGAGAATTTGTTGAAAATAGAACTTATTCAAAAATAAATATGCATATATTAAAACTGAGGAATTAAAGTAATAGATTGAAAAAATGTTCCTTACAGAATAATTCTGATTAATAAATGCAAAAAGAGTGACTTAATTTGAAAATCAGCATCAGAGTATCACAGTTAAAAAACACATTTGCAGGTAAATACATATTAAAATCCATAGTCAAAACTTGAATGAGACATAGAATAGTAACAAAACTTCAAAGTATCTCTCTAAATATTTCCTTGTAGCTTTGAATGTAGGCTGAGTTCAATGACTTTCTTCTATCAAACAGTGTTTAGAAAAAAAGTAGTTAACTTTACAATACAGAGGTACGATAAACATCATACTAAGTGATCAGCGTTACCTTCAGCAGTGAGAAGTCATGTTAATATCGTATACCACTTGGCACAATGGGGTGAGAAGGCACCTGCATTTCCAGTCAGATCTGAATTATTTTGTGATATCAGCAAGAAACAAAAACCCTCAGCATGTACATATAAGCAGACCACATTTTTAAAAAATACTTAAAGGAAAGGAAAAGCACATTCGTGATTTTATGTCCTTTAAAGCAGTCCTTGATTTGAATTTAAACATGGATGAGTCAATAATGCAAATATGCTTGGATCATCATAGACAAATTGTTCCTGACAACACCACCCTCTCAGCTCCAGGAACACTCCCAGGCACATACAACTGTCCCTTGAGTGACAACCACTGAATTTCTATTCATAGGGACAAGGTGTTCTTCTGCCCTTAGCCTCCCTGAATGAAGATCTCTTCTCCTTTGTAACGGTTTCAGCAGTCTTGTTTTCTTTTCTGCATAGTCAACAGTATTTCACACATTCATTATTTTTAATCCATTCAGATAAGCTAAGGACATGACACAGAGTTAAATTCCACGGTCTTGTGATCTTTGATGTGGAAAATTTCATCGACACATTTAAGTACCTTTGAAAGTGTCTTTACTTGACAAGTATAATCATCTGCACAATAGTCTTATATTACTCTTGCAGTTTGTGTGCGGATATTCAAATTGATTCATTCAAAAAGAAGAATTTGGGTCTGTAAAATAAAGCTGCAATCACTACAAGCTAGAAAGCTTGCTTCATATTTTTTGTAAGTTTAAGTGACTGGGGGAAAAAAACTAAGTAAGACATTAAAAGCTTTCTGTGCCTGTTAGTCACAAAATTAGACATGAGGTAATCTTTCCCCTTTAATATTCAGTATGATTTTTATCAGTGATTAATGTATTCTTATTTCTAGTTTCACTCCCATCCTCTGCAGGTGCCTCAGTTATCCAGTGTATAATTGTTTAAAAGTTTAATCTTGACTCCCTAAAAACCATCTTGCTGGAAGGTTTCGGGTTCTGTTGAAACCATTTTCATTTTAATCACTGAAATATGCACACAAATAAATAAAGGGAAAATGTTATTCCTTTCATGGAAAGTATTACACATTTTATTATTTTCTTATATTGACTCTGAATTATGGTTATTCTTAATTTCTCTTTAAAGAAAAAAATTAAATAGCATCTGCTATGTTACGTTGCTGTATTCCACATTCTTTTCACTTAAATATTTGCTGGAATTTTACTTTACCAGTTCTTTACTTCTAAATATTTATACATACCTATGAAATATTCAAATAGTAGGCTGTTTAAAATTTACTGGAAAACAAAAGTAATCTGGATTACCATTTAAAGATATCAACATTTCAACAGAAACAGATAATTTAAATACTGTTTCAGCTTAAATATTAATATTTAAAGAAACTGTTCTTCTTCTAATACTGATACACTTTGATAAATCTGTACTGGTATGGCCTTGTTGCTCTAATACCATAATATCTTGTTCCAGAGCTCTGCAAATAAAATGCCCATAGCAAGCATCTCTCACATTCTCAAAAGCTTTATTCACCTCTAGATAATAGGTAGCATATTCAACAGAGATTTAATAAAGAAGCATCAATTTCTTCCTGGATTGAAATTTTCTTTTAATATGGGTGACGTTTTAACCTTTATCCATCAGTTATAATTACTCAGCCACTTAAACTACAGGTCAGTTCTTATTATCACAGTTCATTTACTGGATAGAGGACAAGAAAATCAGTTCATGATGTGTTTGTCTATCTTATTTGCATGGGGAATTGCATATGTGGGTTAGTTTTATGTATTGACCACATCCTAAAACTTTTGCGGGGGGACTTGACACTGTGGCTAACACCTCTACAGCAATTGAGAAGGACAGGGAAGAACACTTAGTAGAAAAAGTGAAACTACGGACAAGTCATGCCAACACTCTGCGGAACTACATAAAAGTGAACTCTAAAATTAAGAATTTTTTCTTCGTCAGACTGACTTCACAGAGGCATCCTGTTGGGAATTACTGAAGACATTGCTCTTAATTACCATATAAAATATAGATCACAATTTGTCTTGTTCTTTACCCAAGCTTCCTATTTAGGCAACAATGCCACACCTACCTTTAAACATGGTAGAAGGACTACAGAATTTTAAGAAGGGGAAAGACATGCAGTTTTCCTAACATGATTTTTATTACCTGTAGTACAGTCAGTAAATATTGGAGCCATTTTGTGCATGTACAAGCTGCGTACCTATGACAAACTACGGGAATTCTATAGGACATCTGTTTCAGAACACTGGATGTAGTCCATGCACTCGGGGAAAGTGTACACGGAGAGGTTCAGAGCACAAGAAAAATTATAATATTCTCTTAATTCATTTATATATTTATAAACTTGCATACTGAACGATTTTGCAGAATCGCTTCATGTCAGTTTTCCAAAGCATGTTGCCCTCTTTTGCTAACATTGATGTTGAGTGTCTCTTATTTTTAAAAATATGCAAGTCTTGTGATATCTGTTTGTTTCTTGTAAGGATCTTTTTGATCTAAGTCTTGTACTTTTTGTACTATGTCCTGTGCTATTTTCAAAGCAATGACTTTGAAAATAATGATATACACTACATTAATTATTGCTATTCTTTTATTATTTTGTTGTGAAATTTTGCACGTTTTATAAAACAAAAAGAAGAAATTTTTCAGAAAATAGTATCAATGACTGGGTGTAGTGGTGCACACCTGTAATCCCAGCACCTGGGAGGTTGAGGCAGGAGGATCGCTGTGAGTTTGAGGACAGCCTGGGCTACATAGTGAGTTCAGGGCCATCTGGAATTAGGAAGGGAGACCTTGCCTCCAAAAACCCAACCAAACCAAACCTAACGAAACAACAACAACAAAAAACCCAAATACTATGAAATGTCTACTGTTGACATTTTTGTTTAAAAATCTTTCTGTTAAAATGCACAATTCAGCGTTTTATATGTATTATGGATTTATACATATTTATGTATATTATGAAGAATGATGATGAACAATTTATGGCTCTAAAGTAGTTGTTTATTTTTCCAAATATCTTTCTGATTTTTTAAAAATTTGGCGTCTTGTGGTTTTGGTTATGATTCTTGAATATATCATTCAAATTACCTATTAGGATATAATCCGTTAGGAAGCATAATGTTTTTTATTAGGAATTACTTTATAACTTTATGAGAAAACTAAAAGAGAAGTTTATATTGACCTATCTCCAAAGTGTATATTTCATTGAGGAGCACAGCTTTTTTTGTAGTGGTAGTAGTAAGTAGTAAGCAGCTACGTTTATTGAAGATCACAGAAAACTGTGCTCAGGGCATGTTCGAGCCAAGAGAGATATAACAGGGACCAAGAAAGGTGCGAGAGTGACAGAAAAGGACAGCACACAGGTCAAAGCACAAACGAATAGTAATAGCCACAAAAAAGAGGTGGGTAAGTCAGGCTTTCAGAATCAAAAGGCCAGGCACTCTAGTTAGGTGCCACCCACTGAATACCTAAGGTGTGCTCCACAAAGAATGACTGATTTTAGAGGCTTTCAACATGCATGCTTGTCTTAGAATTTACTCTGATCTTAGTTATATGTATGACATGTGGTCTATTTATGCGCCTGTAGTGGAGGACGGATAGGATAAACAACCGGCAGGTCAGGGTAGGAGTTCCCCAAGCATGGATCTAACCTGGAGCACCAGTGATTTCCTACGCTTTTGTTATTTTATTTTCTACCTCTCTTGGGACTGTGAAAGCAGGCATAAATAAATGTGCAGCACTGTTTAGAATAAAATGGAGGGAAAGGATTAACTCCATCACCTGCATTGATGCTAACTGTACTAGTTACACTGAAGAAGCATCCATATTCTTTTCTTTATTTTGCACACAGGCCTGTTTCTTTATTATTATTATTATTATTATTATTATTATTATTATTATTATCATTATTATTGGTACATTTTAGGTGTACAGTACAGTTACATCCATCATTGGGATCTTGTACCTTTACATGACAGGTCTTGGCTCTTGTTTTTTCCCCATCCCCCTAGCTTCCCTTCCTTCTCCACCCTTCCCTATTTACAAAGACTTTGTTTTCATTTTTTTTCTTTTCTCTTATTTTTCTCTTCCCTTTTTGCCTTTCCCCCACCTCTCCCATTAGCCCTTTAGACCTTTCCTTCCTATGTCAAAATATCAATTATACATTTTGACTCTTATTTACACTTTCAGTTTCTCACACCAGAAAAACTATATGGTATTTGCACACTTGTGTCCCATTGATTTCACTTACGAATATGTCCTCAATGTGCACCCACTTAGCTGTAAATGTCTCTAGTTTCTCTCTGCTGCTTAATGTCTGCATGACCAATTCACGGCCGAACTCTCTTCCACAGAGTTAGTGCTTCTCTGTCATGCTTTGTTTATAAATCTCACTTCGAGACCTATTCTGATCTCACTTGGTGACATCGCGTCTCTTCCTCACTCATCTCCTTTAACTCTATTTTCCTCCTGGCGAGCACTTTCAGTTGATATCATTCTTCATTTCGCCTCAGAGTCTGCTCTGTGAGGGTTTTAGCTCTGTAGTATCCCCCCTTCTACTTTGATTAGCTTTAATTGTTTGGTCAAAAGTAAGGGAGTTTCTGAGACAGAGGGCATTCAGTTTGAACAGAAACTTCTTCAGAAAGCTGGGATGAATTGGTCATAAAACTGTTGTGTTCCCCAGGACATTATACGGTGACCAGAGCATGGTACATCAGACAGGCTTACTATAAAAAGTTAATTTCCATCACTTTCATTCCAAGAGCCCTAACATTAATTGACTCTGTGTCATTTTTGATACACAGAGAGAAATAAATATCATAACACTATGTTATTGCTGTCCTAAGCTACAAGAAAGATACAGTTACATTTGTAAACTCAGATATGTGTCAAGAAGGATGGAAAAAACATTTTAGATATCCTGAATTATTTTGTATTTTGAGTATTACTTAGGTAGGAATATTTTAGAAAAGCATCCATATTCATCCCATAACTTTATGTATTTGAGATCAACATCAATGCACATTAAGTAAGTCTCTATGTCTGAGTGTCAAGATCCACATGTTTTACTTTTAGATAATAATGGAATAAAAATAGACAGCAAGGGTGGATGTGGCCAGGGAGTTGGTGCATGTGGGTGTTCACCCTGCACTGGTAAGAAGGTGGGAACCTCTGGGGAACCTAAGGGGGATTTCAGCTTTTGCAGACAAATCCTCTGTATGCAATCCTATTATTCATGCCCATTGTGTCAGACATAACCTATTTTTTAAATCTTTGTCTTGCAATATTCAATTAAAACTTAAAAAAATTTAACACCCTTCATTTCCTCTGAGAATTTGCTATTGATTTATGTCTTGTGCCATCCTATTCCTCTTATTTTAAAACTTCATCTCTCAACTGAGCAGACTATTTTTTTCTATGCCTATGTTGGAACTTTTTCTTAATTAATTTTATTGATACATTTAAGGTACACAATATAATAGCATCATCATTGGAAATTTGCACCTTTACGTAATCCATCTTGGGTCTTATTCTTTGCCCTATTCCCCTTCCCTCCCTTCAGTCCCTCCACCCCTCCTTATTGTGTGATCTCCTTTAGTAAATGCACACAGACCAATTCCTCGCGTTTGGTTTTCCTAGAGGTCTACATTTAAAACAAACTGACTTATAATACAGTCACACAGAAAGCATCACTACTTTTTTTCACATAGGTACCAAATGCAATAGGTATATATCCGAACACCAAAGTCTACCGATCCTACTTCTGCTCCCTCTCCCTCCAGTTATCCACAACACGCTTTTTCACTCCTTACTTTTCTTTATTTCTTTCTTTATTTTATACTGGGGATTGAGTTCAGGGCCTTGCGCTGAGCAACATTTCTAGCCCACTTTTGCCTTCTTTCTTTCTGTCCTTTTTCCTTTCTCTCCCCCTTCCTTCCTTTCTTTCTTTTTTTCTTTCCCCTCCTCCCTTCCTTATAAATTGCCCAGGCTGAGCTAAGATTACAGAAACATGCCAGCATATCCAGTAATGTGTGTGTGTGTGTGTGTGTGTGTGTGTGTGTGTGTGTGTGTGTGTATATATATA
>NW_022900913.1:21255063-21265554 GCF_012274545.1 Fukomys damarensis | reverse complement strand
ATATATATATATATATATAATGTGTGTATTACATACATACATACATGAATACACATATATATGGAACAATTTAAGTGCATATCAATATATAAATATATGAAATAATTCTTTCCACTTTTCACTTCACCTAAGCAGTCCTGCCATTTTGTCATATCAATTTTAATACATTCCCTAAATATCTGCCTGCATAGTTCTTTTCACATCCAGAGCCACGTTACTCAGTAAAGCATTGTGATTTCTTGCCTGTAAGTTAGTTATTCTGTTTAGAATGATTATTCAAAATACAAACATTGATCCCATACTTATATGAAATGCTCTCTCTTCCCTCTCTCTTACTCTCTCTCTATCACAACTATTGAAAATAGTATTCATGTGAATTCTATACTTTTATTTTAAATTATTGTCTATTTTCTTTAACATCATAAATATTCTCTGCATAAAGAAGCAACACAAAGATAAATTGAAGCAGTTGTTTTGTGAATATAATTTTTTCACATAAATTCTGTGCTATAGTAATAATGAGTGGTAAAGTTTTCTTCACCATGAAAGAAAATACAGGAATACATTTTGTTCTTAATCTATAAATTTTGTTTCAAAAGAGGAAAATGTATATAAATGAGATACTAATGTAAAGGAGTATATACACCAACATTGGGTTACAAGTTTTTACTTCAATCTTGTTAAAGTCAACACTTCAAATAAGTTAAACACATTACTTTCTGTACTAACATGGACATGAGATTAGAATACTTTAGTAAAAGAAAATACATGATAAATATTTGATCAAAGGAAAATATGCCTTTATTTAAAATAGGGCAGAAACTTAATTTTTATCATTTCACCAAAGAGATGTTAGATGGAACACTAAACCATTTTCTCCAAGTAAAATAAAAATTACAGACTTTGTGTATATAAATATTCACTGTTCTTGGACAGAGCAAACTCTTTCTTGTAAGTCTGAGTCACACATTTGTAATTAAAAAGAGAGAATTTTTCAGACTCCAGTTCTTTTTGCCACTGTTTCCATGGATAAAACTTCAGAGAGGAAAACTTTTGTTTTCTTTTTATCTTTCATTGCTAATATAAGAAACCAAGCAGATATTCATTTTACACTAACTTCTAAGGGCCCTTTTTGAGGGAGAAAGCTTACTTTGAACTTTTTGACTGCTAATAAAAACTAGTGTACTGTTTGAAAATGGGGAGGGGAGGAGGGGGTGAAGGGAGGGCAGGGACAAGGGAAAAAATGAGAACCAAGACCTGTCATGTAGAGGTGCAAGATCCCAATGATGAATGTAAGTGTACTGTATACTTAAAATGTACCAATAAACTCAATAAAAAAGAAAAACTAATACACGATCATTATTTAATAGTGGTCTGCATCTTTTTATTTTGTAAGATGGTACAGAATTATTTGCTTTATGTTCCAACCAATAATTTTCAGTATTATATAGACTTCTTACCTACAGAGCTCACATATCAATTTGGTAAACAGACTGCATTAATAGGACCCTAAACAAAATTGCAACCCACAGTAGATGGCTACTATGCCCCATCTGTGGATCTGCTATTATTCATACTTATTATTTGCATTTAAATTGTCAGGAAATATTATTCAATCCTTTTCTATGACAATAAATGCTGCAATTTGGGGAAGCATACATTGAACATCTCCTTACTCTAACTAGAGGAGAGAATATGCCTTGTAATTATTGTTGGTGTATTTAGTAAAACCAAAGAAGAATGCAAGCTTCTAGCCTTAGATTTATGTGACCAGTAGTTAATCATTTTGTACTATTTGAATAGGTTTATTGTCTAAAATTGCTTTGATTATAGTTGTTTCTGTTATTCTTATTGTCTTTAACTTTTTCTTAGAAGTTCTTTGCATGTAGTATGATATCTCTAGGTTTGCAGTCTATAATATGTTGTTATTGCAAACAGTATTCTTGATTTTATGATAAAGAGTTGGAAATGAGAAAACATTCTAGAGACTATGATTAAGAATTAGCCTTTTAGCATGGACAAGGAGAAAAAAAATGAGAATCAAGACCTGTCATGTAAAGGTACAAGATCTCAATAATGAATGCAATTGTACTGTATACCTAAAATATACCAATAAACTCAATAAAAGAAACAAAAAGAATTAGCCTTTTAGTGAGGAGTCTGAGTCAGACATTCCCTTTTCTCTATTTGGAAGGCTAGGGTAAGGTTTGTCTAGATGTCCTCTTTCCCTTGGGTTTGTTAGGCCTTCATAAAGCCCAGTAGGGTTAGAGTCAGATAAAAAAAGATTAATCGTAAAGGAGAAAAAAGGCCTCTTGGTATGTTAAAAAAAAATCATTGTTTTTCCACCCTGTTTTTGATCATCCTGATAGTTCCCTCTGTAATTTGTAAGAGAAGTGATAGGGCTCCTAAAAGTAAAATTCTAGGAGTATGGAGGCTCCCGTGAAATACTTAACTTTCAAGCAAGTACATCGATTCTCCAGAAATTTGTCAATTATGGTTGAAAGTTTTACTTCTGATATTGCCACCAGCCTTAGGCTTCTTCTAATAGGCTTGTAATGTTCAGGCGAACTATGGTTTTGGTATTTGCTTCTGGGTCTCTGTATCAGGAGTGAGCAAATTTTTCTGTGATATAAAGTGTCTAATGGATATAAGCAAACATGGAGAGGCTCATTTTACCTTTTTTCTGAAGATTGGCATGGGGTCTTTCAATCTCTGGAAACTCACACGAACTTTCAAATATTGGTTTATTTCCCACACTCTTTACCGAGATGGATTACATTTCTTTTATTTGTGTAAAGTAATACAGAACTTGTCAAAGAAGCTAAAGTGAAAACTGAAGGAAACTGTAGGGATTGTTTTAAAGTTGCAGTTAGAAGTAAGGGAATGAAGAACTCAACAATGAGACCAGAAAAAATGAAAATAAAATGATCATTTGTGCTTGATAAGAACTAAAATGAGATAGGAGAACTAGCAGAATGCAACAGAGACCTAATAGTAATTCTTCTGGGGCCGGGGATTTGGCTTAGTGGTTCCATTGCCTGCCTTGCAAGCTCAAGGACCTGAGTTCGATAACCGGTACCAAAAAACAAACAAACAAACCCACAAAAAAACTAGTAATCCTTAGTAATTCTTCTAATGCCACTGCGAGCATCTTCACTCCAACCTCACCTACCTGCCACATCAGCTGATTAACCAATCAGTGGACTGTCATGAGATGACTCAGTAATCTGTATCACTTACTTCTCTACTTTTTAGGTAAATTTTTTGCTTTTTTGGTTTCATTTTCACACTTTTTAATTTGTACTCTGCTAGGACCCAAGAACCCCTTCCCCCAAACAGGTCAACATTTTTGGTAATGTACTTAACTCTGCAAGTGTTTATGTACAGCATAAAAAGAAAGACAAATTTTACAGAAAACAATTACTCTGACTGAGGCAGGGGATGCAAATTTCGCGTACTCAGTAAGGAAGTATACTTCATAATGGACAGGAAAAGAGAAGCCAAAGAGAGTCTGGGGTTGATTCTGAAAGATAGAAAAGGAAACTAAAAAGTGAATTATAAGTTATGATTCACATTTCAGGAGAAATCGGTGGCAACATAATATGATGATATATAATCAATTGTAAACAAAATGCTTGATATCATATCTGAGCAGAATGACAACCAAAACTTTTTTAAAAGCTACATTAAAAAATGAAGAAACAAAGTAAATTTTTGAATAAGTGTGAATAGGTTACTTTGAGGGAATGTGTTTGTGGGGGAGTGGCAGAATAAGAAGGAAATATTTTTATCCTGATCCTATTCTTTAGTAACTGGGTTATGATACTGAGGTTTTAATAGGAGGTAGTGCAATCCTATCAAATCATTAACAGTTATTAATTAATATACAGCTGTTGGGGTGGATAGAAGGAACCCCTGGATAGTGTGAAAAGAGCGGAGCCCTGTTTAGAGGGTAGAAAAAGCAACTCTGTATGGCTCTGAGAAGCAAGCAGTTTTTCAAGTAAGTTTTGTGACTTTTCTTCTAAAGCCTATAGGGTGCAGTTTAACACCTCCCTGACACCGTCCCTCCTTTCGCAGGGTGCCATGCCTACCTAAATGCCACTATGAGCCCCCAAAAACCCTAGGAACAAGCGCAAAATCCAGTCAATCAAGTATCAACCTTCAGGGAGTTGGAGACCAGGTTCCTACCCCATGAAAAAGGACTCCCACCCCAGATTCGGTGGTGACCCAATTGTAGCCCCGCACTACTTGCACTGCTTTTCTATTGCTTTCTTTTGCAAATAAATTTACGGTTCAGTTAAAAAATTATTTTAACTAGAGTATTTAGAAAGTTAAAATAACACATCCCCTAAAATTCTATTGTATCTGATAATTCTTGTGATTTGATTATATTAAACTAATTGTACTTTCATGAAAAAAAATGAATGAAAAAAGTAGCATGAATTTGAATTAGAAGTACAAGGAATAGAATACTAAGTCTCCTGAAAATGGAAATGATACACATAAATTCTACAAGGTGAGCAGAAACAAATCAGGAGAAATAAAATGATTAAACAAAACAGTAATTCTGTCTACTGCTACTTTGAATTTTGTTTTTATTTAGTATGAAATATTTTATTTAGTATGAACAAAATGAAAATGATGCATTTTTGTTCTTTGTATTAAATATTTTCCCTTGGTAATTTGATTTTGCTCTCTGCTAAACTCAAAGAGGTATTGGACTTTAAAAATGGCACATCTATAAATATGGTCAGCAATATGTTAGCAATCATGCACATGGAAATCACAGGAAACCTAAGAGCCCAGAGGTAAGTGGGATCTTCCCTCAACACAGACCCTGGTCTAGAACCATAAAGCCATAAAACTACTTTACTTGGCGTAGATTCTTTCTTTTACTTTTGGACTCTAAAACCCAAGGCATATACGTGCTTGACTGTTGTATTTTAATTTGATCCTTCTCTTTACAGTATGTTTCCAAAGTTCACATTGGTATGCAGGATGGATTAATTTAGAAACAGAACTGGCTAACAGGTTATTTTTGTAATGTAACTGCTTTGCCAAATGGAAGCTACTTGTCCAGTTTGGTCAGTTATCCGAAGATAAACCCCTTTCCAAATAAACTTGCTGATATAAATGGGAAAAGTTCATATGACTTTTAGGCTATGTTATATTTGATTTTTCTAACCTCTCCTTAGTAATCAATGTTATGTTCTTTAATGCTGTCCTATTTGAAAGCTTTTACTATTTATCACTCATAAGTCGACTTCAAAAATACATGTGTCAATTTGCCCTTCAGTAGTTCTTAGTTTAAAATTTGCTTCAGCAAAATGCCATTAGATAACTAAATTTCAAGTACAGCATTCAAAGAATTAATCATCTGGTTTCAGACAAAATACCTCCAGTAATGGTAGTAATTTTCATCATGGAGTTTGGAATGCATTTCTATTCTTCATCCTTAAAATAACATTCCTTTTTTTCTTTCAGCAACTATAAAAGAATTCATTTTAAATATCTATCATGATAGATACATTTTTCTCTTACACAAGAAAGGGCTTTGCTTCATAATATAAAGTGCCAACTCCATGTCGAAAAATCTCAGTCTTGTATTTCAGTTCTTGGTGTTTTTCTTTAAAAATGCTGGGGAAATCCAACCAAGGGTACTGCCAGTCTCCAAATAGCTTATTTTCACGTGGCATGCTCATAGCTCTAATTTGGATATGGATATAGTTTGCTTTCCAAAGATCCGTGTATTGGAAGCTTGGACTTTATGTGACAGTGGTAAGAGATAAGGCCTGAAAGGTCATTAGGGCACTGCCGTTTTGAAAGGAACGCTTGTATTCTGTGAAACTTTCTCAGGAGTGTGAGTTGTTTTAAAAAGAGCAACACTGGCCATTGCTCACTTGCTGGCTTCCTCTATACGATTCTTCTCTCCCTCTAGAGTGTTCTGTCATAGTGATGCCTGTGGCCACACTACATTGTCAAGAAGGCCACTGCCAGAGAGACAAGCACATCATGATTGTGTGCTCTTCAAATTGAAAACTGTGAGCCAAATAAGCCTCTTTTCCTTACACATTAAACAGTTTCTTGTGCATTGTCACAGCAAACTAGACTGTTCCCCAAGGATTACCATTGTTATTAGCACTGAGAATCTACAGTAAAATTGACTTCTTTGTTTTTAGAAGCCAATTGTTCAATATTACTGATTAATTATGTTAAAATTACATTCTGACAGGTTGACTTCTGATATGTGTTGGATTTTAAAGTTCATCAAAATTTGTAAACTTCTTATTTCTATTTGTCTTTAGTGATCTTTGTGTTTGAAGAATTTTTTAAAGTGCATTTTATATTATTTTTATGATTATATTTTGATTTGAATTGAAGCATATCACATTTTGGGGATACTATGTATTATTTCAGTACAGCTATGCTATGTGTAATGAAGTAAATGGCATGGCCATCACCTCGGATATTTAACATTTCTTGGTGTTGGGAGCATTCACATTCTCTGTACTAAACATTTGAATTAAGAAATTCATTGCTGTCAGCCATAGTTATCCTATTGTCCTATAAAACATTAGAAGTTATTCATTCTTTTTCTCAACTGTAACCTGGTAGCCATGAACCATATTCATCTCCCACTTCTCTTGTATCCTTGCTAGGCTCTGATAATATTGTTCTATTGCCTACTTCATTTTTGTTCCTTTATTCTAATATTTATTTTTTATTAGTCTACGTTTAGAGTGTCTGATTACATTCTTCATGTGGAGCTGGTACAGGTAAGTACGTAACACAGCTCAATCCATCACGCAGTTCCTTATGAATATTACCATATGGGTTTCTGGCTCTTTTTCCTGTTATTAATATGACTGAATTTGGTAAGAGAAACTTTTTAAAATATAAGATAGTATATTTAAATTTCAATTAATTTTCTTGTACTCTAATTTTAAAATCTGCAATAAAATATATTAAATATTAATATTACAAACCAGGCACAATTAGGTGGAAGCTACATTTATCTACTACTGTGTTGTTTGTTCATATGCAACTATTTGGAAACCTATGTAGATTTCAATTGGCAATAAAAATACTTGAATCTAATGTTGATTTGAAGATCACATCCTCCAGCTCACTATCTAATGTATGAATTCCCCTAATGGCCACATTTGTGGAACTGACAACTGCTGCTTACTTTCTGCTGCAGGACTTGCTGACTTTTATTGATGAAACAGACATTGCAATTTGAAAAATCTAATAGCTACAAAAATTATTAGATACAATTATAAAACAAATATTTCTAAAAAGTCTTGTTTTTCTCTCATGAGACTCCAGGGGTATTTATTTATTTTTCCCAATACGAATATTTAAGAATTTAAGGATAATCATTTTGTTATTCTGAAGGGAGCAAAATGCCTTATTGTGATGTATCATTAAAATTCAAACATTTATATGCATAAATATTTTAAAAATATGTAATGTTGCATAACCATGAAGAAAAGGGGGACAATGATATCAGCCTACGAAAACTCACTATTGTGATAATTGTATACTCCTAAAAAGATTTCATATAAATTTTATTTTGCTAGGAGTAATGCATGAGACCTGGGTATTATAATTTTTTCTTAAAAACCTGAAAATTACCTTATCATAGAAGTTATTTTAAAAATAATTTTTAAAGAAGGGAAGCAGAAAAGAGGATAGAATAGAAATGAACTTCAGTTCGCTTAAGCAGTTAAATAAGAAACACTAATGTTGTTAAATCTACCTTTAGTGTTTCATGTATTCATTTATTTTATTGCTCTAACAACATGGAACTTGCAATCTATCCATTTAGACTTTTTTTTGAAAATTTAATTAATGTAAATGACAGGGAGACGTTCAGGCAAGCCTAATTAGGTTGATCCAGAGAAACTTGCATTTGGAAGTAGGAGGAAAGGTTCTTGACTTTTCCTAGGACACCGTGGACATTTGTGCTACTGCGCTGATAACAGATTCAGGGACGCTGCACAACCTCTCAGCGGCTTCATCAACGGCCAGTGCGCTGGAACAGGGGAGAAGGAAGGCCCCAGGTACTGGGAGACTATAACGCCCAACAAATCAGGTTTTTATTTAATAAAAATATTCGATTTTTTACATTATTCAACAGATTTCTCTTCAACCCGTTTGATAAATAGATTTTCCTCATTGTATGGTAATTATTTCAGTGTTCTTATCACTGCAATGTTTAAAATAATGAAAAACTCCATATTTCTATCAATGTTCAACTAAATTTACCTCCATTTCTCTCTCCCTCCCTCCCTCTCTCTGTTTTTCACATAATCTTTCTCTTCAAATATTTCTCTTCTTTCATGAAAATTTGGTTGACTTATTTCACCATAACCAATTTTTTTCATTTCTTCCTGATTTAGTTTATTGCTTTCTAAATCCTCCTATATACTTACTATACTTATACTTACAGTTTCTAGACTTATTTTTAGCTATATTGTTTATATTTTCAAGGGAAAGTAAACAAACTTTATAAATTCAAAAGTGCTGTGTTAATGGCACAAAATCTCTAGTTCAAGTATATGAAAATATATTATGAGTAAAAATTTGTTACTCCAAAGACATAGGGAATGTTGAATGTATGCATATTCTAAATCACCCTTTTTATAATTATATTCATTTGAATTTTGTCCCATAATAACAATTTTAGTCACTTTTATAATGATGAAACAATTTGCTTTTAAGTAGAGTTTTTTTTTTTAAATCAGAGTATTATAAAATAGTTCTTGGCATGAGTGTACCATTTTAAATTCCTACTCTGTTATTTACAATTTATGTGATATTAAGCAAGTTAATTACTCATTAAACCTATTTGCTAAGTTCTAATAGCATTCTCCTACGAGATCTGAGATGGTTTAAAAACATTGAAATGCAACTCTTTCCACCCTTGGACTTCTGAAATTCAAAGTGAAACAAATCAGGTGTTAATAGAAACAGTAATTATATTAAATATCTCAGTGGGCATTGACCTTAGCAGTTAATTTTCTATTATGTATGGAAAACTCCTGAAGGCAGCTGAATGACTAAACTTTAAGGCAAAGGACACAGTACAATAATTTATGTATATTCTTTTATCCACTTTTATGGCACTGGTTAACTCATTTCTGCACTGGTATTTTTCCACAGGTAAAGAAACGTACTCTAAAAGTGTATTCACAATTCTGTGATGTGTGCACTTTCTCTGCTTTTCCAACATGCTGGCTTCTTTTTAATACTAGGAACTTCACAGCATTTTGTTCATCTAGGCAAGTTAGGTACAAAAGCTTTTAATCACACTAAGTCCTCTAATTGTTCCTAATCTATATCCAAATCTCTCATCTGTTCCTATTCTGACACAGCTGCTGCTGGATGAAAAAATAGAAAGGCTTCTCATATAGCATGACTGAACTGAAGGCAGAACTTAACTGGTGTCACTGCCGTTCCCTTCTCATGACAATATTTTCCTGAACACAGTCACAGCTCACCTCTGATGAGAGGAGGGTTGAGATTCTCCCTCTCAGTAGGCATCTTTAGGTAACTGGAAGAATCATTTGGAAAAATTTGGTGAAAAATCGACAAACGGTGTGCGTTTCTTTACACTAAATGGCAAAGCATTGAAGCTTTGATATCTCTTAGAGGTGAACTGACCTGTGCTGTGTGTTTGTTCTTTTTTTTTTCCTCTTTTTAAAATCTTTTCTCCGTTGCAAAGATATAGAATAATTTTCAGAACTACAAAAACCTTTTTAGTCTCTTCCACTTCAGTATTTTTATCAGCTAATTCCTCAAAATACTTCTCCAACATCCCATTCCTGTCTATCCTGAATGCCTATTACTTTTCCTATCCCCTTCAGTTTGGAAGTACTGATTTCAACGGCAGGAATCTTTTAACTAGGAGCCTGTAAAAGACACCAGGCCAAATATCATAAAAACACTCACTTGGACTGAGGATTTGGCTCAGGGGCTCTGCTGCCGGCTTCGCAAGTGCAAGGACCTAAATTGGATCCCCAGTACTCTCCCGCCAAAAAAAAAAAACCCTCACTTATTTTACAGGCAAAATTGTATCCAGAGTTGGAGGCATCAGCTGAATTAAGCCTTCAGAAGTAGTGAATCAGAATTGGTCTAGAGAGGAACCACACTGCTCTCAGAACAAAGAAAGTTGCAGACTTGTATTGATTTGCTGTGGTGAGTTAAAGTCAAGTGATTTCCACTTGGACCATCAAGTAATCATGGTTAGCTTGTCCTAATTACTGATGAATTTCTCTTGCAACTAGCACTCATAATTCGGTGCAAAACATCCTGGCCTTGCGGGCCTGAGTCCTTTGACAGAACCAAAGAACTTTTAGGGTTTGGGCTTCTGCAAGTATTAAAGAAGCAAAGGGGAGGGGTGTGAGTACAAAATAAAGGAAAGAGAGAGAGAGAGAGAGAGAGAGAGAGAGAGAGAGAGAGAGAGAGAGAGGGAGGGGGGGGGGG
>NW_022900913.1:21248841-21255019 GCF_012274545.1 Fukomys damarensis | reverse complement strand
AGAGAGAGAGAGAGAGAGAGAGAGAGGGAGGGAGGGAAGGAGGGAGGGAGGGAGCAAAATGTACAGCAGCTATAATGGCCAATAGATTAACTTAACCCCACATACACTTTGGCAAATTTCGTCCTAGACAAAAATTGTTCATTGATCAATATCTTTGTTCAAAGCTTAGTAGACTCTGACCCGAGGATTAAGACAGCAAAGTAAACACCAATAATATGAACACAGAAATGTCAACCACTTTATCCTATTTTTGTGACTCATAAGACATCTGTAAGCCCAAGTGAAGGCTCAGTAGTTTTGGAAAAGCTGTCTTCAGGTTTCTGAAAAGTACCTTAGGCAAAGGTTATTATAACCTACATGGTAGAGGGTTATCTACAGCGAAACCAGTGGGAAGGTAGCACCATGGCAACAACTGTATGACCTCAGAATAGGAGACTTCAGTTTACTATGAGTCAGTGAAGCTGAAAAGATTATGGGTTTTTTGGCAGCGATTTCTCATTTTTTGCAAATGTTTTGTTTTATCAGGGTATCACGATGTGTCTGCAGAAAAAGGCACAACAAGGGTAGAACAATCCTGCTATGCTACCAAGTGTAATAGTTTATTGGACCCAGGGGTTTATTTTGTCATCCCGGCCTTTTGTCCTACCAGTGATATCAATCTCACTTCTGGTTTTCCCTTACACTTTAAAAACAATCTTGCAATTTACCCATTTTAGTGTTCTACAATAAGATAAAAATAAGATTTCTTTACACATGAAACCCAAAATATTACAGAGAGCAAAATAAAAAATAGGAAGAATGATGATCTTTTTCAAATGGCGTGTAACAAGGGATTGAGAAAAGCTGGAGGGAGGAAACGGAAAAGAACAGAAAAACAGAATCGAAGGTAAAACTGTAAATAAAACTTTCAAAAATTGTAAGGGGATAAAGAATTTGAAAGAGCAGGGAGGGAGGGAGGAGTAGGAACAAAAAGAATTAAGATATGCTATGTACGCGTACCAGCTCCCACTGACAAACTTAATCATTATTTACTGCAAACGTGTGCTAAAATTAAATATATAAATATGAAATAAGGAACAAGTTATTGCACATTCTCCAATATGTTTTTCCTCATGTGTTGTAGAAGATGTAAATCCTGAGTAGTGTAAATGGATATTTGTCGGATATAATTTCTAATAGGAAGAAATGAAGGAATTCTTTTTTTCAGAATTAGACCACAAGGCTCTTCAAAAAATATGCTGTTCTTCTCAGGGAACTATGGCAGTAAAATCTTACTCAGAAAATATCAGAGCTACATATTTGGTTTCAAGAGAGGGTCTGTTATGAAGCTATCTGAGTCCAGACGTCCTAGAGCATAGCTGTGACAGCAGGTCCCCCAGAGCTCCTGCCTAAGGCTCCCCAGTAGAGTTCTGGATGTAGGACTCCAGCAGGGAGGAGCCTTGTGAGAGGGCGCGCATTCCAGGGAGTGTGGAAGGACCCTGGTCTCAGTGGTCCCTGTGCTGCCATTGCTATGGACGCCCTAACAAAAGCTTTATTCCAAATCTGCTTCTTGTCCCTGTCCTTTTCCCCTACCATCTGCCCCACGTGTTCCTGCATAGCAGGCCATGCCTGTCATCTTTAGGACCTGTGAGCATAAATTTCACATTTCCTAACCTCTCTTCTTGCAGAACAACCTGATTGATCAGCTCAGAAATGAATATGAAATATTGTCATTCACCATTTTTACTCTGGCATTGACAACACTGTGTGACAGCTACATAATAACACCTGACACCTAAATATTGACTGATAATTGAATTAAAGGTGCATATAATGTAACTATTCCTATTTTATAGGAACTAAAATCACAGCATATTGCAGGCAGCGGAATTTGTGGGTGAAACATCAAATAAACAAGAATCTCTGCTTCATATAGTGTATGTTTTATATCAGTGAACTCATTACCTTCACAAGAACCTTGAAGACATTCAGACACCCATAGAAAAATACACAATAATCCACACAGACAACTATAGTTGTACTCATAATCATGGAAGGAATTACACTTAGGCTATCAAGTAGCTTTTGCCATGATATATTATTTCTGCTAAATAATATATCATTTACCACATATCATATATTGTGCATAAAAGAGAAAGAAATGACACTACTGGAGGGAATGACTCATGTTAGTGGCCTAAAAGTCCAAAAGTTAGTACTGGGGGAAATAGGAGGATGGACCACGGAAACAGATCCAGTCTCAAACAGCCTACCTCAGTAGCTTTTCTTGCCATGGAGAAGCCAGCCTTTCATCTAGCCAGATCTTCACTGGATTAATGAAGCCCAACCATGTTATAGAAGACAATCTGCTTAATCCAAAAATGCAACAATTTAAATGTAAATCTCATTGAATACACCCTGCATAAATATTTAGAATAACAGTTCGCCAACTGCATGAGCCTCTTCCAAGCACGGTGACATATAAGCTTGACCATCACAGTCACGATCACAATCTCAAAATGAGTGCCAGAATGCAGAAGGGGCAGAGATAACTTTTTGTGCTTTTTCCTTTTTAAGATTGAGGTGTCAAGTACTTTTTTCCTTCCCATCTCTTACAAAGGTATACAATGGTTATATTAGCTGGGACAAACACCTGTAATTTAAAGGTGGGAGCTTTATTTGGGCTCATGGCTTTTAGAGCATTTAATACCCAGTTGTTTGACTCCACGGCAGAAACAGAATGATGAAAGATTCTGAAGAAGGAAATCTGTTCAACCCAAGGCAGCCAAAAAGCAGAGATCAGAAGGAAGGGGCCAAGTTCAAGAACGCTGCCCCTTCCAGGCCACTCCCCCAGTGAGCTACATCCAACCAGGGCCAACCTCATTGCTGTGCATTCACTGTGAAATCACCAGTGCAATAACGCGCTGCTAAACACACCTTCCACAAGCTCCAATCACCTTTGTAATCACCTCTGAGCATATGACGTTTTTGTAGAATTTAAAAAATCTAAACCATAAAAATAATCTGGAGTAGCAAATATTCAATAAATTCTAAGAAAGTTTCTCAACCATTGAGAATGCATAAATTATGCATTCCACCTCATGAACAAGAGAAAATCGCTAAAAAATCATTAAAGTGTCATTCTGTCAATGAAGCTACAAGTCTTGTATCTTTCACTGGAAGATAGTACTATGAAGTCACAAAGCTAGTTTTTTTCTGAATATGGATTGTGAAAAGGATATGGAAATTTGAAAAATGAATTAAAACTACTCAAACCATTTTGTTAATACTGACTAATAAAATAATATATTTAAATGACAAGATTTGATTATTAAGGTAATACAACATAGCAAGTAAAAAAATGCTAAAATTGGTCCAATCGTGATTCACAAAGCAGTGAATGATTCTATAAAGGAATCTAACACACTAATAATAATAAACATTAAAAATTATTATCAATCCATAAAACATTACTTACATAAGATGAAGGTTAAAATATTTCAAAAACAACAAATCATAATAGAAAATATGACAAATTTGAACTTTGCAGTGTTGAAGATACGGTGCTAGGCATTTTACAGATTTATTTATTTCTTTAAAACTTATCACCATTTCTTGATTTGTTAAGGATTGTTGTGTCCTACTTTATGAGTCATACACTTGGAATAAGATTGATACTTTGCATTTATTTATATAAAAGCAGCACATTTGAGAACCTTTGGTCTATATTAAATTAGATAAAAATTGAAGAAAGTTTAACATATGGGCCTGGGATTTAGCTCAGTGGTTCGGTGGCCTGCCTTGAAAGTGCAAGGACCCAAGTTCAATCCCCCGTATCAAAAAAAGAAAAAGAAAGCTTAACATAAATTTAGGAACTCATGTTGCATTCTCTAATATAGTATGCTTAATTACAAGTTATTAATGATGTTACTGGTAATCCTCAGAATCATCTATATTATATACAAATCCAAATTAACTCTTTAATTCGTATTAATATAAAATACACATTTAAGTAATTTAACGTTATCTATATTGTCAAATCATGCACAGATATTTACCATTTATCTTAACTTTATAATCTTATTATGACATTGACTTTCCCTGTTGATACAATATTCTGTACTACTATACTTTAACCATTATTCTTTAGTTCTCTAATGTAATGTTGTTCTACCAGACACCTGTGTACACATTTATGAGATGAATAAGTATTATGCAAAGTACATGAAACCACTTATTCCTTGCTTTCTTGACTACTTACAGTAGAACAGTGGACCCTTGACTTATGAACTCAATCAGTTATTGAAGGCTGGTTG
The DNA here is from genome assembly GCF_012274545.1 of Fukomys damarensis. Taxonomy (NCBI): domain Eukaryota; kingdom Metazoa; phylum Chordata; class Mammalia; order Rodentia; family Bathyergidae; genus Fukomys; species Fukomys damarensis. Next base: position 21,250,724 of record NW_022900913.1, on the reverse strand, counting down.
TAACTCAAATTATAGATGAGATCTATACCTGGGTCCCCACTATCTATAACAAGAGGCAGAGGAATCTTCTATTAACCTAATTAATCCAAGTTGTTCCTATGTTTGGCCAGTTGTCGTACTAATAAAGAATGTTCTTCCACTATGTTACTTGATTCAGCCCAAAACTTAAGTTTTTCTTTTTAATGAATGACTTTACATCTCTTTTAAATGAAATTTACTTCATGTAAGCAAATACTGCTAAAGGATAACAGCATTATCCAAAGTGCTTTCCTCAAATTTTTAAGGTAATTGTGTTCACATGAATATGTTGCTTAAATCCTTAAAATACTCTTTGAAGGGCTATTATTTTATATAAGACTTAATAATATGAACTATTCATCCATACAACAAAAATATTTATGGTATTGATGTTGTACTTACTTTACTATAAAAAAAGCAAAAGTACATTTTACAGAATGTTCATTTAATAAAGGTTCATTAGATTCTGTTATGCTATTGTAAATTTCTGACTCTGAATTTAGTTAATTTAAATTAAGCTTTCTATTATGACAGCACTTCACATTGAAGTGGGATATTTGAATGTCAAGAATGAAAATGACTTCTCAGTTGCTTGACAATTTATTAAAGCAAGAGGTCTCAGGAGATTAGAACACAATATCATAAGACATAATGTCATAAGGCTTGCCATTACAAAACAAACAATTTAATTTGGATAAGAATGCTTTGAACCTCTCTTTAAAAGTCAGCAGAGCTATTTAAAATGATAACATTTAGTATTAAAATGAATATTTTATTTATTTTTTAAATGTCAAGATTATTAAAACTTTCAAATATGCATTCATTCAACCCTATTCAAGTAAAAAAAGTTGGTCATGTTTATACTCTTTAAAAAAGTTAAGTAGAGAAACATCAATCTTATGAGTTATGATGCTTTCTTTCTCAAACTTAATGTTAATTGTCCCTCACCTGTTCCCATTGCCAGTATTATACTTAGAATTTTATCATCTTTGATTACCAATCATCTCAAATGTCTTTAGAATAAGCTGGATTTGATGATTGTCATAATTCTACTTGTTTTATACTACTCATGCAGCAAGTTGAGGGCTTAAACTGAAATTTGATTTTGAATGTAGAAATGATTGAATCTCATAGAAAAGTATTGTGCTATTATGTTGTAGCAGATCGTTCAGTGTTAGGTTTGGCAAAGAAAAAGATCCAATATCAACTCTTACATTAAGGTATGGACACAAGATTTAATCTCTGCTTTACTTGAAAAGGTGATAAATCAGGGGGGAAAGCATAAAGAAGCAAAGATGTTTTTACTTGAATCCTAAGATTTATTTCACTGCAGTTTAATCTTGGCCAATTTCACTTCACACTTTATTTAAAAAATTGCATTTTTAAATTTATATATAGTAATTAATATATAAGACAATTTGTTGAAATATTTAAACTAAGCTATTGTTATTTGAACTATGAAAAGCCATGGTTTAAAATTTGATTCTGCGTGTATTAATGAACAATGATGTTTTTATCTATTAATAGCAAAAAATGAAAGTAGTACTTCTATGTAGTTTCAGTTTTTCTTCAGAGATGAAAAAGTAAAATAAAACTAAGAAAAAGAAGTTTAAAAAGTGATATTTTATTTAAGTTTTTGTGAAATAGGAATTTTTGTGAATTTGTTCTCTCTCTTTTTCTGTCATATTGAAATACAATATAAGCATTCCATCTGATAAGCTAAATGAGTTAGAGAAAAGAGAAAATTAATATTAATTTAACAACAATTATCTGCCAAACTTTCTCTATATTAAATACATATCAAGCTAGCTATTGAAATATTATGAGATGAATTCTTATGTTTCTGGTTAAGTGATAAAATTTAA
>NW_022900913.1:21210075-21248783 GCF_012274545.1 Fukomys damarensis | reverse complement strand
GTACCATAAAATTTAAAAGATTGTTCTACATACCACTAAAATATATAAAACGAGTTTAAAAGATAATATACAAATGGGCTTCTGATGGCAACAGAATATATAATTGGTCTTTTGTTAATTATGCATCATTTTAAATGATAAATTTGGAATCTGTTCAAATGATGAGAAACGTTCATTTAAAGGTGACAAATGCTGATTACTATCTATATAAATTTTGATATCAAACACAAATTCTACACTCTACACTTGTAAAAAAATTTCCTCTATTTATTAATTATCCCCCTATCAATCTGTACTTCTAATATCTGAATGTAAAAAGAAATTAGAGGAACACTTACCTTTTTAAAACTAATTGTATACGTGCATCTATATAGTTATTCATAAATTCTACAAAATCCACTAGGTGATAGTTATTCACACAATTACAAGTATCAGAAAACAATAGTAGCTTTCAGTATAAAACATATGAAAAATAAATGTACAAATTTAAATTATAAAAAATTGACATGGCAGAAAAATATCCTCTACACAATCCGTATTAGAATCAAATTTATTGGTATTAATTTATCAAAATAAATATAATCCTTATATACCACAGAGCACAGTTAAGAGAATGATGTAAATATTATAAAATTCTATTATGAATTTGGTGTCACTATAGAAATTTAAACTGTGATATATATTTCCATAAAATAGCAGGTTAAATAAGTATATTTAAAATGTTATATATAGTGGTTATAATTTTTGTTATGCTCTTTAATAAGAAGCAGTCAGAATACTGACCTAATTAAGTGATGATTGTAGAAGTTACATAATTAGGGTACTGCTTGTGATGCCTCATATTATCTGTCAATCTGAATGGTGTTCAGATATTTGGTTAAATGTCTTTCGGAAAGTGACTGAGGTGTTTATGGACGAGACTAACATTTTTATTGTTGGTGTTCCTGAGGAAGATTACCTTCCCAAATGTGGGTGCGCTTCGTATCATCAACCGAGAATGACAAGAGAACAAAATGGCTGACCTTCAATCAAATAAAGATTTCTTGCCTTTATAGTCAAACTGAAACTTTGGCTCCTCCTGGGTCTTCACTCTGCTGGCCTTTGAACAATAATTCACCATCAACTCTCCTTGTTTTCATGTAATCCAACAGAGTGGAACTATATGCTTTCCCATTGCATTTCCTCTGGCACGGTGCATATATTGAAAGTAGTAGACCTCTCTTCATAATGACCTGAGTCAGAGCCCAGTCATAAATTAGTCTCTTCTTTCTCTCTCTCTCAATCTCTCTCTCTCGCTCTCTCTCTCTCTCTCTCTCTCTCTCTCTCTCTCTCTCACACACACACACACACACTCAAACACACACACTGTCAAACATGAACACACATACACACTGTTCCTTAATACTTTTGTTTTGTTTTCTTGGTTTCTCATCCATTTCTGGGTAACTGTGCAATTTAATTTTTTATTTTATTTATTTGCTTGTTTGTTTGTTTGTTTTTGGTGCTGGGGATCGAACTCGGGTCTTTGGGCTTGCAAAGCAGGTGATGGCACCGCTAAGCCAAATCCCCCACCCTACTGAGTAATTTTTGAACAAAAAAAATTCTCAGAGAAATCGTCTATTAATAAAACATATATACATAGAACTTACTATAAATATCCACAGATGTCATGCTTTAATGTCTTCTAAATATATATTATAATTTCCTACTATAATGTATTATTAGCATTTAGAGACTAAACTTCAGAGCTTCTCTAGTGGCTTCTAAGGATGATTCCTTAAGAACCTGTAAGAAACTGGTTCTTATTCTATTTTCAAAGCCTTCAGTGGTATATTTGAATTCAGTTGTTAGCCTAGAAATCTTTCCAGAAAATTTATTTCACTCATAAAGGTGCAATAGTAAATTGTTCACTTGAAAATGTTGACACTGAGGTGACCTACTAAATAATGAAAAATGTTCTCTAACATGTAATCAGAATCCTCAGTGTGACTGAGACTTAGAATGACCTGTGTTTTTCTAGAATATCTAAAATGTTTTACTTCCTCAGAATGATCTCAGTTTTGATTTTGGACATAGTAGCTTAACTGAGTTTCCACATCTAAAGACAGGACTGCTTTATTCTTTATTTTAACTTATATGATTTTTGAATACTCTATGAGACAAATAAATTGCTTGTTCAGCCTTGGTTTAGCTCTTTAAGGACGGCCCATAAGTAAAATATCATAGGGGTATTATTTAAAATGGTCAAAACATTTCTTAATATAAAGTGTTCACATTAATTTTAAAGCATGTATGATATCATAAATATTAAAATTATTTTAACTTCACCTCACAGAGAAATAAAGGAAAATAAAACTAAGAAAAAGAAGTTTAAAAAGTGATATTTTATTTAAGTTTTTGTGAAATAGGAAAATTAGATTGTTTAATACTAATGGGATCTGAAAAGTATAATATTCTTAAGACACCTATAAGAGAATAACTGTTGAAAATAAGTCTTTGTGCTACAGAGAAATGGATAGAAGTCAGTGAACCTGTGGGGACTGCTTTAGAGCCCTGAGGACAGTATCATCTCTATTATAATTGCGGGCAAAACAGAATGAATATGAGCCAAATTTTCAGCCGTCAATTAAGCTTTGGTAATATCAATTTTGAATTTGCCTGATCTCAGGTGCACTACAATCTTGACAATAAACATTCTCAGAATTCTAATCAATATGTCATCAGATTACATTCCACCATCACTTACATAATAAGTTAAAGACTATGATTATCTTCTAGCAGGATAACAATTTCAGGGCCAAATAGTAGACATGGAATTTTGCTTTAATGCTGGGAATTCTCTTCAAAGCCATCTGTGTTAGTGGTAGTTGTGGCTAAGGCTATTATTGGTGGGACTTCCTTAAATTATGGACGCTGGTAACATCTTTTCTTTTTGCATTCCCTCGCTCCGTTAGCATTTCTGTTTGTCTGTGCATATATATATATATGTAAATATATATATATATTTATATACATGTATACACACACACACGCACACACACACACACACATATATATGTAGTGTCCCTTCCATTTGAAAGACCTAAGTGTTTGTACATTTTGCCTCTACCTGATTGAAAAAGTAATGTGTAGGGAAATAGACATAATGGCTGAAATTTGAAGCCATTTCCATCTGAAATATAGGAAGTGAATTTCACAGTAAGAAAGTGTGTTGAATATTTTTCAAGCAACAATATCCCTCGGCAGAGAGCAAGGGAAAGAAGCACCTTAGCAAATACAGTATAAATTGATAGCCGCTAAAAAATAGTAAACATGATATTTAATGCATACCAGCAAAAAGTGTTTTTTTTCCAGTAGCAATTCTCCTATAATTTTTAAATAGTGAAAAAAAGGTGGGGTATAGGCAAAAAGAGCAAAAGAGTTAAGGGGAACAGCAATCCCATCCAATCACATACATTCATTTGAATAGCTATTTTATGTACCAAATTCCTTGCACAAGAGTAGAGAAGATGGAAATACTTTCTGGCGTTTTTGGCCAGTGGATTGTCTTCACCAATGTGACCGCAAATTGAAACAGCATGGGGTAGAACATTACTCCTTTCAGTGAGGATATGATGAGGTAATTAGCATAGGATTTTGCTTTTGAATTTCTTGCCAGACTGGGGAAGCATAACATTGACCGTATCTTAGAAACTCTATCCTCAGGCCAATGTTCATGGAGGAAGGATCTGGCACAACTCTGATTCCGCCGCCACAATGTATTGGTCTCCTGTTCTGACCACCTTCACCCGCAACAGGTTGCAGCATTTTTGCGCTGAGTCCTTCTCAGTAGTATGCACATGACCTTGCTGGTTTCTGTAGGGACAGTGGACCTTCCCAAGTGGTGTGGTGACTGAAGATTGGGCACCGGTTTGTGGCACTGATGCATATTAGTAGCACAAAGCTAGGAGTTAATCTTATGTGCAATCATTTCAAAGCCAAGGAGAATTCCAAAATGCCCAATCATAGAGCGGTGACTATGGACAAGAAATTTAGGCCTACCTCAACCTCAGAGAAAGGCTGGAGAGTATGTGCTATGAATTTAAAATATGCCCCCATATCCTAAAAATCAAAACATTAATGTGGGACATACCTGGGCTTACATCATTGCTAGTGCTGAAAGAGTGGCAATCTCTCAGTAATAAAGAGTATGTGCTATATTTGAGTGCTTGCGGCTTAGGGGAATCTTAAGAATGCCAAAGACGGGAAACTTATTTAATGGGATAACAACAGAAATCCTAGTGAAGTGTAAAAATATTCACCTAATTGACAGATGACATAAGTTCATCTGTCCACTTAAATTCAACCAAATTTACCCCAAGACACATTATGATTAATACTAAAAAGTTGAAGGATAATGACATCACTTACAACGTGGCTAAAAAAATAAGCATGTAGGGCATGGAATTTAGCTCAGTGGTTCTGCCACTTGCCTTATAAACCCAAGTCCTGAGTTTGATCCCTGGTATGCCCCCCCCCAAAAAAAAGAAAGCAAGCATTTACCACATAAAGTTGTTCAGTTCAGATCAAAGCAAACTTCTCATAAGAACTTTTTCAAGCCACAGGAGTCAGTGGCATAAAATTTTTGCAATACTTAAGGAGAAAATAATTTTAAACTAAGAAAAAATGTACTCAAATTTCATTTAAAAGTAAAGTAAAGCAAATCTTCAAACATTTAACCTGGATTAATATTATAGAATATATATATTAAGCAAGATTTCACATTATTCCAAAACAATATGTATAACTTTGTTATTATGTAACATATCAATTAATTTTTAAAATAAGAAATGAAAAATAGATAAAGGCGTTCCTAGACAAAAGTCTGCAGTATGTATGTTCATCATATCTGATCTAAAAGAAATACTCAAGGGAATTCTTCAACCCAAACCACAAAACATTAATGAGTAAGAATGAATTATCAGCAAGTGTAAAACACAGTGGCAAGAAATACACAGACAAATTTAGAAAATCTGTTATTGTAAACATGGTACATGAACCATTTATAACAGTGTGATAAGTAGAATTATATGTCAAAAGTTAGGTCATATAGAAAGAAGTAAAATGGTACATTTAAAAGTCAAATTGAGAGTAGTTGAGTTCACATGTAGAATTTTCATCACCATATTTTCTATATGCTTTTGTTTCTTATATTTATCATTTTATGTTGCTATATTTCAAAGTATTTTGTCAAAAACAAAATAAACTATTACAGGCCTCATGGTATTTACAAAACAAAAAAAAAACCTCTAACAGACAAACCAAAAATATATAAAAAAAGGGATAAAACAAACAAACATCAGAATAAGAAAGCTTCCCTGCTTACTTACACCAAGCACATAAAGAGTGAATACCAAATTTGCTTCACTTATCCAAAAACATAGAAGAGCGCATATTTTTCTGAACATATTATATAACAACAGCATTGCTCTATACAAACCACATACATTCACAACAGTAGACCACAGACCAACATTCTTGGTGAAACCCATATAAAAACTCTGAAGAAAATACTAGCAAACCATGTCCAACAGCACATAAAAAAGATTATTTCCATGATGGATCTGGTTTCATCGCAGGGCTGAAAGGACAGTTCAACACATACAAATCAATAAAGGTAACATATGGTACAAATAGAATAAAAAAAAAGTCATGATCATCTCAGTAAATGCAAGGATTGATTTTAGGAAACGCATCATCACTTTATTATAAAAATACCACACAAATCTTCTATAGAAGGTACGTATCTCAACATAATTAAGGCCATATATAATGTCAATAATTAACTTGTTGGAAAATGGAAAAAACTGAAAGTACATTCTCTGAGATCTGGAAAATGACCAGGATCCAAATTTCGCCTCTTTTATCCAACATTATTCTTGAGATTTTAGCCAAACCATACAGGCATGGAAAAATAATCCATATAGTAAAAGTTGGAAGTTATCAATATTTGATGAGGTCAGATATACAAAAAACTACAAAGACTCTATCAAGAAAACTATTACAATTAATAAATATAATCAACAAAGTTGCAAGATGCAAAAATCAACATACAAAATCAATAGCACTGTTATAAATAGTGATTTATGTAAAAAGTAAATCAAGAAAGCAATTTTCTATTTTAATAGGCTACTAAATATATAGCTGAGAATAAATCCAATCAAAGTGAAAGATAACTCTACACTGAAAACCATAAAACATTGGCAAAAGAAATTAAATTGGACACAAAAAGTGGAAAATACTCCTTGTTGCTTAACTGTAAGAATCAATATTGTTACAATGCACATATTACCCAAAGTGATCCACAGATTTAGTTGAATTCCAATGAAATACCAATTACTTTCTTCACAGTACTGGAAAAACATTTTTAAATTTTTGTAGGACAAAAAACACTGAATTGCCAAAGCCTTTATTAGCAAAAGTAGAGCTGGAGATATTATTCACCACTTTAAAATATACCTCAAAGTTTCAATGATAAAAAACGTCGCAGAATTGGCATAAACAATGACACATATAGCAAAGAGACAGAATAGTATGTCTAGATATAGATTCATGCTACAGTCACCTTATGTTTACTAAATTGCTCAAAAAATGCAGAGTAGAAAGGAGTTCTTGCAAGACACGTGCTGTTAATACCGAATATGCACAAGAATCACAGCAGACACCCAATTATGGGCTGAACCTGAAAGATGCTCCTTCCTCTCCTCCCTGCTCTCTTTTTCCTCCCTACTCCCTTTCTTCCCCATAGATAGAGAGTGAAACGGACTATTTGACCCATGTTGTAGACCCTGGATGGCACAGCTCCAGAAGACGGTTACATCCTGTATCCTTCCAGCTCCCTCCTGAGCATGCCCCATTCACGAAATGATCCAGCTAATTTAGGCCCCTTAGGCCACTGTTTGCCCCACCGTCTCTTCCCGAGTGCCTTCCAGTATAAATAAAGAGCGCGTGGAGCGCCAGGTGGCCATTAGCTCGTTACAAGCTATGCTTCTACCTGGCGCCAAACTTCCAGACTAATCTTGGTCTCTTCATTGTCTTTTCTTCATCCCCCACCACTCTCCCCGGCCTCAGACCCTACACTGTGTGTGTCGCTGCAACCCATGTCTCCCAAATTACAAAGGTAACTCAGAATGAATTAAAGTATTAAGGATAAAACCTGAAACTATGAAACTGCTGGAAAAAAGTATAACGTAAATGATTCGGCACATTAAAGTAAACTGGCATTTTTTTTGACAATACCCCCAAAACAATCAAAGCAAAGCAAAAATAGATGAAACTCCTTCATGATGAATAGCTTCTGCACAGCAATGTAAGGAATTATTAGAATGAGGACAACGTAAAAATGGGGGAAAATATTTTCAAACAACTTACCTGACAAGTTGTTATTATTCAGAGGATATACGGAATAAAACCAAATATTCAACTGTTTTAAAAAGCAGAGTAGCCGTACATTGTGCATACATATTCTTCATCCATTTCATCTGTTGATGACTATTTAGGATACTTCCAAGTTTTAGCTATTTTGAATTGCACCACTATGACGTGGGTGAGCTGTCTTTGAGCCTTTTGAGAAGATATAGGGAATAGCTGCATCAAATGGCACTTCCAGTTTTAATTTTTTGAGAAATCTCCATGCTGACTGTCATAGTGATTGTACCAGGCTACACTCCAAGAATGCAGAAGGATGGCTTTTCCTCCCCAGCCTCACCAAACGTTATTGCAGGTTATTTTGTTTGTTTGTTTCTGATAGCCATTCCTTCTAAAGTCAACATGTACTAATAGAAAATTTAAAGAGAATAAAATGAAGAAATAAATTTAAAAGTTAAAAGAATCCTGTGTCAAAATGGACAAAAGATAACTTGTTTAAAACTGGATGACAGATATAAACACTTCTTCAAAGAAAACATGCAGATGGCCAATGAGTGTACGAAAAAAATATGATTGCTAACGATCAGGGCAGTTGAAATCCAAATCACAATGGGATACTGCCTCCTGTTAGGGTTGATAAAAAAATGAAGATCACAAAGGCTGGCAAGGAAGAAGAGAAAAGAGAGCCATGTAAACCTTGAAGGTAATGCAAAGTGGTCTAGGTATTATGGAGTACAGCATGGTGGCTCATCAAAAAATTATACCTACAAAGTACTGCATGAGGCAGCAGTTCCACTCTTGGAGTGGAAATGGAGTGGATATGACAATGACAATGAAATCAGTACGTCAAAGAGATGGTTGCTGTCCCATATTTATTACAGATCCACAATACAAATGGAAATGACCAAAATATCCACCAACTGATGAATTAATAAAGAAAATAAAGGACATACACATAGTGTAATATGCTTCTGCCATAAAAAGAGTAGTCAAGTGTTATCATTTGTATCAATGTGAATGGAACTGGAGATCATCATGTTAAGTGAAAGAAGCCAAGAACAGAAAATAAGTACTGTATAATCTTTCTCATATACTGACTACTAAAAATGACTTAAGAGGTGGTGAAAATGCAATGATGGCTACTGTAGAAGGCAAGGAGGTAGGAGAAAATGTTGGCCTGTGGATTTTGAGTTTCTGGTAAGTAACAGTAAGAAATGCTGTTGTTCTTGTATAGGAGGATGACAAGAGAAAATAATCATATTTTATATTTTAAGATGCTAGAAGAAAGGATTGTGAATCTTCTACTCAGATACAAATTTCAGAACATAGATGTTTAACCTGATTTAAATTAACCAATCAGAACATCTATTGCAATATAACATAGTACCCCATTAATATGAATGATTTTCATATTTAATATATCTCACTTAAAATATAATTTCATGTTTAAATTAGATGATTTATGCTTTCCTTCAATTAATTTATAGATAATATCATTTTGAGGGTCACTTGGAGAAGTACCCCAAATAGATAAATTTTGATAGAGAAGTATGCTTAGATTTAGACAAATGATCGAGGAGCAAAATTCTGAACCGCAGCTCACCTGTTGATGAAATATAAAGTGTTTTAATAAAATATTTTTCAATTCTCCTGTCACTGTTTGATTTCTTCTTTACTCTGGACATGGAATTTTTATTTTATTATTCTTATGATACACTTTCCAATTTGGTCCAAAGAATAGGACTTTTTTTTTTAGTTCATGTAAAGATTTGTAATTTGTCTTTAATTTTTTCCTATTTTTCTCTTAATTTTTAAAATTAAAAGCCATTTTAATAGTACAATGTCATTATCTTTCTTCCTTCAGTGGAAAATTGCAAGTTATTGATCTGACATTCTCACTTCTAATCTGCAATTTAATCTGAAATTCAACAAATAATATGAATCCACATGCAAATTGTTTTATAGTTTAAGAAAGTGAAAGATCATAGCAATCCCGTAAACTCTTAAGGATCAAAATATCGATGGCACATAATTAGCATATAAATATGAATATGTTTTTGTTTAAATGAAAACACATCATTTTACTGGAAATTTGCTATCCCAATCAAATCACCCACAATAGATTAAACAAACACTAACTTCAAACATAGAAGGCACAAATGCTTGTTTTAGTACATTTTACTGTATTGGTTCTGGTTATCTCTAATGAAAAGTTGTTTTTATGATCTTTCTGCACTCAAACATTAGATTTACCTAATAAATATAGAGAAAAGGCAACAATCTTGTAAGAGCTATCCAAAAGTGCAGTTACATCAATTAGCTATATAAGCAGAGATTTTTATTCATTTCTCTCATTCTCTTTCCTCCTAACACTCTGGGAATAGGCTGGAGTTCAGGATTGCAATGTACTAACACTCACCAACAATTTTCTCCACTTTACCTGAGGGTATTGTCCTATCTTTATATTGGGAGCGACATTCTGCATGTGATTTTTAGCCCACAAGAAGATAAAATGCAGAAAAGAGAGGGGCAATTTTTAAATATAAGTAAATAATGAATGATATGATCTCTCTCTCTCTCTCTCTCTCTCTCTGTTTGTTTTTTGAGACAGGGTCTCACTATGTAGTTGAGACTGACCTGGAATTCACTATGTAGCCCAGGCTGGTCTCGACGAGAACTCACAGCGATCCTCCTGCCTTAGCCTCCGGAGTGCTGGAATACAGACATGCGCCACCACACCCGGCCTAGGATTTCTTTTACTCATATTCCATGGGGAAGATTAAAGCTCAATGAATTTGAAACCAGCTAAAATTTAAAATTTATTTTGATAGAGTAGTCAAACAACAAGAAAACATAAATATTACATGAGGAAGAGATTTAGTGTTTGGAATTCCCTAGTGCTTTACCAAACCAAAATTCCAAGTAAGAAATATCTAGATGTCCTATGGCTTAGATATGTTCCTCTCTGTGCTTTACCTAGGAAATATATCTCTAAATTTTAGTGTAGATTTCACCATCTTATATACATTTGGAATTTTAAAAACATTTATTAATATAATAAGTACCTAGATCATTTATCTGTTAGGCATCCCACAAGCTATCAGACATAAGGTAGCATATATAATTAAATTATCTTTGATCTCAAGCTTTCATATCTACAAAATTAAGCTAATTCAAATTCATAAAATCATGATGGATATTACATTAAATGGAAAAATATAAATATATTTAGTAATTTAATGAATCAATACTTATTTTCTCTCTTCCATGAGTCTCATCAGTAAAGAGAGTCTCATGTAAATCCGTCTGAAAACATAATAAGCATTTAAATTCTCACAAATTTATGAATGGAGCACTCAAATATTATTCCATAACTTAAACTTTTATATTTTGTTTTACATGCTTTTAGAGAGCTTATGCTGAAAATGCCTATCTTAACGATGTCTATGAATTTCTATTTTATATTTGATGCATCTCTCCATTTGTTTTCCTTTGTTGTTTTGTTTTTTCCTTTTCACAACTTTTTTAAAGCTGTTGAAAATTTCTCAGTCTTACCTTTATTTTTTCCTATTTGGATGATATTTCTAGAGTTCACTCTTAATGATTGCTCTAGAAATATATATGTATAATTAATACAGCCAATTTACTTAAAATCAGTACTTGATAATTTTAAAAGAAAACTAAATGAATTACAGCTACTTTTAAGACTCTCATTTTTGCATGTTGTAATTGCATGTATATGAGGTGTGATCAAGGAATACAGTGAATATTTAGATTAATCCACTTGGATTTTAGTTTAGTGTATGGTGAAAGATAAGGTACTAGTTTTAATATCTGGCAGGTTGAAATCCAGATTTTTAAACACAATTTATTAAAGAGTGTGTCTTTATTCCACTGAAGATGGTTGGCTCCTTTGACAAAGATGAGAAAGGTGAGCACATCTGGAGTTGTTTCTGCATCTTTCATTCTATTCCACTGATTCTCAGGTCTTTTTCTTTGCCAGTACCATGCTGTTTTTATCACAGTGGCTTTATTAAAACAGAAACACTAAACTTGCCGGAAGATAAGTTAGGCAGAACTCTCAAAGACATTGGCATAGGAAAAGACTTTATGAACAAATGCTAAGCAGCATGGGAACTAGCAAAAAGAATAAACAACTGGGATCTCATCAAAAAAAAAACAACTTCTGCACTGCAAAAGAAGCTACCAACAAAACTAAGAGACAACGTACAATATGGGGAAAAATAATTACCAGCTATTCCTCACACAAAGGACTATTATCTAGAATATATAAAGAACTCAAAAAAATCAGGCTATCCAAATATAAAGACCTGATGCAAAAATGGGCATCTAAAATGAACAGACATTTCTTAGACAAAGAAGTAAAAGCAGCAAGTAAATATATGAAAAAAATATTCAACATCACTTGTCATTTGAGAGATGCAGATGAAAACAACACTGAGATTCCACCTCATCCCACAAAGAATGGCTGCTATCAAATCAACCAATAACAAATGCTGACGGGGCTGTGGGGAGAAAGGAACGCTTCTCCATTGTTGGTGGGAGTGCAGACTGGTGCAACCACTATGGAAATCAATATGGAGATACCTCAAAGAGCTGGGATTGGAGGTTCCATTTGACCCAGCCATCTCTCTGTTGGGTATCTTTCCAAAAGAATTAAAAGAATCATACACAGTGATATATGCACACCTATATTTATAGTGGCACAGTTTGTAATAGCTAAAATGTGGAAACATCCCATTTGCCCATCGGTTGGAGACTGAATAAAGAAGATGTGTTTTTTTCTATAAAATGGAGTACTACTCAGCCAGAAAGCATGAGAAACTAGAGTCATTTATAGGAAAAAGGATGGATGCATATTGAGGCCATACACTTAAATGAAACAAATAAGACACACATATGTAAATACCGAATAGCTTCTCTGGTATGAAAAATTAAAGTGTAAATAAGATCCAAATTGTATAACTAACAACGTGAAATAGGAAGAAAGGGCTAAAGTTGTAGCGGAAGTGGGAAGGGTAGGGGAAAGGAAATAAGGGAAAAGAAAAAAAAAGATAAGAAAAGTAAAAAATGGAAACAAAGACTTTGTAAATGGGGGGGTGAAGAGAGGGAAGGGATATGGGGGAACAAATAAGAACCAAGACATCATGTAAAAGTACAAGATCCCAATGACAAATGTAGCTGTTCGTGTATACCTGAAACATACCAATAAACTTCAACAACAACATAAAAAAATACAGTGAATATTTAAATTTTTACAGATTTTGTTACAAGACACATTGATGTGACTCTTAGAGTATCATTGTAAATCACCTTAAGAAGTTACTGGAAAGTCATATCTTGGAAAGTAGATGGAATCACCTCATAACAAAAGTTCAGAATTCAAGAACAGATAAATAGTAAGAAATGGCAGTCTTAAGTAGGGAAGTGTTAAAAGTGTTTTAAAATCCTTTATTGATGTCCCTTGCGATTTTGAAAAATAAGAAAGACTTCATGTAAATATTCGTCTAAATTAACGTAACCTCCTTCCACCTGTTTATTGTTTTCTTTATACTGTCCCTTCATCAAAATTATTGCTGTACATATATGACCGCTAATTACAAGCAATAGACAATAACAAGTAACACAAGAATCAAAATTCAGACTACTCATATCTTTGCCTGTTCTAATAAGTGAAGAAATATTACATCTATGATAATTGTAGTCACCTGTTGTAGATGGCAACAACACGTATACATATGGAACTGGGAAAAAGGAAAAGGCAGCTAGAGTACAAATATCCTTCTAGCTGGAGAGTGGATCTGTGTGTGTACACACATCTCTGTATCCATGGATTTGTAACCACATGTGATCATTTGGGAGAGAAAGCTGCCTAATACTTGCTACTTTACACACTCATGATACTGTAGCACTACTCACAATAGCCAGGGCATGAAACAAACATAAGCTTCCATCAGAGGGTGAAGCATGAAGAAAATATGGTAGATTTACATACTGGGATGTTATTCAGATATAAAAAAAGCATGGCACCTTGCCAATTGTGAGAGCATGAATAGACTTGAAGGATAAAATATAAAATTAAACAAACCAAGCACAGAAAGATAAGCATTACATTGCTCCAATTATAAATTAAATCTAAAAAAAAATTATTAACCAGTACAAGTAGAAAAAAAACAGTGGTTACCAGTGAGAAAAATAATGGAGGATAATGGAAAATTAATCAACAGACAAAATGCTACAGTCAGTAGGAATTAATTTTGATGCTGAATATAACAGTAAGGTAGAAATAGTTAAAAAGAATGTGTTGCATTTTTTCCCATTGATTTTATTGGTACATTTTAGGTACACAGTACAGTTACATTCATCATTGGGATTCTGTACCTTTACATAAGAGGTCTTGGTTCTCATTTCTCCCCTTGTCCCTGCCCTCCCTTCACCCCTTCCTCCCTTCCCTATTTACAAACACTTTATTTCCATTTTTTCATATATTTTCCTTTTCCCTTATTTCCTTTCCCCTACCCTTTCCACTTCACCTACACCTTTAGCCCCTTTCTTCCTATTTAACATTGTTAATTATACCATTAGGTTCTTATGTACAATCATACCAGAGAAACTATTCAGTATTTACACATATGACTTATTTGTTTCACTTAAGAGTATATCCCCAATATGCAACCTTTTTCCTACGAATGAATCTAATTTCTCATTCTTTATGGCTGAGTAATATTCCATTTTATAGAAAAATCACATCTTCTTTATCCAGTCTCCAACTGTTGGGCAAATGGACTGTTTCCAAGTTTGAGCTATTACAACCTGTTTTGCTGTAAACATGAGTTATTTCTTAAAATAGTTTGAACACGGAATTTAAAGTGTACTTAACATGGATGGATAAGAAAAGTGTATGATGATATATATGCTAATGTCCACGATTAGATAATGATTTGATTCACATATGAAACTATACATTGCATCTCATACACATATAAAAATATTTTGCATCAATACAGAAGTTTAATAAGAAAAACAGCATTGTACATTAAGTTGTTGGCATAGGCTGAGGTCATTTCTTTTAAAAAATCCCTTTCATATTGTTTTTAATTTACAGCAACAGAATCATTTTTATGTATTTTTCTTTCTGATTGTAACACATAGATCCTAACAAATTTATTTAAGTAAATTAAAATGCAAATAAGAGATTGCATTGTCGCTACCATCTGTTTGTGTTTCTATTATGAATTCAATTTTTTATTATCAGTATTCCTTTTGTGTCTGAGAACTTGCCACACTCTATGAAGATTAGATCATTTCATACCATGTTTTAGGTAGCAAATCAATGAACATTTTGTAGTAAAAATCATTGCTTTACTCTTCTCAATAAGAATGAAGGGAAGGATATTTATTCATATGTTTATCATCTTTTCTCTACAGCACACATAGCCTGGTAATGGGAAAAATGTTCAGCCAGGCCAAACTCATTTTACATGTGCTTTTCTTTATCACTGATTAATTATTCTAGCTGTCTCTTTTCCTCTAATGTGTGAAATTAGGTCTTCCTACTCTGACATGGTTTGTTGAAAGAGAGATAAATGTTACAATCGTGTGCTATGATAAGCCCCGAGTATTTTGGGAAGCACTCAGTTAAGGGTCAGATATCATGGGTCAAATCAGATGCGGAGGAAGAGAGGAGCTGTGCCATGCCAATCTGAAGCAAAGTGATTTTTTTCAAGCTGTGTTAATTACTTGATTTTAAAAGTCACAACAGGCTGTGACTAAGGCAGGAACCACATCAAAATTCAAGTTTTTAGAGCACATTTTATGAAAATGAAAGGTCAAAATGTGAGCGTGCCTGGAGCATCCCATGGCTTTGTAACTGGCTGGCTTTTCGAACCTGATACATGTATTTACATGTTTCCATTATGAATTAGTTTTTAGCATAACCACTTCAGTATCACCTTTTAGACAGTAAATGCAAGACATATATGTGACATGTGATTTCAAAGTTAGGGCAAGATATTAAATAACTTGATTTTATAAACTGTATATTTTGTTGCACAAAACCTCTCTTTACATCCCAGAAACTAGAAATTTTGCACAAACAGAAATATAGAACATTTTCATATGTCCTTCAACAACCTATACCATAGCCTTTAAGTCATAAGATGAGTTTCTTTTTTTAAAAAATCAGTTTTTACAGGGATTGAGTGTAAAATTGGTTGAGTGTATGGTTAAACGTCAAATTTTCGTGTAACATACTTTACCTGTGGAGTAAGTAGTCATTGCAAGAGTGAAGTATTGGTTGAACTACACAGAAAAACATGAAAGAATAGTTTTTGTCATTCTTTAATAATAAATAATAAGAAAGAATATATTCTTCATTCTTTAATAATGAAGATAGAAACATAAAAGTATTGAATTTGTAAATTATAACTGTAATTCCACAGGCAAAAATGATAAAAATACGTATCATTTTATTAAGCATACTAGAGGTTAGTCTAAATATATGAACTCTAATCACACTTACATAATTTATGTCATATAATGGAATAAAATAATTTAATAGTGACAATTTGAAGATTAATAAACTGTCTTCACCAAAATGTAAACTCCTTTAGTATAGCGCGACTTAATATTTTTCTCTCATACATTGGTGTAAAAATAATACTTGCAAAAATATTTCACATAAAACCATTCAGTTAATATTTTCTTACACATGATTACTTATCTGTATCAAATCATTCTTTTCCTCTGCAATGCACTAGTTAGACGCAACTATATGAATTTGTATTGCTACTGACGATGATAAGTTTAAAGACTGATAACATGGACTCAGGACAATTCAGAAAATTGAACCATGTCTTTCTTTAAAACATATTCTTGCTAAGAATATATCTGATGCAGATATTTATAAAAATAGCAAAAAATTAATCTTTCTTTTTTTTTTTTGGTATTGGGGATTGAACTCGGGTCCTTGTGCTTGCAAGGCAGGCCACCAAACCGCTGAGCTAAATCCCCGCTAATCTTTCTTGCTTTTTTGGAAATATTCATTTATCATCCATTTAAAATATCAAATGCTGCAAAATTTTTGAAAAAAAAACAATTATTATTCATGAATTCATCTAAGAATCTTCTTTGGAAACCTACTCTTGTTTGATAAAATAAGAAATATACTGTGAATTAAGAGATTCATAGGTCAGTAAATTAATAAAGTGGTAGAAAATGCGCAGTCTTAGGGGTACACAAAGTACGCAGAAGAACTAGTCCACCAAGTGTACTAATCAGACAAAACTATTAAGTTGCACCCATGACTTACATGATGAAAAATAATTCACAATACTATATCACTTACTTTAAAATACATAAACCATAGAGAATACTGATATTCTAAATTTAGAATGCTTACACACATATCTATTCCTTTTACTTTTTATATTTTTTCTCATTGCGTTTACTGGAACATTTTAGGTATACAGTCCAGTTACGTTCATCATTGGGATCTTGTACCTTTCTTTACCTGACAGGTCTTGGTTCTCATTTTTCTCCATATCCCTGCCCTCCCTTCGCCCCATCCTTCCTTCCCTATTTACAAATACTTTATTTCCATCTTTCATTGTCTCATGTTTTTCTTTTCCCTTACCCTTCCCACTTCCCCTACATCTTCAGCCCTTTTCTTCCTATTTCACATCGTCAATTATACCATTAGGATGTTATGTACCATTATAGTTTTTTCACACCAGAGAAACTATTCAGTATTTACACATGTATGACTTTTTTATTTCACTTGGTAATATATCCTCAATATGTAGTCATTTTCCTATGAATAACTCTAATTTCCCATTCTTTATGGCTGAGTAGTATTCCATTTTATAGAAAAAACACATCTTCTTTATCCAGTCTCCAACTGATGGGCAAATGGGCTGTTTCCAATTTTTAGCTATACAAACTATGCCACTATAAACACAGGTGTGCATATATCACTGTGATGATTATTTTAATTGTTTTGCAAAGATACCCAGCAGAGGGATGGCTGGGTCAAATGGAACCTCTAATCACGGCTCTTTGAGTTATGTCCATATTGATTTCCATAGTGGTTGCACCAGATTTTAAAAAATGTAAACCACTAACCAAATCCCAAATAAATGCTATACGTAGTTCTCAACAATTCATGCCAGTCATAAATCTTGTCATCATCACAGATCATTGTAATGTTTTCGAAAAACCACACAATGCAACCAAACAAAACCTGTTCTCATTTTCAGTAATTTGATTTAAATTTTGACACTAAATTTCATAAATATATTATGTTAATTTCAATGAATCTGATTGTTTCATTTTGTTTTTTTTAACTTTAAAATTTTACCTTTTCTATATACAGTTTGTAACTATGTTTCAGTTATTATTATGTTTCACAATCATGCTTATTTCCTTTCTGCCTTTATTCTGTCCTTTGTCCTTTTACTTATTTCCTTACCAAGTTTGCACTTCTCCTTGCAAAACTGCAAGCTCTCTTCGGATATCACCAACTAGATTGCCCTTGTATAGGTATATACATCCTCAGCAGGGCCAGGAATAGAGAGCGGACAGAAAAAAAGAAAAACAAAAAATAAAAGAGCACAGGAGAGTGGAACCCAAATGATTTCACAAAACAGGAATGGAAAGACTATTTGTGTACTGCGAATATTTATATGCTGAAGGTCTAACATGCAGTGACTGTATTTTTTTTTAAATAAAGCCTTTAATGCAGGAAGTAAGGTTATGTAAGGGAAAAGGTGTGACCTGGATTTAGTGTCAGAATAGACCCTGGAGATTATCTCCAAGCAAGCACAGAGGTTCCATGAGCACCTGGGGGAAAGTAGCCTTCTTTGTGGCCGAAGACATGCTCTCTAGGAGAAAACCCTCTTGGACACTGACCTGTCACTTCTTATCTTTAGAACTGTATGAAACTTTATTTTTAATTAGTGTATTTTAGATATGCAATACGATGACACTTGTCATTGAGGTTTTGTACCTTTACTTGCTATATCTTGGTTCTTATTTTTCCTCATTCCCCTGCCCTCCCTTCAACCCTTCCCTATTTATAAAGACTTTTTTCCATTTTTTTCTTTCCCTTCTTTCCTTTCCCCTAGCCCTCTCCTGTTTCCTCTTCTCCTTGCTTTTCCCTCTTGTACCTTTCTTCCTATATCATATTATCTATTATGCACTTTAGTCCTCATGGTACTTTGTTATGAGTTTCCAGATTAATTCAGCAGGTGTCATGGGAACCAACTCTTGGGCAAGAAATTTAAAAATGATTATGGTTGCAGTATAGTGTATGAAATGTTAATATTTTAGAGAAAAATAGCAAAGGGAAGGCCAAATTGTAATAAAACATTGGAGAGGTAATAAACTTAATGAATCTAAGTAACACAAGAAGATTATGGTTTAGGGTGAAAAGGTCAAGCAAAAGAAGGAATAGATATGAAAGAAAACAACAACTCCCATTTTTCACCAGTAAGCAAGCACAGCAGGCATGTGTAAATGTGGTTTCCTATCCAGGATATCATCAAGAGAATTTGTGTTAGTTTTCCTCCTACATGAAAATAAAATCAGTCTTCTGATAATATGAACTCTGCCATGATGTATGGCATTTATAAAAGTGCTCTAATTTTGTGGCAGATACTCTCTCTTCTGGAGTAGGAAGACAGCTTGCCATCTGCTGTGATGGTTTGGCTAGTGGGGTCAGGCTGCAAGTTTAAGGCTTCTTGAGTACAAGGTCCGGTGAGAGGAAAGACACATGTACTGTCTGCCTGGGATACGTTTGAATGGTAAAATAGCAATGGGGTGAAACCTGACCTCTGAGTGCACAGGGCCAGCACAAAGCAATACGGGTTCTGGAAACACATATTAGTCAGGCCACCCAGGAGAGTAGAGCCCATCTGCGAGGGATCCACGGATCAGCACACTGGCTGCAGATTTCTTAGGTATCAAAAAGTATGATTCTCTGATGAATCTTAACTGAGGGGACACTACAACCTCAGTCAATTATCTAAGTTTAGCTGTTGCTCTGGTGTTTTGATTTTTTTCTTTACATATATCAGACTAATGAGGCATGGTGATGCATGCTTGTAATTACAGCATTTGGGAAGCTGAGACAGGGAGATTGCTTTCAGTTTGAGGTCATCTTGGGGTACACAGCAAGTTCCAGGGAAGATTGGAATACACAGCAAGACTTGGCTTTCAAGTTGGATATTTTGAATATTATAGAAGGAAATTTTTTTTCCATACCAGGGATCAAACTCAGGACTTCGCAGTAGAAAAAGAATTCACACCAAATAGGAAAAAAGAAAAAGGAAAACTACATAAACGTTTTTAAACTTTCCTCTGCACTTTCAAGTATAAAAAGACTCAAGACAAAATGAACAGCATTACTAATTTCTATGGACTGTGCACCTGTATTTTACTGTGAATCAGAGCTAGCCTTTGAGGTTTGTGACACCACACGCTCACCTGTTCTAGGAGGGAAGCCTTTGACAGGTGATTTGATCATAAAACAGAACACTCAGGAAGGATATTCATGCCCTCATAAAAGAGGCTCAAGAACTTGCTCTTCTGCCCACCCCAAGAGGATACACTCAGAAAGTGTTATTCATGAATTGTCAAGTGGACCCTCCCCAGACACTGGAACTATCAGTGTCTTAACCTTGGACTTTGATTCCTCTAGAATTGTGAGAAATAAATTTATGTTGGCTGGAAGCTATTTAGTCTTGGAAATTCTATTTTACCAGCCTAAAGGGACTAAGGCAGTGACATATTTAATAAGTGCTTAACCAGAGGCAAAATTAACCATTTATACTTACTGTGACTTTCAGTTTTCTGAACAGAAAAACTAGATAATCTTTTTTTTTCCAGCTTTAATTGAGTTTATTGGTACATGTTAGGGATACAGTACAGTTACATTCATTGTTGGGATCTTGTACCTCTACATGACAAGTCTTCATTCTCATTTTTTCCCCTTGTCCCTGCCCTCCCTTCACACCCTCCTCCCCTGCTCATTTACAAGCACTTTATTTCCATTTTTTCATTCTTTCACATTTTTTCTTTTCCCTTATTATCCTTCCCCTACCCATCCAACCTTCCCTACACCTTTAGCCCCTTTCTTCCCATTTCACAATGTCAGTAATTTTATTAGGATCTTCTGTATTATTGCAGTTTATTCACACCAGAGAAACTATTCGGTATTTACACATGTATGACTTATGTATTTCACTTACGAGTATATCTTCAATATGTATCCATTTTCCTATGAATGAATCTATTTTCTCATTCTTTATGGATGAGTAATATTCCATTTTAAAGGAAAACCACATCTTCTTTATCCAGTCTCCAACTGATGAAATGGGCTGTTTCAAACTTTTAGCTATTACAAACTCTTCCCCTATAAACATGGGTGCGCATACATCACTGTGATATGATTATTTTAGTTCTTTTGGAAAGATACTCAGGGCTCTGTTAAATACTGAGCTACAAAGACTCACTTCAGCCACAAATGGCGAAGAAAGTGGATGTCTGCATATTAATGAAAAATGTAGACTTTTTTTTTATTACTGGAATACAAATGACTTTATCCAGAGCCTGTCTGTTGTTTCTCATAAAACAGAGTATTTGAGAAGTCTGATTGCATTACCAAGGATTTTCTTGCAATATTAAATTTTATTTTATTTTATTACCCAACATTTATAAGAATTGATTTTTTCTCAATTTTAAAAAAATTACTATCTTGATAGCTCTTTTAGGAAATTCTCAACTTTATGTGGCTGTAGTAGAATGAGAACCCCTACTGTTTGCTTCCTACTACCTAAAATGAAAGAATATAAAAGGCCAGATTTTTTTCTCTCTTAATTTCCTTGATGGATATTGAATGCAAGATGAACGAAAAAGACTCATGCATTCCTAACCTTGAAACCATAGCTATTTAAAGGCTAACACAATGATAGATCATAAAACCCAAAGACTGGCAGCAGTGCCACAGGGAATCCAGTGTTCTTACCAAGTGACTGTGATCTGGCTACAGCTGCTCAGATTTCAGAGCCCAAAGTAATCCCGTTGGTTTCCAACACTGTTCCTTCTCCCATTAGTATCGCGAACCCACTACCAAAGAAGTAATTTCATTTTGTAATATTGTGTTTTGACTTAAAACTCTCAAAATCAAATTAACAATGAACTAGGTGAGTAAGGGATTAACACAGGAGGAAGATGTAGAACTAGAATCATCATCTTCCTCAACTAGGCAGCAGAAGTTGTATTCTGAAATATTTTGCTTTTGTGCATGACATTTCTGTGTTTAGTAAAACTGCTTTTGGTGAATTTTTTTTTTTTATTTTTAGGCTGTTATAAAAGGCAAGTTACCATGCTTTTGCTAAAGCCCGGTTCACACCATTGTTAATTATGTTGTCCTCATGGGCATGGAGACAACTGTATCTTCCATGGTGTATTCATTAGATGCAGTGTGCTTAAATATACAAACACTTCACCTATGATGTTCTATATTCATCAATGAAATCTCAGCAAATATCTTAAATGAGACTTGGAAATAAGTTCATATATCCTTTTATTTCTAATTGATAATTGTAAAAGTATGTACTTGTATATAGTATATGTATATATATATATATATTATGTATAGTATGTATTTGTATATATGTAATATGTATATAGATATATATATATATAAATTCAACTTTTTGTATTATGTAAAAGTATGTACTTGTATATAGTATATGTATATATATATATTATGTATAGTATGTATTTGTATATATGTAATATGTATATAGATATATATATATATAAATTCAACTTTTTGTATTTTTGAAAAGCATTTAGCTAGTATAGATATGCAGTGAAAAACAATGGTATCATTACCTTACAATAAACAAAAATTTTTAAATTTCCCTTTTTTAGGCCACTGATACATTCTGTTTCAAAGTATCCTTCCATCCAATCAAACATAAAAATCAATTCTGACTCATTACTGGTATAATTGTGAAAGCTAATACAGGGAAACGTCTTTAAGACATGAACAAAGAGTAATAATTAAGCATGATACCACAAACAAATAAACTGTCTTGTACATCAAATCAAGAAGTTCTTTTTTTCGCATTGAGTTTATTGGTACATTTTAGGTATACAGTACAGTTACATTCATCACTGGGATCTTGAACTTTTACATGACAGGTCTTGGTTCTCATTATTTCCCTTATCTCTCTCCACCCTTCACCCCCTTCTCTTCCCTATTTACAAACTTTATTACCATTTTTCATTGTCTCATATTTTTTCTTTTCCCTTATTTCCTTTCCCCTACCCTTCCCACTTCCCCTACACTTTTAGCTTTTTTCTTCCTATTTCACATTGTCAATTATACCATTAGGATCTTATGTACAATTATAGTTTTTCACACTAGAGAAATTATTCAGTACTTACACGTGTGACTTCTTTATTTCACTTGAGTATAACCTCAGTATGCATCCATTTTCCTATGAATGACTCTAATTTCTTATTCTTTATGGCTGAGTAGTATTCCATTTTATAGAAAAACTGCATCTTCTTTATCCAGTCTCCAACTGATGGGCAATTGGACTGTTTCCAAGATTTAGTGATTACAAACTATGCTGCTATAAACATGGGAGCACATACATCATTGTGATATGATTCTTTTAATTCTTTTCAAAAGATACCTAGCAGAGGGATGGTTGGGTCAAATGGAACCTCTAGTCCCAGCTCTTTGAGGTATCTCCATATTGATTTCCACAGTGGTTGTACCAGTCTGCACTCCCATCAACAATGGAGAAGGGTTCCTTTCTCCCCACAACCCCACCAACGTTTGTTATTGGTTGATTTCTTTTCAACTAAACATTTTAAATGGGTTTACTTTGTCTGCTCATAGTTTCTGCTTGTCTAAGGTACGGAAGAAAGGGTCCAATAGGGTGGGCCTGCTCTTTGTTGTCTGAGACTGAGGAAGCCTTTCTTGAGGTGTCATCTTTGTGCCTTAGCCCCTTTCCATAATATTCAGGAGTAAGAGATTTGAATTCTCCAAAGACCATGTCCCTCTACACTATATCCTGTAATTTAGAATTGTATGTCCGAATTAGAGTGTGAGTAGGGAAACAAAGAGATGGAACCTTTATGGATAGAGTGTTCAGATATTCACATCATTGGTCATTGTTCTTCAGTTCTTTCTTGGGCGGAAGAGAGGAAAATGATAGGAATGAAAAAGTAAACCCATCTGTCTTTCTCTCTATTGCCTTGAACTATAGTAGCAAATATGACCACCATTACCTCCTTTCCTTTTGTTATCCACTGTAGCCCCAAACTAAGCTAAGTTAGGGCACTTCTGATTCTTTGCACCTTAAAAAGAGTAGAAATTGTTAATGAAGTTTTAACATGCTACTCCTTCCAGGATACAATTTTTCTTTTTATATTTCTTTCCAAAAATTCCCCTTCACCGTCCCTCTTCTTTTCACACTCTCTCCTCTTTATTTTATCCTTTTCCATAAATCACTTAATATGTATACAATAATCAGGGTTGTTTTATTTCTGATATTTGGGTTCAGCAAGCTTTTCTTAAATCCTCCTTCAAGTATTAAAAAGAAGAAAGTAATACCTTGGCTTAACAGACTTTATGACAATAGTACTATGATAAATCTCAAGAAAATAAAAGTAAGGTAAACTCCTCTTGCTACAGAACATTGCCCACACAAGAGTTTTCTTTCAAAATGTAATTTTTAAATGTATTTACTCATTTTAATGTTTCTAATAACAACACACCTAAAATGGAAGAATAAGGAAAAAGTTAAAATAAATACACCTAAAATCACCTACATAGCTAAAAGTCACAGGCCCTACAATTTCACATATTTTCCTGTTCGGTAAAAACACATCACACTGTTATGTTGTTGGGTGAACTATATAGCCCCAAAATTCTATCTTGAAGTCTTAACTCTCAGTACACCGGATAG
Organism: Fukomys damarensis; assembly: GCF_012274545.1. Lineage (NCBI taxonomy): Eukaryota > Metazoa > Chordata > Mammalia > Rodentia > Bathyergidae > Fukomys > Fukomys damarensis. Next base: position 21,224,364 of record NW_022900913.1, on the reverse strand, counting down.
ATAGTGACTCCATTTGGGTTGTTACATGAAGTGGTCATGCTGGGGTAGATATGTGTCCTTTGCAAGATAATCTCATGGGAAAAGGAGCCTTGAATACAGGGAGAAAGTCCTGCGAAAGGCAGAGCATGGGGTGATGCATATTCAGGCCGAAGGATGCTTAAAGAGTGCCAGAAACTCAAAGAGCTGCATGAACAGATTCCTTTTCAAGGCTCTCAGTAGGAGTCAAGCTGCTTGCTGTCCAACTTATGGTTGACAAGATAATAAATATCCATGGTTTAAGTGGACTACTTTGTGGTATTTTCTCTAAGCAACCCCACGAAACTAAAACACAGTGTGACTTTTTAAATTTGGAAAATATAATATTAATAAATCATAAATATAAATGTAATTAATGATTTAATGTGTGGATGACAAGACAGATTGTTCTCCTAAGATAACTCCATTTTTAACAAAAGTAAATTTAAAACTTATGCCCTATTACTCCCAAGACACTATTACTTGTGGAGCAACTTTGACATTCTTTTTTTATTTTTACTTAATTTTATTGGTGCATTTAAGGTACACAATATAATGACATTCATCATTGGATATTTTCACCTTTTCATAATCCATCTTGGTGCGTATCTTTTTCCTTTTCCCCTGCCCTCCCTTCAACCCCTCCACCACTCCCTATTTACAAAGACTTTGTTTCCATTTTTTCTTTTTCTCATACTAATTCCATTCCTTTCTTTCTTTCCCGCTGCCCCTCCCAATTCCCCTCCCTTTGGCACCTTTTCTTCCTATTTCACATTATCTATTATACCTTTCAGTCCTTATTTACACTTTGTTTCTCACACTAGAGAAACTATTCAGCAATATCAATTTTAATATACTCACCGTACTTATTTCTACATAACCTCATGATATGTTCTCAATGCCTTCTACAATTGTTTTTGTAATGTTATCTGTCTTCTTCATCACAATGATGTACATGAGACAAGCTCCTGAAGAAACTGAAGAACCCTTCTGGAAGACGAAATCTATTTATAAATAACAGAATTAGAAACACTTAAGATTAGATTTACTGACCTAGTGTGAATGATAGAGCAATGTATGCGTATTGTAAACTAATGCAGTATAAATAGCAAATTGAGCAATGAATACCACCAAACAATTCTATCATATAATACTTAAGTAGCAATTCTAATTAGACTTCATCAGTAACGTAATGATTTACTCCAACATATTTTATCATTTACTTTCCTACTGCTTGGAAAAATTGCCAATCACTCACTACTTAAAGGAAGACAGGTGTAATTTGGGTCACATTAGCCGTGGTTCCCATCAATGACTGCCTGGCTCTGAGGTGGAGCTATCATGGCAGAAAGACGGAAGCTGCTCACCCCAAGAAAGCAAAGAGGCAGAGGGAGAAGGGAGGAGCAGGAAGAAAACTCCACCCTTCTACATCACACTCTCTGGGACCCACCTCCCCTCAGGTCCCAACTCCACAGCACATCCAGCCACTGAGGAGCCGGCTTCGCACACTGTCGATCGCCTTCCAAAGGCCCAGCACTCAATGCGTAAGATCTTTGAAGGACATTTCAGACCTAAATCATAGCACACATCTCAAATATTAACAGTAGAAGCACAAATGACAGAACATGAAGATTTTTCAAGGCATATTTTGGTGTTTCAGTTGTTTTAGAAAAGCGTCGCTTCTATGAACTGTCAACCATAATATAGGAGTGTCACTTCCGACCTGAATTCTCTGCCTGAATGACACTGAAGTTCGCTTTATAGGTTCCCCTCCTGTATAAGTCATGTACTCTGTAATTACTAATTCAGGTATCTGAATATTTCTTGTATTTTTGAATATTTTAATATATGAAAAGGGAATGCTTATTTTTATGTCTTTTAGAATGTGCTGTTATTAAAATATTGGCTTGCTGGGCCGAGGACTTAGCTCAGTGGCTCGGTGGCCTGCCTTGCAAGTGCAAAGACCCGAGTTCAATCCCCGGTACCAAAAAAAAAAAAAAAAAAAAAAAAAATTGCCCTGCCTAATTTTAATAATAAGAAAATTTATAACATTTAAAAATAATAAATGTGGGCCGGGGATTTAGCTCAGCGGTTCCATGGCCTGCCTCGCAAGTGCAAGGATCAGAGTTCAATCCCCAGTACCAAACAAACAAACTAACACCCGTGACTATCACAAGATTATATTTAGTCCCCTTGCAATATAATTTTTTGAGCTACAGATTTAATGAATATATACATTTAATAGTTAACAGTGAGTTTATACTCCTGAAACAAAGAATCCTACCTGGTGGTTAATAGATTTTCAAATTGGGGGGGAACAGCCGGGCGTGGTGGCACACTCCTGTAATCCCAGCACTCAGAAGGCTGAGGCAGGAGGATCGCTTTGAGTTCGAGACCAACCTGGGCTACATAGTGAGTTCCAGGTCAGTCTGAACTACATAGTCAGACCCTGTCTCAAAAACAAATAAGTCACACATGTGTAAATATCAAATAGTTTCCCTGGTGTGAATAATCTGCAACAATGCATAAAATTCTAATAAGATTACTGACATTTAGAAATGGAAATAAAGGATCTTAAGGTGTAGGGAAGGTGGGATGGGTAGGGGAAGAGTAAAAAGGGAAGTAAAAAAATGTGAGAGAATGAAAAGATGAAAATAAAGTGTTTGTAGATGGGGAGGGGAGGAGGGGTGAAGGGAGGGCAGAGGTAAGGGAAAAAATGAGAATCAAGACCTGTCATGTGGAGGTACAAGATCCCAACAATGAATGTAACTGTACTGTATCCCTAAAATGTACCAATAAACTCAAAGCTGAAAAAAAAATTGAGGGGGAAACAACCTGCTGAATTGAGTAGCTTTGTTTCAGAAGTGGAAAACCCACCTTAAGGTGAATTTGTTGTCAGAGTGGTATAAAAATGAGAACAGGAGAGAAGGATTTCAGCTAATCTTCCTCAGAGGAGCTTCGGAGGAGCTCCAGTCCTCACTTCTGCCAAGGATGGCTGCTGTTCTCCTTGGGGGAACTCAGGTCTTCGCCTTCACCTTGGGCTCTTCTCCAGGCTTTCAGCCCAGACTCAGCAACTTCCAACGTGGCCTGTCATGACGGGTCTTGTAATTGGGAAGACTGCACACTTAAGAATTCACAGTACCAAGAGCACAGCTAGAGGTGGTAACTTCAACGCTTAGTAAGCTTAGTGGCACCAGTTGGAACCAGGATCTCCATACTTCGTGGTGAATTCAGGTAGTGCAATTCCAAAAGCTCCTTTCAGACACATTCAACTAACTAATAAAGCCCTTCTGTTCTAGATGCCTGGTTTGTCAGAAGGTCAAACGCTCTCACTTTGGATAGTTTAGAGACTTAATTTTTAATATTATCAGAAGCTTTAGTTCTTCTTATAATTTCTTGAATTTTTTGCTCAATCGATCAACTGCTGGCCTCAGATTCAATTGTGTTCACCTCACTCTTATCCATGAAGATCACAGATTTACCCATGAGACCTAAAGAGAAAACATAAACAACAAAGCACACAGGCAATCTTGGTAATCATAAACACTGTATCAAGGACATATACTGGTTTAAAAAAGACAAATCTTCAAATTTACAATCATCGAAAACCCAAACTGCATTCTTTGATTTTAAAATAGAGCCAAAATAAAACAGATCATGGAGAAATACTCTGGAAAGACAATACAAAGTTTGTTTTTCCTCTAAAAGTTAGAAAACAAGAATAACCATGCTCCAACATTACATTAATTCATGGACTAGAAGCATTATAATAATAATGTGCCTATGGAATACAGATATAAAAACTAAATGTGTGCATTTTCTTATTCTTCTAAGGCCTTGAACTTTTATGAGAAAAGAATATTGTTCTCTTTTGAAGTTTGCTTTCATGATCTAATTTGTACTTGTCTTAATAAAATATAGCAATAGAGTGCTTTTCTAAATAAAATCATCAATTTTATACTATTGTAATATAAAGATTATCTTCATGAGCACAAGGGATAATATTCTTCTTTATATTATTGAATCTCAAACACATATCATATCTAGTATAGCATATGCTTTTAATATTTTTTTCAATATTAATACTGAATAATTAATATAAAATACTCAAAACAGAAAATAGTGCAATACATATTAAAATATACTTAGTAATAAACTGTGAGTAGTATTTTCCCATGAAATTTAAGGGATTGCAAAATAAATTCTTAAAGATAAAGCAAAATGACTTCCTTGCTAGAAATAAAACTTCTTTTGAGAATACAAGATAATAACTATTATCATGGTTATAGCTACAATTTTTGAGGCCATATTTGGTGCCAGATGTATTGTAAATCCTTAATGGGCATTACCCAAAACATCAGGGGTAGCTAAACACTAATTATAAGGAAAAGGTGAGGACAGATTAGGAAGAAATGAAAGTAGAAAAAGTGATAGTTTATAGTTGGCAGGTGATTATCTATGTTAAGCTTATAAAAAGCAAGATTAAAACTCAGCATCTGGGAGGCTGGTGCTGGTTTTCATCTTTGGCCAAATATGCACTACTGCAGAATAAAAGAGAGGGCTGAGAGGCAAGCTGGTGACTGACTAGGTATTACTGCTCCCACCTGTGCTTGGGAGGACATGATTGCAAATTGCTTCTTAGATTTTAGTATAAATGTAAATTGATATTTTATTCTATTTTTTGTAAAGTATGTATGGTAAATCTTTATACTACTATGTGTTTTTTGATAACTGAGAAAAAAATTTAGTTTACACCATAAATTTCATAGAATTTGATATGTGATCACTAAACAATGGCTTATTCTAGGGTATACTGGAGACATGATGAGAGGATTCTGAAACAGTTGATCATGTATAAATCATATCTTGAATATCATATAAATCTTTGCTTTTTTGTCATATAAACCTTTTAAAATAAAATTGAATTTTTAAAAGATTATTGAAATAACCTTCACATATTGTTAGATCCATCATTTTACAATTTAACTGTTTGAAAAATGCATAATTAAGCAACAACATTTCAACAGATATTTCAGCTGTGGTCTTTTAAAATCAGTCTCCTCCATAAAATCCAATCTAGACCAAATGTTACTTTCCTTATAGCTTTACCTTTCCCAGGATATTATTGAGATGAAATCTTACCATAATGGTATTTCTTTATCTTTGGGGGGGGTGGCTGGGTACTGGGGATTGAACTCAGGACCGTGCACTTGCCAGGTAGGAGTGGTGTTAATAAACTGAATCCCTGGCCCCATAATGGTCTTTCTAGATGAGTTTCTTTTGATAATTATGAGATGTTCTCAAGATTATGAGTTTGGTCTTGCATCGCTGTCTAGTAAATTTCATTATATAGATGACTATGCTAAACTATGTTTATCAATGTGTCAGTTTAAGGATATTTAAGTTTTTTTCCAGTTCAATTTTGAATAAAGCTATTCTTTATTCAAGTACAATTCATTTTGTGTATACACATATATTTACATGTTTATATCTCTTGGGTAAATAACTACAGGTAAAAGTAGAGAGTAGCATTATAAATAAATGTTAACAAAGAGAAAAGGACAATTTTGCAAGGCACATTTTCAATTTCTTTTTCCCCTCAGCTACACAGGAGATCAATTATTTATTCCACTTTCTCAAAGGTACTTAAATTTTCAAAATATTTGACTAGCCACTTTGAAAGTGTATTACATTATATTTTAATATATCTATTTATTTAATGACTAATGACGTTGACTATCATTTCATATGCTTTTATATATGTATTTTAGTGAATTCTCACTTCAAATTATGTGTCCAGTTGTTATAATTTTCTGATTTTAACATTTCAAAATTTTAAAAAATTTTCAATACACTAATACTTCTACACATAAGCATGTTGAGAATACTTTTCCCCTACTCACAAATCTGATTTTTCATTTTGTTCACAAAATCTTGAAGACAAATTTTTAAAATTTTAATGAAGCAAAGTTAACCAAAATGTTATCACATTAGACATTATTTATATATGACATCATTCTATGCTTGAAAGAAGTCATATAATTTTAATAACTTTTTAGAAAAACAAAAGAACAAAAAGAATTTACATGAGTTTCATCCTATCCTTGTGTAGGAATTATCAAGCTACATAACAAGATGTTACTGTCTTTTATGTTGTCATAGTTACTGAATATTTTCACACTACATATTTATAAATATACTTATAGTAGGAACTTCTAATTTTTTTCTTCAATATATTCTAGAATGTCCAATATAAATGAATTAGAGTTTGCATTGATATTTTTCATAAATATAAATACTTTTGCACATTTTTTAAATATAGTGGACTAAGCTCACAGGCTCAGAAATAAAATATCTTAACTTCAAACCAACAGAACTTGATGTACTGGGTGTTTAGCTTTGGGAAATTCACTTAGTTTTTGAGTGTTTATAAGGACTTCCCTGCTGTATAAGTTATTTGTTAGCTTTCAACATACTTAGGGATAATTTTTATCTTAAATTCTAATTTTGACAAACAGATAAAATTTATATTCCATCTCTTAATTAATGAATGGCATCAAACTTCAAAATTTTTATATCAAAAAAGTTAGTGTTAACTTTTTAAACACATAAATTAAAAGGGATATTGTATTTTTTAAAAATTATTAAATAAATTTGTTTTAATATAAGGTCAGTAACTGTAGCAAGTGCTGCTTTCATTAAGAATTGTAAGCCGGGCGTGGTGGCCCACGCCTGTAATACGAGCACTCCGGAGGCTGAGGCAGGAGGATCACTGTGAGTTCGAGACCAGCCTGGGCTACATAGTGAGTTCCAGGTCAGTCTTAACTACATAGTGAGACCCTGTCTCAAAAAAACAAACAAAAAACAAAGAAACAGAGACCAGCCGGCTACATAGTGAGTTCCAGGTCAGTCTTAACTACATAGTGAGACCCTGTCTCAAAAAAACAAACAAAAAACAAAGAAACAAACAAACAAAAAGAATTGTACTTGTTGCATTACAAAATAAAAAACTAAATATTGTCGGTTGAATGTAGCTCAGTGTTTAACACCTCAGTCTCTCCCTGAGAACCAGTGCTTTGTTTTTCTGTTTCACACTGGTATTTACAGTTTACATTTAAAAAAAGGAAACATTTCTAAAAATATAATATCATTGAGAGGCTATGATCATAAAGAGCGAATATTCTCATAAAATTCTCCGGAAAATCTCCGATGTTGCTGTATTTGCACTAAAGCTCATTCACTGTGGTCTCACCTTAGGGCAGGGATAGCAAACCTTTCTGAGACCAAGTTACCTAACTGCAACCCAAACCCAAACTTATCACAAAGTGCCAGCGCTACATTTCTACTGAAATACTGAGTTTTTAGTTTCTTAAAAAAACAACAACAAAAGACCAATGATACCTGATGCCCAGCTGCTGGGGTAACTTGGCTCCCACGCAGACTCAGAGGGTTCTGTGTGCCCACCACAGCACACGTGCCGTGGGTTCCCCACTCCTACCTTAGGGTATTTTATACTCAGATAGCCAGAAACATGGTGCTAATTACAGGTACTCAATGACCCTGACAAGAATTAGGAGAAAGACCAGATTCACTTCTCCTTCCTAATTCTTATGATATGTGATTGCATACTACCTCCAGAATTACAGTGTTTAGGCTCTTCAAGTATGCCAGCATTGAGTTACTTGTTATTCCCAAATTTCTATTGCATCACATTTATCTTCTCTGGATTTAATACGGCTCCCATTGAAATGTCATCATCTGCAGTTCTTGTAGTTTGTTTAAGTCTTAAATTATAAGCTTTTCTTAAAAACTTGTAATCTGTTCAAATCAAATAATTTCTGCGTGTAATATTATAGATTGATAACATTTGTCTCAACATTTCAAGGAAGGTTTGTTAAATGCATAGTTTTATAAGAGTGTCAGCAATCCTGTAATTTCAATGTTCTTTAGTGTTTCTTTTCAAATAATCCCCAGTGTTTCAACAGATCTGTTGATGTACATGTACTTATCTTGCCCCCAACCAGCTATGCTTCCTAAATTTTAGCGCTCGTGGTTTTCACTCTTTTAATACACTGACTTCGGATAATACTCCCCTACTTCCTCCATCTGGGTTTCTGTCATTTTCTCCAAATGTTTCATTCCCTCCTGTAAAGTGATTTTGAAAGCACAATTTGAGTTATGTTATTCAGCGTCATTACACTCTCCAAGCCTGCTTATTGAACTTACAGTCAAACACATGATCTCTACCATGAAATATAAACCGTGGCATAACCTTTGCCACAGCACAAACCTGCTCCCTCTTTATGCTCATGTACTGCAATGCCAGTCACAGATTGCAAAGCAGCAAAGCCATTTCCAAAATGCCGATATGTCTCTTAAGGGTAACATAAATCGTATCACAATCAGAAATATAATTATTGGAAAAGAGTAGTTACTTAATTATTGATACGTAATTTTAAAAGGTGGCCTAATCAAACAATAAAAAATGAGAGTTTTATCAAATGCCATTGTGTCTTTTTTGTTAAGGACAAAGCATGACATAAGTGCTAAACAAATATTTTTTCAAGGGGATTTAATTGCTTTAAATGGAAAATAATTTTAAAGAAAGTTTCCCAGAGATAGCAACAGATATATGCATAAAGATTTAACTGGAATTTTCAAATAGCATGAAATAAAACATTTTAAGTGGCTTAAAATTTATGATGGAATTTTAAAGGCATGAAGAATTAAGAATGCACATGACTGTGGCTAAAATAACAAATAGGCTAAATTTTGAATTTTCATTAACTTTGTACCGTTAAGTGTATCCCTATTATAAAGAAAACTCAATCAGAAATTGTATCAGTCTCTGATATTAGATGCACTTACCTTACTTTAATTGTTCTACATAAAATAATGAAAGTTATATTGGCCCATAGTTCAGATTTTTATGCATAAACCGTCCTGGCAATTAGCATAAAAATGTAGAGTGTCTAATAAAAATGAATCCATTGTTTGGAATAAAACTTGCCTTTTATTGAAGTAAGAGGCATCACATTTATTCTACCTTACTTCTTGAATAATAAGAGTTTCTACTTTCTTTAATGCTCTGAGAATTGTCTTTAAAAATATACATGATTATATTATCTTGCAGAGAAAATGGTACAGCATTCTATTGTGCTGCAATATTCCACATTACAGAGCTGATGTAGCACAAATTCTCTGGACACTAGCAATTTGATATTTAAATAAAGAAAATCCTTGTTTGGGTTAAATTTTATTACATGCATGAATTCTATAATGAAAGACTTATTTAGGATGTTATAAGACATTTTGGAAAAAGACAGGAGAAAATATACTTTAAATCATACAGATAAATACATTTAAAGATCATTATCTATCAAAAGACATTAGTATTGCAGGTTGACACTACTTAACACTAAAAAGCATCATATTATTTTAATAAATTTATTTGATTTTTCAATATATCTAAGTGTAATTAAAGAAATTACATTCCAGAATAATGTAAAGCTTCAAAAGCTTCTATCATCATCTCATTAGATAATTACAATGAATAGTATTTGACTTAATGATGAAATGATTAAGATTTTTAAATCAAACATATTTTCATGGTTAACTAGAACCACCAAATTTATATTTAAATGGTAGATATTAACAATACTAATGTTAATATATGGAGTATGCTGACAGTAAATATCACTGAAAGGGAAACCAAGAAAGTAGTCCTGTATTAAAAATGAAAGAGTGAAATATTTCAGATCAAAAACTGTTTATTTCCTGGAAAGTTTAGTGGTCTAAAAGCACAACATTACATCAAAATGATAGCTCTACAAAGAACTTAATATCATATCCATTTTTAAATTTTAGTGTCTATTTTTCATATCCATTTTTAAATTTTAGTGTCTATTTTTTAACAGATATATAAAAAATTATACATTTATAGGTGTCATGTGCTGTTTCAATACATCTAAACTTTGTGTAATGATTGAATCAGGATAGATATCTCTTCAAACATTTATTGTGCTTATTAAAGTTAAAAATATTCAAAATACTTAACACTCTAATTTTGAAATATACAGTATAGTTTAGTGATCTGTGTTCAGCCTATGCAGAATAGAACACCAAGATGTCTTACTCTCATCTAATTACAACTTGTGCTTCTGCCTAAACCTCTCTTCATGTCCCTCCACACCTCCAGTCTCTGGTACCACCACGCTGCTCTCAAATTCAGTAAGATCAACCTTCTTAGCTTCCACGCATGGTACTTGTTTTTCTCTGCCTGGTTTATCTCACTTAACATAATGGTTTAATGATTAATAGTTCATCAGTGTGGTCATAAATAACTGGATTTAGTTATTTTATAAGCTGGATTTTATTACATCATGCATACATTTTATTACATAATACATTCATTACACATTCATCAATTTATAGACACATAGTTTCCATTTCTTGGCCAGTGTAAGTGGCCCTGCTAGGTATTGGGGAAGGCAAGTGATTTTTGACAGCCTGATTTTATTTTCTTTAGACATATACCCAGGAGTATGACTGCTAGATGACATAATAATTCTGTTTTGTTTTGCTTTGTTTTTGGTAACTGCAAATTTGAATATGGTTTCCCATAATGGCTATACTAATTTACATCCCTTCAAAAAACATGAAAAGTTTACATTTTCCCCACTTTTGGGGGAGTGGTATCAGAGATCAAACTCAGGACCTTGAGCTTGTCAGACAAGCCTGGTGCCACTGAGCTACATGACAGCCCTCTCAGAGGGGAAAGGCCCATTTCACAGCCACCTGTGCAAAGATAATGGTCCATTCTACAGGGCAAAAGAATGATTTAGAAGCGAAAAACATAGACCTCTAATTTACAAACTTTTTATCTTTAAAACTCTAAGCAAATTTTTAGTGACTTTTCTGGAATGGAAAAAACATTAGAAAGTTGAATGACTGTCATTTTCCTTAAATGTAATATTCTAAAATTAGGAGTATTCTTATGTTCTTTCTACCCATCTTTTTTTTCCCCTCTTTGTCCCCACTAACACTTTGATCTTTTGTTCTTACAAACTGGGTAATCTACTTCCCTTCACTTAGTTTCAGTCTCCTGAAAAGTCTCAGGATTTGGGAAAAATGTAGGCAAATTTACTGCCAGGACCTAAAGCACCCAGCATCAAGTCCAGTGCTAATTTCTTTGGGATTTCAATATTCTGAGCTCTGGCCAAACATCCCTATCAAGCCTGGCTACCAGCGTTCGGGGACTTCTCTGGACAGCGTGTCCAAACCTCTCCAAACTCCATCAGAAGCCACTTGCAAAGGGTTCTGCACTACATGGTCAGGGATTATCATGAGAGTAACCTTGCTCTGAATATCAAAATTATCTTTATTCCCTTTCTTTGTCACTGAACCTAAGTAACTGGCATTTGCAACTAAAATGAGCACAGGCTTACTTTAACTCATGGTCAGTTAATTGCATGGCAGAAACAGGATGCGCACTGGGGACAAAGTGTAGGAAACCTGATCACATCGGGACAGTCTGGCAGCAGAAAGATAAAAGAGGATCTCAGAGACAGATAAATGTTTCTAGTTTGTGTTCCCAGTAAACCTCCTCTTCTAAGCATGCCCACGTCCTGACAGCACATTCAGTTATAGATTCATGTGTGGTTTAACTCACTGGTTAGTCTAGTGTCCTATGATCCGGTCCCATTTTGAGAGAGCCTCATCTCTGAACGCATGAATCATTGGGGGAACATCCTACATCACAACCATAGCGATATATGTTAAACCACAGAAGAACCCCCCAATGTCCTTCCATGCCAAGTATCCAAAGCAATGGACACTGCAACATGACTTTTAACAAAAATAAATATTATCCAGATTAGCTAATAACCTAGGAAAAATGTCTGTTAGTAACCTCAAAGACATTTTAACTTTTATTTTTCTACCATTTTTAAAAACTCATTCATTAAACCATGTAAAAAAATCATTTATATAGCATCCACTTAATTATAAGCCACCTTAAATAAAAGTTTCGAAGGATAACATGTAACCAAACACAAAAAGATCCAACCAAGCACATAAGATGTATATATTATGTAAGATCAGATAAAACCTTTATGCTATCAAATTTTAAGATGCTTATAAGCAATGGACTGGGGATTTAGCTCAGTGGTTCCACCACCTGCCTCAAAAGTGCAAGGTCCTGAGTTCAATCCCCAGCACCAAAAAACAAAAACAAAAAGAAAAAAACAAAGATTCTTATATGCAAGTTTTATGTAAGCCTTGATCCTAGGGATTGCATCCTCCTTTAGTGGTCCAAGTGCATTGAATCCCCTTTCAGTATTTGTGTGATTGTTTTCTGTTCTTGTTGCTGTTCTTAGTTTTGATTTGTTTTTGTTTCGAAAATGGAACAAGAATTTGTAAGTAGGAAAAAAACCTAATATAAGCTCAAAAATGTTAAAAATAAAGAAGGTGTAGGTACTTTAACCAATTGTTATGAAAATAGATTATCAGGCAGAGGGACAAAAAAGCAGGACACATACAGCAAATGCATTGAAGGACAGTGCCCTCTCCTGGGTCAGGAGATCCTTATAATTGTTTAGAATTCTTCCTAGAGGGTACTAAGTCACACTTTTTATTTTTCAGTAAATAATGGGGTATTTTTATAGTATTCTGATAACTGTAACACTGCAGGATTAAACCAAGGAAGAGTCAGAAGAGGGACAAAGAGGAGTTGTAAATCGGTAGATCGGATCCTTGTCCAATTTTCACCTTGTTATAAAACCTAATATGAGGCAATGCCTTTTTAATCTTTTATCTGCATTCAAGGAATTGCTCAGATGATTAACATGTAATATGTAACAATTCCCTGATGTGACTGTTTTGATCATGTATTACAAAAATATAGTAAATGAGAAAAAAGGAAACAGAGAAACATCCACCTTTCTTTCAAATCCTCTATTTTAAAACAGTGTCGGTTTTGTAAAATTGGCTCCTTTAGGGATAGATGCATAGTAAGCCCAAATTTTTTAGATACACGTATTTTTAAAATATTTCATTTGTTCTTCTAAAAAGCAATAAGGAAAGAACATACAAGAAAAGATCCCTTTACATCCTCTAAAGTTCTGCCATGCTGACCCCGCTGAGGAGTTCTGTGGGCTCATTTTCCTGGTATTCAAAAGCGTTCACTAGCTGCATATTGGACATTATTAGTGCATTTTTTCCTATTCTCATTACAGTTCTGGAGGCATCTCTGTTTATGGTAATTAAAAATCTCATTGGTTATATAGGCCTGAGGCTGAACTAAGTGCAAGTGAGAAAATCATAGTTGAGGGTGGGAGCAAGGTGCCAGTGGAGGAAGTAGAGGAAGGACCCAGCAAGATGGTAGAAGGATGGACTGAACCATAGCAATGAGTCAAAATACATCTTCCTTTGTAGGTAGCTCTATCTCCGGCACTTTGTGATAAATAGCCAATTAATGTAAGCTCATTTGCGCATTTCCTATGTGATAGGTCTGGTTGAGAGATAGTTCCTCAGCTTTTTCTGGTTTGAGAATTCTTTATCTCTCCTGAACAGCTGGATATAGTAGTCTCGGTTGACTCTGCTTTCTTTTAGTCCTGTGAAAAATCTCATGCCGCTGTCCTCTGGCATGTGTCTCTACACGTTATGAGGGCTTTTTCTAAGGCTTCCTTTATGGATACTGGACAGGGTACAGGAGCAATGCAAATCCACCCTTTGTTAGATATTTTCAACATAGTGCTAAATTCAAAAGCACTGTGAAGAGTCCCTTGGATGCCAATGCTGGGGCTAATTGGGGTAACAACAGGTATTAATGATTGCAAAGATCTTCAGAGTGTTAGGACTGCACTCAGATCCATACAACACCAAGGGTAATACAGAATGAAACAGTGCTATCTTTCTGGACCACAGATCTTCTCTTTGTATCAGGGCAGGTCTAGCTGCATTTCTATCCTTCGGACAATGATTACAGATGAAGTTTCTAGAGGTTTGCAGTATGCTTTTCCAGAAAAGGTCTTAACATGTATTCTTGGGACCACATATACAGGTGGTTCTTTCCCCCACATTCACTGATTGGACATGTGCTTTGATTGAATGAGTGACATATTGGCACATAGGAAGTAAATAGAGGCTTGAAAAATGCTGGCTCATCTTTTACTTTTCTCAAAGTTTTAGTAAACAGGGAGGGGTGGAGGGGTTGATGGAAGGGTAGGAGAATGTGGGAAAAAAAAAGAATCAATGCAGGCGTTGTGGCGCCCG
>NW_022900913.1:21202571-21209539 GCF_012274545.1 Fukomys damarensis | reverse complement strand
AAAAAAAAAAAAAAAAGAGGGATAGATAAAATTGTTTTCCATGTTTCTGATATCTCTAACATTTCTCTCCAATATTTATTTGGTACTGTTGAGTAATGACTATTAAATAAATAAAAGACAATATTGAAACACATATAATTTCTCACCTCATGTGTGTATTCTCTGATGCTTTTTCGCCTGTGAAAGACAAGTAAAGGCCTTCCCACATTCCTTACATTCATAGGGTTTCTCACCAGTGTGAATTCTTTGATGTTGAGTAAGATGTGCCCTCTGCCTAAAGGCCTTATTACATTCCTGACATACAAAGGGTTTCTCACCGGTGTGAATTCTCTGGTGTTGAATAAGAGTTGAACAATCAATAAAGGACTTCTTACATTCTTTACATTCATATGGTTTCTCACCTGTGTGAATTCGCTGATGTCTACTAAAGTAGGAAACACAAGAGAAGGCCTTTCCACATTCCTTACATTTATATGGTTTCTCACCAGTATGAATTCTTTCATGTTGAATAAGATGTGCTCTCTGTCTAAAAGCCTTCCCACATTCCTGACATTCATAGGGTTTCTCATTAGTATGAGTTCTCTGGTGTTGAACAAAAGTTGAATAACAGAGAAAAGCCTTCTCACACTCTTTACATTCATAGGGTTTTTCACCAGTGTGAATTTTCTGGTGTTTATTTAGGTTTGAGAGCCAAGTAAAAGACTTTCCACATTCCTTACATTCATAGGGTTTCACACCAGTATGAATTCTCTGATGTTGATTAAGAGTTGAGCAATTATTAAAGACCTTCCCACATACTTGACACTCATAGGGTTTTTCACCTCTGTGAATTCTCTGATGCCTATTACAATCAGAAAAACAAGTAAAGGTCTTCCCACAGTCATAGCATTCATAGGGTTTCTCACCAGTGTGAGTTCTTTGATGTCTAGTTAGATGTGCACTTTGCCTAAATGTCTTTTTACATACCTGACATTCATAGGGCTTCTCATTAGTATGTGTTCTTTGATGCTGAAAAAATGTTGAACCAGATATAAATGCTTTTCCACACTGGTCACATTGATATGGTTTCTCACCAGTGTGAATTCTTTGGTGTCGAATAAGAGTTGAACAATTATTAAAGGCTTTCCCACATTCCTTACATTCGTAGGGTTTCTCACCAGTGTGAACTCGTTGATGTCTGTTAAAGTCAGAAACACAAGTAAAGCCCTTCCCACATATAGCACATTCAAATGGTTTCTCACCACTATGAATTTTTTGATGTCTGCTTAGATGTGCACTTTGTCTAAAAGTCTTTTTACATTCCTGGCATTCATAGGGTTTCTCATTAGTATGGGTCCTCTGGTGCTGAGTAAGAGTTGAACAATTATTAAATGCCTTGCCACATTCCTTACATTCAAAGGGCCTCTCACCTGTGTGAATTCTCTGATGTTGAGTAAGAGTTGAACGACTATTAAATGCTTTCCCACATTCTGCACATTCATAAGGTCTCTCACCAGTATGAATTTTATGATGTCTATTAAAGTCAGAAAGAGAAGCAAATGCCTTCCAGCACTGTGTGCATTTATAGGGTTTCTGATCAGTATGAATTTTTTGATGTCGAGTGAGGTGTGCACTCCGTCGAAAACTCTTCCCACATTCCAGGCATTCATAGGGTTTCACACTAGAGTGAGTTCTCCTGTGTTGAATGAGTGTTGAACAGCAAATAAAAGCTTTCCCACATTCCTTACATTCATATGGTTTCTCGCCAGTGTGAATTCGATTATGTTGTGTAAGGAGGGCACGCTTTCTAAAGCTCTTTCCACATATCTGACATTCATAGGGTTTGTTATAATTTATTTGATATTGAGTGAGTTGGAAGTCATAAGAAAATTCTCTGCCATGTTCCTTAAATTCATCACATTTCTTTCCAGGAAGACTTTGCTGATGTTCCATCTGATTTGTGTAAAATATGAAGGCTTTCTCACACATTTCATTAAGTTTGTCACTAGAATGAATTCCTACCTGTTGAGTGAGGTTTTCATACTTTTTCTGTTCATAGTGTTCATTTACAGGCTGAATTATTTCATTTGGAACCAGTGATATAGGCTGAATTATTTCACTTGGAACTAGTGATGTAGGCTGAATTATTTCATTTGGAACCAATGATGTAGGCTGAATGAATTCAACTGATAGTTTTTCAAATGGCACTGTCATATACTGGATACATTCCTCTTTAAATTCCTCTTCTTTTTCAAAGTGTCCATTACATTTCAAATCAGTTCCAAAATAAGATTCCCCCTCAAGGCAAGGGGAACTTGTGGTTCTGTTCATTATTTCCCGTTTTAATGATCCTGTTTCAAAAATACCATTCTTTAGAGCTAACTCCTTAGTTTCACACCAAGACTGCAAATCTGGATACCATTCCGCTTTTCCAGTCACCCAAGGTTCTTTCCCTTGTTCCAATAGGTAAATTACTGATGGCTTAGAAGTGACAAGTCCCAGTGATATAAAGGTGTTGTAGTTCTCCAACATCACATCTCTGTATAAGTTTCTCTGAGAAGGGTCTAAGCATTCCCACTCTTCCTTAGAGAAGTCTATAGCCACATCCTCAAACATTACCAATCCCTTGAACATAGTTTTTTGATCCACAATAGCCATGCTTCCCTGCTCCTCAAGTTGCTCCCCTACACAAAAGTACACATTGCACCCGGACGCGTCAGCGTCCTTCGAGGACAATAGAGCGCTGTCTGGGCAGGTACTCATTACGTTCACTCGGCGGTTATAAGGTCCCGAACAACATCCTTCCAGTCAGTTCTGCCATTTTTTCTGTCAATTAGGAGTATTCTTATGTTCTTTCTACCCATCTTTTTTTTCCCCTCTTTGTCCCCACTAACACTTTGATCTTTTGTTCTTACAAACTGGGTAATCTACTTCCCTTCACTTAGTTTCAGTCTCCTGAAAAGTCTCAGGATTTGGGAAAAATGTAGGCAAATTTACTGCCAGGACCTAAAGCACCCAGCATCAAGTCCAGTGCTAATTTCTTTGGGATTTCAATATTCTGAGCTCTGGCCAAACATCCCTATCAAGCCTGGCTACCAGCGTTCGGGGACTTCTCTGGACAGCGTGTCCAAACCTCTCCAAACTCCATCAGAAGCCACTTGCAAAGGGTTCTGCACTACATGGTCAGGGATTATCATGAGAGTAACCTTGCTCTGAATATCAAAATTATCTTTATTCCCTTTCTTTGTCACTGAACCTAAGTAACTGGCATTTGCAACTAAAATGAGCACAGGCTTACTTTAACTCATGGTCAGTTAATTGCATGGCAGAAACAGGATGCGCACTGGGGACAAAGTGTAGGAAACCTGATCACATCGGGACAGTCTGGCAGCAGAAAGATAAAAGAGGATCTCAGAGACAGATAAATGTTTCTAGTTTGTGTTCCCAGTAAACCTCCTCTTCTAAGCATGCCCACGTCCTGACAGCACATTCAGTTATAGATTCATGTGTGGTTTAACTCACTGGTTAGTCTAGTGTCCTATGATCCGGTCCCATTTTGAGAGAGCCTCATCTCTGAACGCATGAATCATTGGGGGAACATCCTACATCACAACCATAGCGATATATGTTAAACCACAGAAGAACCCCCCAATGTCCTTCCATGCCAAGTATCCAAAGCAATGGACACTGCAACATGACTTTTAACAAAAATAAATATTATCCAGATTAGCTAATAACCTAGGAAAAATGTCTGTTAGTAACCTCAAAGACATTTTAACTTTTATTTTTCTACCATTTTTAAAAACTCATTCATTAAACCATGTAAAAAAATCATTTATATAGCATCCACTTAATTATAAGCCACCTTAAATAAAAGTTTCGAAGGATAACATGTAACCAAACACAAAAAGATCCAACCAAGCACATAAGATGTATATATTATGTAAGATCAGATAAAACCTTTATGCTATCAAATTTTAAGATGCTTATAAGCAATGGACTGGGGATTTAGCTCAGTGGTTCCACCACCTGCCTCAAAAGTGCAAGGTCCTGAGTTCAATCCCCAGCACCAAAAAACAAAAACAAAAAGAAAAAAACAAAGATTCTTATATGCAAGTTTTATGTAAGCCTTGATCCTAGGGATTGCATCCTCCTTTAGTGGTCCAAGTGCATTGAATCCCCTTTCAGTATTTGTGTGATTGTTTTCTGTTCTTGTTGCTGTTCTTAGTTTTGATTTGTTTTTGTTTCGAAAATGGAACAAGAATTTGTAAGTAGGAAAAAAACCTAATATAAGCTCAAAAATGTTAAAAATAAAGAAGGTGTAGGTACTTTAACCAATTGTTATGAAAATAGATTATCAGGCAGAGGGACAAAAAAGCAGGACACATACAGCAAATGCATTGAAGGACAGTGCCCTCTCCTGGGTCAGGAGATCCTTATAATTGTTTAGAATTCTTCCTAGAGGGTACTAAGTCACACTTTTTATTTTTCAGTAAATAATGGGGTATTTTTATAGTATTCTGATAACTGTAACACTGCAGGATTAAACCAAGGAAGAGTCAGAAGAGGGACAAAGAGGAGTTGTAAATCGGTAGATCGGATCCTTGTCCAATTTTCACCTTGTTATAAAACCTAATATGAGGCAATGCCTTTTTAATCTTTTATCTGCATTCAAGGAATTGCTCAGATGATTAACATGTAATATGTAACAATTCCCTGATGTGACTGTTTTGATCATGTATTACAAAAATATAGTAAATGAGAAAAAAGGAAACAGAGAAACATCCACCTTTCTTTCAAATCCTCTATTTTAAAACAGTGTCGGTTTTGTAAAATTGGCTCCTTTAGGGATAGATGCATAGTAAGCCCAAATTTTTTAGATACACGTATTTTTAAAATATTTCATTTGTTCTTCTAAAAAGCAATAAGGAAAGAACATACAAGAAAAGATCCCTTTACATCCTCTAAAGTTCTGCCATGCTGACCCCGCTGAGGAGTTCTGTGGGCTCATTTTCCTGGTATTCAAAAGCGTTCACTAGCTGCATATTGGACATTATTAGTGCATTTTTTCCTATTCTCATTACAGTTCTGGAGGCATCTCTGTTTATGGTAATTAAAAATCTCATTGGTTATATAGGCCTGAGGCTGAACTAAGTGCAAGTGAGAAAATCATAGTTGAGGGTGGGAGCAAGGTGCCAGTGGAGGAAGTAGAGGAAGGACCCAGCAAGATGGTAGAAGGATGGACTGAACCATAGCAATGAGTCAAAATACATCTTCCTTTGTAGGTAGCTCTATCTCCGGCACTTTGTGATAAATAGCCAATTAATGTAAGCTCATTTGCGCATTTCCTATGTGATAGGTCTGGTTGAGAGATAGTTCCTCAGCTTTTGCTGGTTTGAGAATTCTTTATCTCTCCTGAACAGCTGGATATAGTAGTCTCGGTTGACTCTGCTTTCTTTTAGTCCTGTGAAAAATCTCATGCCGCTGTCCTCTGGCATGTGTCTCTACACGTTATGAGGGCTTTTTCTAAGGCTTCCTTTATGGATACTGGACAGGGTACAGGAGCAATGCAAATCCACCCTTTGTTAGATATTTTCAACATAGTGCTAAATTCAAAAGCACTGTGAAGAGTCCCTTGGATGCCAATGCTGGGGCTAATTGGGGTAACAACAGGTATTAATGATTGCAAAGATCTTCAGAGTGTTAGGACTGCACTCAGATCCATACAACACCAAGGGTAATACAGAATGAAACAGTGCTATCTTTCTGGACCACAGATCTTCTCTTTGTATCAGGGCAGGTCTAGCTGCATTTCTATCCTTCGGACAATGATTACAGATGAAGTTTCTAGAGGTTTGCAGTATGCTTTTCCAGAAAAGGTCTTAACATGTATTCTTGGGACCACATATACAGGTGGTTCTTTCCCCCACATTCACTGATTGGACATGTGCTTTGATTGAATGAGTGACATATTGGCACATAGGAAGTAAATAGAGGCTTGAAAAATGCTGGCTCATCTTTTACTTTTCTCAAAGTTTTAGTAAACAGGGAGGGGTGGAGGGGTTGATGGAAGGGTAGGAGAATGTGGGAAAAAAAAAGAATCAATGCAGGCGTTGTGGCGCCCGCCTCTAATTCCAGCACTCCGCAGGCTGAGGCAGCAGGATCGCTGTGAGTTTGAAACTAGCCTGGACTACATAATGTCTTCCAGGTCAGTCTCAACTATGTAGTGAGACCCTGCCCCCCCCCAAAAAAAGATATATTATGTAGCTGGGGATTTAGCTCAGTGTTTCTTCCGGCTGCCTTGCAAGCCCAAAGACCCAAGTTTGATCCCTGTTACAAAAAAAAAAAAAAAAAAAAAGATAAATTATGTAAGGGTATAAATTTCCAATGATGAATTTAATTATATTGTATACCTAATATGTACTAATAAAATTAATTTTAAAGTGCTTACTCATTGAGGTTGTAAATGTTAAAATGACAATTTCCTAGTCCATTTTCCCATTTTCAATTTTGGCTATTCTCCATTTTTTGTTACTATTTTTCTACTTTAAGTTATACAGAAATTCCTGCATTGTATTTAACACATTATACCATTTTCTATGCATCTTTTTATGTTTCTGCCCTTTTGTTTATGAGAAACTCTTTTCTCTCCACCAAAAGCCGTTGTCTTTCTGTCACCACTCAGTGTGAATATCACTTCTTTTTTTTTCTTTCTTTCTTTTTTGGGTACCAGGAATCAAACTCGGGACCTTGCACTTGAGAGGCAGGTGGCAGCACCAGTGAGCTAAATTCCCAACCCTAAACATCACTTCTTTTATTGAATCTTTGTCTAGCTTCTTATTTTACATTGCAAAGGATGATGGGATAAAAATATTTAAAATAAGCTCTTGGGATGGGAGTTTAGCTCACTGGTGCTGCTACCTGCCTCACAAGCACAAAGACCTGAGTTCAATCCCCAGTACCAAAAAAAAAAAAAAAAAAAAAAAAAA
>NW_022900913.1:21150432-21202558 GCF_012274545.1 Fukomys damarensis | reverse complement strand
ATAAAATAAAGAGCTCTTGTGGGGAAAACAAAAATCTATTAATCTTATTATTTGTTGATTTTGAAGAGTCATATACAGCACAGTTGACTTCAAATAATGTCTCATGAATAAGGCTGTACTATTCTTAAAATATAAATAATGTTTGAACAACAATCTCTTCTCACCACCAGCTACACGTCAACACCAGCACAACACAAACTTCAGACACATCCTTTTGTGTCAGCGGGCACTGTTGAAATGAAAGGGCCATGGCACTAGAGTGTATTTCTTTCTTCCACACTGCTGTATCCCAAATGGACAGCACAGTCTTTTAATCCATACAGTGCAACTCATAAAGATGCATTCAATGTAAGAAGAAAGGAAGGCATGAAAGTTAAAGCTTCTTTGTGCATCATTAGAGAACTAGAGAAGGAGCTGAAAGCAACCTTCATCATGTCTCAGTTTTGGACTATTCACATTTGGAAGAGAAAGTAAAATGACTGTGTGTAGACTGAAGGGATTAGCTGGCAATTCTAATTCATTCTGTGTTGGGAAACATTGTTTTTAAATATATATATATATATATATATATATTCCATATTACTATGCTCTTATTGTATATAATACATTGTTATATAGTATATATATGTTGTAAATAATGTACACACTCACACTCATCAAGGAGCTAGCTACATGAAACCATTTTCAAGCCTTCCTTTTAAGGCTTTTGAGTATATGCCAGGGAAGCTGCTAACCTTCCAATATATTAAGTTATACCACTAGTTAACTGATGTTATGGTTCAGGGTCTCATATGCTCAGGGTTGATGCTTTAAGAAAGTGAGTGCAACATGGAAGTATTAACCTCATCCCTGAATTACCTGACTGATGAATCCCTAATGCAATGGACTGTGAGGAGCTGGACCAATTGGAGAAAGTAAGTCACTGCGAGTGTGCTTTGAGGTTATATCTCTCTCACATGCTTTTTTTTTTTTTTTTTTTTTTTTTTTTTTTTAGGGCTGCCCCGAGGTGAGAAATATTGCTCTTACATGTTTTTCAGGCAGGATGTCTGTGCCCTGGAGCCAGTGCACCATGGATAAAAGCCTAGGAGACCATGAGACAGGTTTTCTTTCCCTTGAAGTTGTTTGAGGGAGGTATTCTGTCTCAGGAAAGGAAAGCTGACTGGCTGGCAAAGGCAAATTTAGAACTAAATGATGGTGGGTGCACAACCTGATATCTCTTCAATTCTTTGTCACGTATAGACTTAGAGATTTTTTTTCTTTTTTCATGGAGTTTATTGGTACATTTTAGGTATACAGTACAGTTACACTCAACATTGGGATCTGGTACCTTTACATGACAGATCCTTGTTCTCATTTTTTCCCCATACCCCTGCCCTCCCTTCATCTCCTCCTCCCTTCCCTATTTATAAAGTCTTTGTTTCCATGTTTTCCTTTTCTCATTTTTTTCTTTTCCCTTATTTCCTTTCCTCTACCCTTCCACTTTCCCTACACCTTTAGCCCTTTTGTTCCTATTTCACATTATCAATTATACAATTTGGATCTTATTTACATATTTAGTTTTTCACACCAGGGAAACTATTAGGTATTTACATGTGCGTCCTATTTCTTCCATTTAAGAGTATGGCCTCAATATGCATCCATTTTCCTATGATAGTCTTAGTACTTGAAATGAAGTAATCTGCATTACTGTATAGAAGTCGCTGAAGTATATGGCAATTTACTAGAGATTGAGTAAGGATTACTTGATCAAAGGGAGAATATTGAGTATCTATACATTTTAGAAATACTGGAAGAATAAGGTTAACATAATAGCACTTGACCTAAAGCACACAAAATTAGTCTTGAATGCTCAATAGTCATGCTTGAAAGTTAAATGATAGAATTTTCTTAGGGAACAATAAAATCCTTACCAAATTAGTATGATTTCCTGTTTGTAAGGTGTATATTTTAATTTTCATATTTCTCAAACTTGTGTAAAATAGGCAGGTGTGGCAGTGAATATCTATAATCCCAGCAATTTGGAAGGCTGAGGCAAGGGAATCTCAGTCTGGTAAATTTAGCAACTTAATAGGATTTTATCTCAAAAAGTTAAAATGGGGGTCAGAGATTTAGTTCAGTGGTTCTGCAGTCTGCCTTACAAGTGCAGGGTCCCAAGTTCAATCCCTGGTGCAACAAAAAAGAGTAAAAATAAAGGGCAGTAGCCCAGTGAGAAGGCCATGGGTTCAATCCTGAGTAACACACTCACAAATGAAAAGTAAAACACATGAATTTTGTTGTAAATGGTAGTGCTTGCTTCCTTATTTGTAACACGCAAAACTAATTCATCATAAACTTGGGAAAATATAGTGATGGTTTTACGATATAGTCAATATTTTATATTTGGAAGTAAAATTATAATGTACTTTCTTAAAAATGTGACCCAGAACAACATAATGGAAAAATTGAGGCAGTACATAATCAGTTAAAAATAAGATAATTTTACAGGGCCGGGGATTCAGCTCAGTGGTTTGCCACCTGCTTCGTAAGCGCAAGGTCCCAAGTTGGATCCCCAGGACCAAAAATAAATAAATAAATAAATAAATAAATAAATAAATAAATAAATAAATAAATAATAATTTGAGGAAGTGAGTTAGAAAATATAATAAAATGGTCAGAATTTAGTGTTAGTGTCAGCACAAACAAGACAAATATATTTTATTAAACATGATTAGTATAAAATACTTTAAAAATTTAAATTTACATGAATCAATAAATTTAATTTAAACATCATGCCATAGTTTGTTATTAAAACTTGAATTCCTTTTACATTGCAAAATAATCCCGTTGATTTTACTCATAATTATCTCATCGTTTCGTTGTATTTTAATTATTTTTCATTATCTATGCAAAGTAATAAAATGATTTAAATTTCATCTTACTTTGCATAATATACAAAGTTGAACCACACCTAGTCTGTGCTTCTTTAAGTAAAAGCTACCTTACTTTTCCTCTAATCGCAGATTAACATTTTAAACATTAATGAATACTAAATAACGAATGTGTGTGTTCAGTTCTGGGGCAGCCATACATGGCTTTCCTACAAGGAGGTTTAAAGTAGCAAAGATGACTTTCATTTACTTCAGCCTCACATGAGTAGTCCAGGACAGAAATGCAAACACAGGGAGAAGAGAATTATGTATTTCAAGTATCGCTTCTGAGGGATGCTTGCTCAATATCATGCTTCTGTCTTAGTTTTCCTAAATCACCTTTAACTCGGAGAATGTCTTCACAAGCCAAGATTATACCAGGGTAACAGTGGGTTGCTGCAGGCAGCTTTCTAATCATTTAAATTTGCTCCAAGGTGCATGAAAGTCATGGATGTTAAAGAAAAACTATTTTTTAAGCCTTCTACATTCTTGATTTGTGAAGTAGAGCAAGTAAAAGGAAACCTAAGCTTTAACAAAATGTTCCTTTTCTACTTTGCTTGCTTAGTGGAATTATTAAAAGACAAAGCATAAGATTTAGCATAGATGACGTCAGGATAATAGTTAACGATGTTAACCTTTAAATACATATCTGTGACACTCACTGGTAGGATGAAAGGAAAAGAAGCAGAGATACTAGCTCAACAGCACAGGTTTATTTCAGAACAAGTTCAAGAGGGACCACTGTGGCATTAGAGATCAGACAAGCTAACTCACACAGGCTATAATATTTTAATAGGGCTGTGAGCACAAACAACAGGACTCTGGAAGGAAAAAGTCACAATGAGTTTTTGGGGAAAGAGTTCAGTACAAAGGGCTTGTGGCTATCCACCCTGGACAGTGCTTGAGGACATACAAGGAATTGCGTGCCATTTGTCAAGAGCAGGGCTGAGCAATGACTGGGCATCACAGGTGCGGCCGTGCTTACTGGGCCATGCTGACCCAGGACCATATGTCTGCAGCAGGTGCACAAGCACAGCAGCGGGAGGGATTTAAAGTGGTCTCTGCTCAGACCAGGATGGTGGTGGTCAAATTCCAGCACCTACAAGAAAATCATTCTATATAGTTAAGAACTGAAGTGAATGCTAAAGTCAATTCTACAGAACTTTGCCCTTGTTGGTGGTTTAAAAATGTGCTTTACTCACTTTCTATAATATATATATAAACATATTGTGCAGCACACAAAAAACACCAATGAACTTGAGTCTATCTTTTTTTATTTTTATTTTTTTTTTGTGGTACCGGGGATCAAACTCAAGTCCTTGCGCTTGCGAGGCAGGCCACTGAACCACTGAGCTAAATCCCCAGCCCCGAGTCTATTTATATTGAATTTAAGGATTTTATTTTATATGATGTTCTGTTGTAAATTTCTGTATCCATTTTGCAAGTAGTGTTGGTGAAAATAATTCAGAAAATAAATTTGGAAATAACTAGTTTATGTAATTTGAGTTGGCAAAGTAGAAATCAGTCTCAAAAAGTGTCACTGTTGAGTTGCTCTCTTTAATGGCATCTTCTTGAGTTATAATTTTCTGTTAAAATTAAAGCTTTATTCATTTATTTTGTAAAGATGCATTTCTTTGCATTACAGTACTTGGCTTATACTTGAAAATGGATATTTTTCATATATTAGTGCATGTTTGCTATACAGATCAAAATACATAATACACACCGATATCCTCTTTTACTTTCAGAAGAAAATACCATGTATTTTACTGTCATTGCCACAGTAGAAATGTTTTTATCACTCTATAGAAAAGCATGGTTCATCAGAGTAAAGAAAAGAGAGCAATAGCATTTTCAGTAGTTCTAGTAAAATACTAGTCTCATGTTATTAGAAAAGGTGTAATAATGTATTGGTAGATCAAAATTTCAAAAAAAAGTGCATCCTTTGTGTTTCAATTATTTTTTATTTTTTATTTTTGGTACCGGGGTTCTAACTTGGGACCTTGAGCTTGCAAGGCAGGCTGCAGAACCCCTGAGCTAAATCCCCAAATCTATGTTTCAATTTTGGTTTTCAACTAAGAACATACTCATTATTTCTTTTGTATAGAAATATATTATAAAACCTATTTTATACAATTGTTATTTCTCCCTGATATAAATAAATTAATGTGTCCGTTCAAATTTGGTTCATGAGACAATGTTGTACCATGGAACTTGCACACAAAATTTCCACAGGATGGAGTTCAAAGGTAAGGAAGACTTTTTTTTTGGTACCGGGGATCAAAGGAAGACGTTTTTCAATGACTATTACAGTAGAGAAGAGAGAGAAGCCAGTAGTGCTGAAACCAATGGCAAGGGAATATTAAGACCTGGGATAAAACAGTGGGAAAGCACACCAGTGTATTGAGAGGGTAGTTAATGTGATTAGGACACCTAACATTGCTAATTAGAGGTTTTGAAGTTAGATTTCTACCATACCAGAGAGACTAAGGAGTAGGGCCTTATCTTTTCTGAATATCATATTTCAAAAATATAGCTCCCAAGCCATTAAGAACTACATTAGTAAGTCTATAAAACTGACCAAAGGATGAAAAAAGATTTATATTTCAAAGAGACAGAGAAAGATTTAAATCTCAAAGTTTTCTTAAGTAAAGGCCCTAAGAAAAGAGAGGGCAGGGGCCCAAAGTCAGGAAGGAAGCTGTGAAAAGTATAGCTCCCTAAGGAGAATATAAAGGCCCTCTGGCTCACAAGGGGAGCAAGCAGCAAAGTCTACCGAGCAGTTTCATTTACTTGCTGTCTCTGTCACTGGCACTGGAGGAAAGGTGACCCTTGAGAGTACAAACTGGCTCCCTGTTCCTGGAAATTGGGTTTCTCCACTGCTTCTCATTTGTGTGTCAGAAATAGTTATCGTACTGTTGTTGTCTTTTCCAAGAAATTTTCAAATGACGTACTCCGCCTATTCTAGACAGCTAACTTAGAAATATGAAAGGCGGTCAGACAAGACTAGGCCCTCGAGGAAGTCAAAGAGGAGAAGAGAGCACATTACACCTGGGCCTGGAGGCACAACTGTCAAAGGCCAGGCCTCCAGGTAAAGATGCAGTGACCAGGCCTATGTGCCTCTTCAAGGGGTAAGAAATGAATTAAAGATTGTACTATAATTCATATCTGGTCCAATGAAATCTAGATAAACATCAGTCATCCAGAAGTGTGACCAGACCTCCCAATCCATCCCTTCCTAAAAAGGTTCTTAGTCTTTCCATATATGCTTGCTATGTGACATGTGTTCCCATCAGATCTCTATTACCTAAGTGGCTATCCTTATAATCTTATTTCTTGACTGTAGTATTGACCCACATCATAGGCCCCTTGTGATTTTCTTTCTACCTCATGATTTTACTTTATTAAACTTTCTCTGCCAAGGGGGGTCCACAGCAACCCAATTTTGGTTCCCCTCCTGTCTTTCAGGAGCTATTTCAATAAAATTTGCCTTCACCTAACCTCCTTTGGCCCTTAGCATCATTCTTCAATTTTGGGGAATATGAACTCTGTCATCTAGCAGAATGCAAGTTATGTTTTTTCCCTCATATCACATCCATGTTTCCCAAATCTTCCATTGGCATCCCTTTTCTGGACATAATACTAGAGTATCTATTTTCAAGTATTTACAGCAGAAATGTGATTGGTGGGGTCACATATTTGCCTTCCTAATTGCACTGTAAGAAACAGTTTCTATTTAATAGGAGAGTTAAAAGGTAGCTGAGTTAAAGATAGCTATAGACGGACAAAGTGTTCTACAAAGTCCCTAAAACTTTGAGTTTTAGGCACTGATTCTATTTCTCTGAGCCCTTAGATTACCCTATTAGAAAGCATTATAAATGAAAAACATGCACATTTTTTAAATAGCCCAATTTCAATGTGGATTATAACAAAATTTTCTAAGAGTTTAACTTTGAATTTCTTAGCTTTTATGTTTGAAGTTAAATCCATTATACCATTTGAAATTATCTTTTGGATTGCAGGTCAGTGCCCGTACTGCTGAGAATAGTAAAAAGGAAACTAGTAGCAAAAATGACCTTACAAAATCTACAGAATTCTATTTTAGTATAATTAGTACAGCAATTTTTTTTATTTTATTTTCTCTTTGAGTTTATTAGTGCATTTTAGGTAACAGTACAGTTACATTCATCATTGGGATCTTGTTCCTTTACATGACAGGTCTTGGTTCTCATTTTTCACCTTATCCAAGGCCTTCCCTCACCCCTTCCTCTCTCCCCTATTTACAAATACTTTATTTACATTTTTTCATGTTTTCATATTTTTTCTTTTCCCTTATTTCCTTTCCCTACCCTTCGCAATTCCCCTACACCTTTAGACCTTTTCTTCCTATTTCACATTGTCATACCATTAGGATCTTATGTACCATTATAGTTTTTCACATCAGAAGAACTATTTGGTATTTATACAAGTGTGACTTCTTTATTTCACTTAGGATTATATCCTCAATATGCATCCATTTTCCTATGAATGAATCTAATTTCTCATTCTTTATGGCTGAGTAGTATTCCATTTTATAGAAAAACCACATCTTTTTTGTCCAGTCTCCAACTGATGGGCAAATGGGCCATTTCCAAATTTTAGCTATTACAAACAGTACTGCTATAAACATAAGTACACATATATTACTGAAGTATGATTCTTCTAATTCTTTTGGAAAGATACCCAGCAGAGGGATGGCTGGGTCAAATGGAACCTCTAGGCCTAGCTCTTTGAGGTATCTCCATATTGATTTTCATAGTGGGTGCACCAGTCTGCACTTTCCCCAACAATGGAAAAGTATTTCTTTCTCCCCACAACCCCGCCAGCATTTGTTATTGGTTGATTTCTTGATAGCAGCCATTTTTTGTGGGGTGAGGTGAAATCTCAGTGTTGTTTTCATCTGCATCTCTCGAATGACCAGTGATGTGGAACATTTTTTCATACATTTACTTACTGCCTTTACTTCTTTGTCTGAGAAATGTCTCTTCATTTCAAATGTCCATTTTTGAACTGTGTCTTTATATTTGCGGGGGCTGGTTGTTTTGAGTTCTTTAAATATTCTAGATAATAGTCCTTCGTCTGAGGAGCAGCTGGTAAAAATTTTTACCACATTGTAGGTTGTCTCTTAGTTCTGTTGATGGATTCTTTTGCAGGGCAGAAGCTTTTAAATAAGATGAGATACCAGTTGTTGATTATTTCTGCTAGTTTCCATGCTACTGAGGACTTGCTCCTAAATGCCAGTGTCTTCTCAAGAGTTCTACCTAATTTATCTTCCAGCAAATTTAGTGACTATCTTTTAATATTTAGATCTTTAATCTACTTGGATTTTAGTTTAGTGCATGCTGAAAGATAAGGGTCTAGTTTTAATCTTTGGAAGGTTGAAATCCAGTTTTCCAACACCATTTATTAAAGAGGCTATCTTTCCTCCAGTGAGGATGATTGGCTCCTTGTCAAAGATGAGGTAGCTGAGTACATCTGGAGTTGTTTCTGTATCTTTCAATCTGTTCCACTGATCCTCGGGTCTGTTTCTTTGCCAGTACCATGATAATTTTATCACAGTGGCTTTGTAGTATAGTTTCAAATTGGGAATTGCTATACCCCCTACCATGTGTCTGTTGCCTAGTATTGCTTTTGCTCTTCTAGGTCTCTTTGGGTTCCAAATGAATTTTTGGATTCTCTTTTCTAATTCTGTGAAATACAGTGTTGGAATTTCAATTGCCATTACATTGAATGTGTATAACCATCTTGGTAGTATGTCCATTTTCAATCTGTTAATTCTTCCTACCCAGGATCAGGGGATGTCTTTCCATTTTCTTATATCCTCTTCAATCTCTTTTTTCAGAGCACCTTAGTTTTCAGTGTAGAGATCTTTTGCTTCTTTCCTTAGACTGATTCCTAGATACTGCATTTTTTTGGATTCTATTGTGAAAGGAATTGTTTCCCTAATTTCTCTTTCAGTGACTCTGTTATTTGTGTACAAGAAGGCTGTTGATTTTTGACCTTGTATCCAGCTACTCTGCTAAAAGTGTCAATTAAGGGCTGGCGATTTAGCTCAGTGACTCCGCTGCCTGCTTTGCAAGTGAAAGGACCCAAGGTTGATCTGTGGTACCAAAATAAATAAATAAATGCAATAAAAGTGTCAGTTAAGTTTAGAAGTCATTTGATGGAATTTTTTGGGTCTTTAATATAGAGTATCATATCATCAGCAAAGAATGATAGATTAACTTCTTCTTTTCCCATCTTTATTGCTTTAATTTCTTTCTGTTGTCTAATTGCTGTGGCTAATGTTTCCAGAACTATATTGAAGAGGAGTGGTGGTAGTGGGCATCCTTGTCTTGTTCCTGATTTTAACTTGAAGGTTTTCAGTTTTTGGCTGTGTAGTAGGATGTTGGCTTTTGGTTTTTCATAGATAGCCTTTATTTAGTCACTACCAATATACAGTGTAAGGAAGAGATGACAATGATCTTTATTTTTTATATAAATGACTGATTGCACATAAACACAAACCTATTTATCATTTAAGTTGATGTAAGTTTAAATCTTAAGCAAATTGTAAAATATCTAACTGAAAGAATATAGTCTCAAAATCCAAGAAAATTAGTATGTTGTATGTTTTACTTAAAAATAATAAGAGTAAATAATTTCAAATACTTGGTTTGGTGGGAAAATATTCATTCTCTTCTGCATTAACTTTAAACATTATTCCTATAAATTGCATGTAAATTTTAAATTAGAGAAATAAATTATTAAATATTGAATGTAATTTTTCTGTTTTAACATTCATAAGGAGGTTCAGTTCTAAAATATAATTTTGTATGTTTTTTTCACTTCAGATAATCATACATCTATAAGTAATTATTAAATCCATTATTGATAATGCATGAACCCCAATTATATTTACTATAATTGGTTCTCATGGACTTGAACCTTTTTTCACACCAAAAAAAATGATTTACTTTTTTCTGCTCCTTTGACAAAAATACCATGGAGTATATATTTCCTGGTAAACATAAGTAATTTTTAAAATACAAATGATATTTAAAGTGTTCTTTAATCTCCAAAGTAATGTCTGTCATATTTTACTTCAGAGAAATTTAATTTGGACAATGGGACTATCCCTACTACCACTGACCAGGCCTGACACTTTATACAGGTTTATTTTATAGCTACACTTACATTTGCCCCAGCTTCTGGCTTTAACATAATATAAAACAAATAGCAATTACAGAAAAACATATTACATGAGAAATAAAAAAAAAACTGAAATTCCATAACTGCAAACACAGGAAATACACTTTTACTGTATTTATTTGTGCCTGGGTTAGAGTAAATGATTGGTTTAAAATAATATTCTAGACTTAAAAAAGAACCAGTCTAAAACTTTAAAAATGAAATATTAAAAGGGGAAGAAAATCAGAGTTTGACAATGTAGCCCTGTCATCTGAGATTTTGGGATTGTTTTAAGTGTTTCATATAATAAATTATTTCATGGATTGTAAGACTGTTAGAAATATTAAATATAGCAAATTCAGGCACATTTGCACAAGCCAGTAAAAAACTGAATTAGTAATAGTTCGACTCTATAATATGGGAAATTTTCTAGAAAACTAGTATTTATGAATTTCACTATGTTCCCAAAACAGAACTAAGCTATTTACTCAATTATTATTAGTAGTATTATTATTATTATTATCATTATTATTATTGTACTGAGGATAGACCTTGGGACCTTGAATTGCAAGGCATGTGGTGAAACCACTGAGCTAAATCCCCAGCTCTAGGCTGTTTACTATACAGAGTTTTCATTAGTCACAAAAAATATTAAGGACCGGGGATTTAGTTTAGCAGCATCGTGCCTGCCTCACAAGTGTAAGATACTGAGTTTGATCACCAGTACCACCACCAACAACAACAAAACACAAACACACACACACAAACACACACACCCCTCATTCATTGACCTATAAAATACATTTAATATAATCACCATAATAAAGTTATTCATGTTCCAAAACCGTCTAATAGAAATATTCTGTGATAAAAGTATCTTTATAAGAAAAACCTAGATGTGTCCAAGTTATACAGACCAAATTGTTAGGATACTTCAAATTTTAAAAACATTCTTATCACTGATTATATGGCTTAAAATTTAAATTTATGACAAATTTTCTGAGGTCCTGAATTTAATATGTTTAATATAGCTTTTCTGAGTAAAGGCAGATTCAGTAATAACAAATTCTGCTTTACAAATTATGTGCAATATATATTATATTTGCATTATTTTGAAGGCAATAAAGCTGTGCCCTGTATTCACAACTGGATAAGGTAAGAATAATGTCAGCATTAGCTTCTGAGAAAAACCTAATGGTTTCCTGCCATCTATAGGAGCGCACCATAAAGCTGAAAGATTTGTTACAGATTGTTACTTCAACTTTTGAACTCAGCATCAGGTTGACATATTGACTAGTGTTCAATTTAATTATGTAAATCTCAGAGAAAAGAGTTATTAATTGATTTCAATAGTATGTTTATTTTTAAAAGAAGTTTATAGGCACATTATTTGGATCTATGTTATAAAAATCACAAAGGAGGAAAACTTTTTGTCTCTTTTATTTCCTGTCTGTGTTTATATTTCTGCATTTTCATTTGCTGAATGTGTGGAAAACATTTTAGCTATTCCCCCACATTTTGTTCTTTCCAGTATGAGAACAAGTCTGTTGTGAACTTTTCATATCCAAGTGTAAAGGTAAAATATTCGTGTATGAAATCAACATACAGATCAACATTAAAATGTGTGTTTTCTTACAGCTGTATTCTGATGTTTTCTACATTAATTTCCTAATTGTACACTCACTGCTTAGTCATTTTTTAATGCCACACTTATTTTGAATTCAGAACTACATAAATAATTATGTTCATTAATACACAAAAAAGCACTTTTACATATATGCCATTATTCACTTTTTCAAATACTTAAACATTGAGCATGAGTATTTTCCTGAATTTAATGAAGAGGTAATGCAAAATATAACGTTTTTTCACATGATGTCTGGATTGAGTAAATAACTTTTCTCTTGTAGCCTTCCACATTTAGCCTGGATGGTACCAGATTTTATCTCCACTTTTTAACCATCCTCAATCTTTTGGGGGAACTTTCTGAATTGTGGCAAGCAAGGCAGTTGGGAGTCTTGGATATTTGAGAAAACAGCCTGCATTCCAAGAGGATGGGTATTTGTAACTTGCAGAGCAGCATACTGCAGAGAAGCAAGAACTGAATACGGTGTGGATTCCCTTAGATGAGCACTGTTTTTTTTACCCCTCATTGAGTTTATTGGCACATTTTAGGCATACAGTACAGTCACATTCATCGTTGGGATCTTCTACCTTCACATGACAGGTCTTGATTCTCATTTTTCCCCTTGTCCCTGCCCTCCCTTCACCCTTCCTCCCTCCCCCTTTACAAGCACTTCATTTCCAAGTTTTCATTTTGTCATATTTTTTTCTTTTCCCTTATTACCTTTCCCCTGCCCTTCACAATTTCCATACACCTTTAGCTCTTTTCTTCCTATTTCACATTATCCATTGTATCATTAGGACCTTAACTACTATCATAGTTTATTCACACCAGAGAAACTGTTTGGTATTTACACGTGTGACATTTATTTCACTTAGGAGTATATCCTCAATATGTACCCATTTTCCTATTAATGACCCTAATTTCTTATTCTTTATGGCTGAGTAGTATTCCATTTTATAGCAAAACCACGTCTTCTTTATCCAGTCTCCAAATGATGGACAAATAGGCTGTTTCCAAGTTTTATCTATTACAAACTGTGCCACTATAAACATGGGTGCACATATATCTCTGTAGTATGATTCCTTTAATTCTTTTGGAAAGATACCCAGCAGAGGGATAGCTGGGTCAAATGGAACCTCTAGTCCCAGCTCTTTAAGGTTATCTCCATATTGATTTCCATAGTTGTTGCACCAGTCTGCACTCCCACTAACAATGGAGAAGGGTTCCTTTCTCCCCACCACCCCACCAACATTTGTTATTAGTTGATTTCTTGATAGCAGCCATTCTTTGTGGGGTGAGGTGGAATCTCAGTGTTGTTTTCATCTGCATCTCTCAAATGACCAGTGATGTGGAACATTTTTTTCATATATTTACTTGCTGCTTTTACTTCTTTGTCTAAGAAATGTCTATTCATTTCAGATGCCCATTTTTGAAATGGGTCTTCATATTTGGGAGCCTTCCTAGGCAACAGGGACATGGCAGTAGATATAACAATTCCCAATTTGAAACTATACTATAAAGACACTGTGATACAAATAGCATGATACTGGCAAAGTAACAGATCTGAGGATCAGTGGAATAGATTGGAAGACAGAAAAACAAATGCAGATGTACTCAGCTACCTCATCTTCGACAAAGGAGCTCACCATCCTCAGTGGAGGAAAGATAGCCTCTTTAATAAATGGTGTTGAAGCTGGGCATGTTGGCACATGCCTATAATGCCAACACTTGGGAGGCTGAGGCAGGAGGATCACTGTGAGTTTGAGACCAGCCTGGGCTACATAGTGAGTTCCAGGTCAGTCTCAACTGTGTAGTGAGACATGGTCTCAAAAAAACCAAACCAAAGAAAAATAAATGGTGTTGGAAAAACTGGATCTCAACCAGCCAAAGATTAAAACTGGACCCTTATCTTTCACCATGCGCTATATTAAAATCCAAGTGGATTAAAGATATAAATATTAAAACAGAAACACTAAACTTTCTGGAAGATAAGTTAGGCAGAACTCTTGAAGATATTGGCATAGGGAAAGACTTTATGAACAAATCCTCAGTAGCAAGGGAACTAGCAGAAAGAATCAACTGGTATCTCATCTTATTAAAAAGCTTCTGCACTGCTAAAGAAACCATCAACAGAACTAAGACACAACCTACAATGTGGGAAATTTTTTTTACCAGCTACTCCTCAGACAAAGGACTATTATCTATAAAATATAGATGAGGGTTTTTAAATTCATTAAGTTTAATTGGTACATTTTAGGTGTATAATTGCATGACATTCATCATTGGCAATTTGGACCTTTATATAATATATCTTGATTCTTATTTTCTTCTGCCCTCCCTTCATCCCCTCCACCCTTCCCTATTTGCAAAGACTTTGTTTCCTTTTTTTCCCCTTTATTGTATTTATTTCTTACCCTTCTTCTCTTCCCCTACCTCTTTCTATTCCCCTTCCTCTTTGCACTTTTTCTTCCTATGTCATTATCTATTGTAAGTCTTGATCCTAATTTACACTTTCAGTTTCTCACACTAGAGAAACTATTCAGTATTTACGTGTGTCCTATTTGTTTCACTTAAAAGTATGGCCTCAATGTGCATCCATTGAGCTATAAATGTTTCTAGTTTATTATTCTTTATGGCTAGGTAATACTCCATTTTATTTTTAAAAAAGTATCTTCTTTATCCATTCTCCAGTTGATGGGTAATTGGGCTGCTTCCAAGGTTAACCATTACAAACTGTCTCACTATAAACATGGGTGTGCATATATTCCTGTGGTATGATTCTTTGGATTATTATTATTTTTTAAGAACATTTTTTCTTTGAATTTATTGGTACATTTTAGGTATACAGTACAGTTACATTCACTGTTGGAATCTTGTACCTTTATATGACAGGTCTTGATTCTCATGTTTTCCCCTTACCCCTGCCCTCCCTTCACCCACTCCTCCCTTCCCTATTTACAACTTTTTTTTTCCATTTTTTCATCTTCTCGCATGTTTTCTTTTCCCTTATTTCCTTTCCCCTACCCTTCCCACTTCCCTACAACTTTAGCCCTTTTCTTCCTATTACACATTGACAATTACACCATTTGGATCTTAAAGATACTTTTTTGGCCTTTTGGCTAAGATCAAATGTAGTATCTGTTCTTATCAGAAGATAATTTTTTTATAGTTACAAAGTGTGTACTCAAAGAATGAAAACAAACAAAAATTCCCACTATGGATTGGCAGTGTTAAGTTTAAATCTTTAAGAGCTGCTGTTTGAAAAAAAATATTCCCAGCAGATACACAAGTACTGGAGACATTCAACCAACAGTAAGACTGGGTGCTCTACTGAGAGCTCTGGGTCTTCATTAATGACTTTAGATGCACCACACTTTAGTACGTGGGTCATTTGAACCTATAGTGAGGTCTCTGTATTCATTGTCAATTGTTGCTATAGCAAACTACCATATATTTTGAACCTCAACATGACATACATATAACATGCTATAGTTCTGGAAGTATGAAGTTTGAAATGAGTCTTATGGTACTAAACTCAATGTGCTAGCAATGGATCTTTTTAGCGCCTCTAAGACAGAATCTGTTTTCTTGACATTTTCTAAGGTTGCCTACATCCGTCAGCTCTCTGTCTGCATTCTCATCAAAGCCAGCAGTGGCCAGTTGAGTTTTTCCCAGATCATATGTTTTTCTTCCTCTCTCTCTTACCTTAATGTATCCTCATGCTTAGGTTGGGCTCTTTGGATAATCCAGGGCAATCCATTTTAAAGTTACCTGATTGATTAGCAACCCTGAAATGCATACATAATGTTAAACCACTCCACTTACTATGTAAAATAACCTATTCACACTTATGGAAATTAGTAGGTGGACATCTTGTGGAGGAGGAGGGATTTTTTTTTCTAATAGGATTCTCTGAACACTTACAAACATTAAACATAAACTAATGAAACTCTAAAAGTAACCTTCAAACAATTTCAATTCAGGCTAACATAGTCTGCAAAATCTTTACAGAAAGAAAACAAGTTCACTTCTCAAAATTAGCAATATTGGTAAAGTAGGTATTAGTGAAACTATATGTTTAAGTATTATAAAGACCTGCAAAGAACAATTTAAAAGCAATACTGAGTTAAGAAATGGGAAACTCGGAGTTAAACACTGACCACAAAATATGTCCAAGCACAGATGAGTAAACTGGTAAATTCTATGAAACATATTATGAATAACCTTCTACAAATCTTATATAAATTTTTTAGAAAATACACGAGGCAAAAAAAGGTTTTTTTTATTTTATGTAAGCTGGTAATGATAAATTAAATAAATGTTGACTTTTCAAAAGCTCTTTATTTCCATAAAACATTAACCACTGTTAAAACTACAAAAATTCTATTCAAGAAATGAAAGCATGGGATCATAAATTTGAGGAGGAGAATCAAGTATTGCCAGTATCAAAGTCCTGTAAGAAATGAACTACTGGGCAGGTGCCTGTGTGCAAAGTAGTCCCTAGGAGTAGAGAAGAGAGACAAAGATCTGAATCAGGAAAATATGCAGCTGTAGTTCACACCTACATCTGGATCTGAGCATCTGCCATGTCACCCTTTGGAAAATGATGAAACCCAGAATTTTCAATCCAATATTTATCCAGCAGTGATGAAAACCCTTGAGCAAATAAAAACTGTGCACAGGGATGGGGATGTAAATCAATGGAGGAGCACATGTGATAAAAGGTGAAATACTACTCAACAATAAAATATAATAAATTGTTAATCATGAGTATATAATTGGTATTCATTAGTGGAAAATAAGCTAAACTGAAATTTTGCATTACTAATAAAAATAATGATATGAATTAAGCTGAAAACTAAAATACTTGGCAAAGGAATCCAAGAGAAAACACATTTCTTATAATTCTACTTATGCAAACATAAAAATAGGAGAAAGGTTATTGCGTGCCTAAAGTTGATTGCACTAGTACGTACAGATTACCAATGGGCACAAGATAACCTTTGTGGAAAATAAATGATTTATCACTTGATTGTTGTGGTCGATATAGGATCTCATTTCCGTAGGCAAACTAAAAACTATGCACTTCATACAGTTTTATTTTATAGAGTAGATAATGACCACTCAACACCATTGATGTGTAAAAGAAATTAAATTTGACACCAAAAATATGCAAAATTTGCTAGAGTAGCACTTAATAGGAAAATATTTATAATATTATAGTTGGCAAATACATTTTATACAGGACTCAAAATCACAAAACATGATTGCCAAGCAAATAAAAATTTAATAATGTTTAGTATTCTATCATTGAATTTATATCAATATAACATTTAATAACACTAAATGTATGACTATAAAATTCAACAATTTGGTACATTGTTTGAAGAAAATATTTGCCATACCTGTAACTAAAATAATGATTTAATCCAGTGTGTGTGTGTATATATATATATATATTCAACAATCTAATAAAAATGAATATAAAATATAGGACAAATGTTTAAAATATGTATTTCATAAAATATGACAATTACAGCCAATATAAACATAAAGAATCCCACACTTATTATTCATTATGCAATTTTAGAGTAAAACCACAAAGAAATGCAAAATTAAACATTTACCGCGATGGCTAAAATTAAAAGGAATCATGCCTTCAAATGTCATCCATAATAGGAATTGCTTTGAAACTCAAATGAACTTGCAGCTGAGAACATAAAGTGTTATACTAACATAGTAGAATTGTTTACCACCTTTTAAAGTAAAAGCCACTTTTATCATATGTACAATCAACTCCCAGGCATGATTTCAGGAGAAGTGAAAAGGTGTCTAAGGTTATAACTGTAGGTGAATATGCATAGTATTAATTATGAAAGTCTATGAAGCACTCAAATTCTTCCACAACTGGCAGCATGTCTTCTTTTTTAAAAATTCACCCACTTGCATACTAGTCAGTGATAAAAGTTCAAGGTATTTAGGCAAAATATAAAAGAATGAGTGTAACATAATGATCAGTAAAGTCAAATAAACAAAACAATACTGTATGGCTTCATTTTCTTTGAAATGATAGGTAGAGAAAATTGGTCTATGACAGAAATCAAGTGGGAGTGAATGTGGACCAATGTGGAGGGGAAGCAAAAGTACCTCTGATAGATTATCTTTCACCTAGGTCTAAGAATTTAATTGCCCTAAGAGAATTCAACAAAAAGTGCACATGTTTCCTTAATACAGGTGTTATGTCACACAGGAGCCTTCCTCAGCGAGGAAACCAAAAAAAGCACTTAAGTCACACACTTACATGCTGGATAGGACAAAGAGTAGCAAAAAGTGAAAATGCAATAAATAAGGCAATGGCTCTTGGATTCAGTTAGTTAATTTGAAAAGAAGTGACTAAAACTCTAAAAGTTATTTGCAAGGATTTGCCTGCCCTCAGGTTCCTGTTCTTGATAAGAGTATTATTTTCATCTAATATGGGCAGGACACTTCACATAGAAATTTTACTTCTGCTTTTAATGCACAGAACAAAGGTGAGACCAATTTTGAACCTTCTGATTTTTTTTAAGTTCCTTTAGCTCACAACCATTCTTAGGACAAAGGGTCTCATTTTTAGGTGGTGTGGTTGACAACTCCTTCTGCTACAATTTAGGCACATTTGGGTATGACAGTCATGCAATCTATCTCAATTGTTGTAATTACTGCACACATATATGTGTTTGTTTGAGTCCATGTAATGATACACTTAAAACATGTATATTCCTGAAAAACATGACTTAAAAATACTTAATAGGAAACAGGTTTAAAAATCATGGTGGAAAACATGGCTAAATATGATTAAATATACACAAAAAAGATGAGTCATGCTAAGAAAAGATTATGCATGAGAATTTCTATGAAAAACAAAAATATTACTTTTATTTACAGGTTTATATTTCTTTTATTCCCAAAACTATGATAAGCTATGGAATAAATTTTTTCTAACTTAGCAATTAAGAGGAGTGTATGTTCCCTGTTTTCTGCTTAGGCATGATGGAATATAGATTAAATAAGGGAAAATAAAAAAATGTGAGATAAAGAAAAGATGGAAATAAAGTGCTTGCAGATGGGGAGGGGAGGAAGGGGTGAAAGGAGAGCAGGGACAAGGGGAAAAAATGAGAACCAAGACCTGTCATGTAGAGGTACAAGATCCAACAATGAATGTAACTGTACTGTATCCCTAAAATGTACCAGTAAACTCAATTAAAACTGAAAAAAAAAATACTAACTGTTGCTGATGTGTCTTTAAATTTTTTTCTTCAATATTGTACCCTGAGGATATCCTGCCAAATTACAATCCATAATCCCTTAGAAAACTAAGCATTTTAGCTGCAGTTGCCGCTGCCATAAAATGCTTTCACATCAAGAAATTTATACATGTTGGGCCAGGGCTTTAGCTCAGTGGTTCTGCCGCCTGTCTTGCAAGCGCAAGGACTGGAATTCGATCCCTGGTACCAAGAAAAAAAAAAAAGAAAGAAAGGTATACATGTCAAATAGATAATTATCAAATAAGTTAGCGAAGTATTGATGATAAACTCTTCCAGACACATCAAGTGGCAGCCCTCGTAATAATAAAAGACAATAATTTTTATACATACCTAGATAAAATTATGTAAAAAGGAAAATCTCATGGAACACTTGACAATATAATTTTGTACTTTAATAGCAGAATTTAATCTACACATTTTACATCGGCTCGGTTTTGGGTATTTTTATGACAGTAAAAACTGTGCAGCACTTTTCCTCCAAGTGGCACTTGTCTTAAGATAAAAATTAAACTTAAAAAATTTTAAATTAAACAGATGTAGAATCCATTTAGAATTAATAATTATTACTCAAACATAGTGTTCTGAAATTGACAAGCCATTAATTGAATTTTGTATATTTCTTATAAAATATTCCACAATATTAGAAATCTGTATTTCTCACTAAAATGAGCTTATTGCAATGCCAAGTACAGTGACAAATTTCCCCTGATATGGATTATTCACATTTGGGGATGACAGTCTTGTGCTCTACCACAATCACTACAATTAGTGTCCTGTATATGGGTTTGTTCAAGCCCATCTAGTGATATGCTTAAAACATTTTTATTTTTGG
Organism: Fukomys damarensis; assembly: GCF_012274545.1. Classification (NCBI taxonomy): domain Eukaryota; kingdom Metazoa; phylum Chordata; class Mammalia; order Rodentia; family Bathyergidae; genus Fukomys; species Fukomys damarensis. The sequence goes on along the minus strand of NW_022900913.1, from coordinate 21,182,683 downwards.
AAAGCATGCTTTAATGAAGTTAAACCCTAAAAATTAAAAGCCAAAAAATCGTTTTAATAATTTGATAAAAAACAGGTTTAAAAATCATGGTAGGAAACATGACTCAATATACACAAAAAAGGAGTCATGAGAACAGAAGACTATGTACAACTTTGTGTATGATGCACTTAACTATAAAGATTGATTAAGTAGCTATTTTGTTTAACAACACAAATAACAAATCAGTCTCTTCCTAATGTACTGTGTAATGGATAACATGCTTTATTATGACTTAAATTTATTGAAAATTGTCCTAGACCTGGTATTCTGGGCTAGGTATTTCATACAACCTTTATGATATCACATTGAGTAGCAGAACAAGATGAGGGAACTGAGGCTCACAGTTAAATGATTCCCAAATACTGTACATGGGCCTTTGTTTGGGTCTTACAGGTGGTTTCCCAGGCAATCTGCTGCCACCTTTTCTGTTTCAGAAAACAAACAGTCCCTATATTGCTTATGACCCTCATGTTGCTTGCACCTCTTCTGTACATTACATTAATGCAATAAGAATTACATCATTTATACATTCTTAGTCTCTTGTATTACCTAGTTAAATTTTTGGGGAAAGACTTTCTGCTTATTTTCTCATTGCTTTTCTCCTATAGTTTGTTGTCCGGTGCATCTACTAGTCCTTATGTCAGGAATTGTGAAGGGCTTCTTTGTCAACAAAACTGAGGACTTTACATTAATAGAACTTTATCTAGTGAGAAGCTTAGATAATACACATGTATGCTTTTGAGCAAAAATTACTAAACTTTTGGTTTAAAAAGTTTGACACCTTCACAGCTCACTGGTAACTACCATGAAGTCTGATGCCTCTTGCTTTCAGAATAAAAAAAAGAATAAGCATAACAAATTAGACCATCTCTGAAATGTCTTATAAATCACAAAAAAATAAGGAACATCTACAGGTAACCATAAATCTGAGGTTAAATGTAAGAATACTCCTGTATTATCCACTACTTGAAAAATAATCACAAATTTTATAGCATTTGCTTCATTTGCTTCTTAAAATTATTTACAGATAAAATTTACTTTTGGATGCCTATATTGTGTAGATGTTTAAATATTATTAGTACATAATATTATTACATAATATCTAAAGTTTATACCTACCTTTATTTATGATTATATGTATTCTTCAATCGTATTTATAATTATCTTGTGTTCTTCCATTTATGTATAAATATATACTTTTTATATTTTAGGATTATTAAAATCACCTGTCTAGTATTTATTTATAAATTGGTACAGTTAATAAAGTTTATATGGCCATCATGCATAGTTTTTTATGCAATTTTTACTTTTCTTAAATTATTAAATTATTAAAATGATGTTTTTCTTACTTGCAGTTACTTTTCAAATAGTGACTGTCTTGCTGGTCTCATTATTTGCACACATGGCAGGTGAAAGAATATCTTTATAAATGAATAGAGAAAGTGACTATAAAATCAGTAGCCTGTAGCCGTGGAAGTCTGCATGGTAATAAGCCAATTTTTCTGGAAATGAACTCATTAATGCTAAATTTTTGCTGACTTCCAACTGATGTGAAAACTGCCTTACCAGATTCAAAAGGCCCTTCATGAATTGTAGAAGAGGTGAGGAGAAAAGGAATGAGTCAAACATAACAAAGCATATTTCACTCATTTGGCTTCCAACAAACTTTCCTTTAATCTTCAGTGAATGCTGAGGAAAAATGAATAAAACTGAGGCTGACAGCCTTCCATCAGAGTGACAGCAAAAGCTCCTTGTTGAGCAAAGCAAAAGAGTTTATACAAAAAGTCCAGATCTACTTTGATTGCTTATTAGATTTTCCTGTACCCTTCCTTGCAGTTGCAAATTTTCACACTATTTCTCATAAAAAATATTGACTTGCCAGAAGTAGGCATTGTATATTGGGTAGGATGCATTGAAAAACAAAGTAGAATTCAGAAAAAATAAACATATAATATATAAGAATAAGAAAAAAAAGCTTTCCATGTTTTAGTAGTTACCTAAAAAAATTAATTGCTAATTGTCTTTAAAAGTAGAAAAATAATTTATTTAAATAAAGATAATTATCAAATAATTGATTTCCAGTGACATTTTCTGTTTTTATAAAGCATCCTTGGACTGTATTGTCCATTTTTAAATATGAAAGGTCAAGTATTAAAAGATATCGATCTTAAATGTGAGATTTTCAACACTGTAATAAAATAATCTAACTTGTTTCCTTTTTCAACATATTTTGAAAGTATGAAACAGATTATGCATCTACTATAACAATATAAATCCTATTTCCAAACTGGCTCACACCTGTGAAACCAACTCGTTTTTAGTGTGAGGCAGGAAGATCTCAAGTTAAGGTAAGCCTGGACAACTTACAAAGACCTCCTTTTGAAACAGAATGTAAAAAGTGTAAGGATAATACTAGGTGAGAGAGTACTCCGTTTCACCTTTAGTATACACACACACACACACACACACACACACACACCCCTATCTCCTTAAAGAGGTATGACCCAGATAAAGTAACTACTGTATATCCTTTGGTGTCCAAGTTATGTCTAATTATAAAGCTGAGACAAGAAAACTTCTACCTAAGCAGAAGATATTAAATGTTAAAGAGCCAGTATTATTTCTTTACTTTTTACGTACTGCCAAAAACCTGCTACAGGTAAAATAAGATTTAAAGATAGGAAGTAATTATTTTAACAAAAGTAAATAATACATATCAAACGATACTTGATGTCTGTGTTACAGTTGCTACACAATAGAAAAAAACTACAATTAAGCTAAAGACCTCCAAGAAGTTATTAATATCATTGGATAAGTTAACCATGGACAAAAAACATTTATGGTCATGAAGCTGGCTAGTGGAAATTTTTTAAACAAGTACATTCTAGTTCCCATCATATACAAATAGTGTAACACATCTGTCAAAGAGACCCGGAGAGTTTGAAATAAAAATGAGATGCATTTAGGTCAGGGATTTAGCTCAGTGGTTCTCCCACCAGCCTTGCAAGCTCATGCACGTGAGTTGATTCCTGGTACAAAAAAAAAAAAAAAAAAAAAAAAAAAAAAAAAAAAAAAAAAAAAAAAGAAAGAAAGAAAAATGAAATGCAGTCACTCAAAGATATAACCTGTTCTGCTAGTTAAATGTAAAGATTTCATTGTTTTTGTAATCAAACTACTGTGTTTTTGATTAACCAGTATCTCACATATCATAAGTGAAAAGTTAATTTATTTCAATATGTATAGTATCATATATGTACCATTTGAAAATCATCGGTTAGGCAAACAAGGAAGAGAAAAAGTAAGCAAGAAGTTTGCTTTCTCTTGGTGCTACCATACATAGGTAATGAACTCTGCTGCTCTCAAAGACAGTGTGCTATAGAACACACCATTAATTAATTATTAAATGTTTAAGTTATTATAGAACTACAAAACACATGAAGGAATAATTTTTCCTTACTTTAATTGGGGAATATTATAGCAGAACAAACTGCATGTTATGTGACCTCATGATGTTCAGGAGTTCAAAAAAAAAGATAATAATAATGACAATTGATCAAGTGCAATAACATGAAAAATATATTCTTATATACAATTAGTCAAACTATGTTTTTAAGAACTATCTGAGGAATTACTGGCAAGATTATAGTTTGTAGAATGTGTCTGCCATTTTACACATTTCAATTTTAATTCTCTTATTATTGAGAAATGAAATAATCAAATGTTATTTTAGTAGGTTCAATCTTTTGTATACCTATCAATTTTTTAACCCTTAGTAAATATTTCCTGGCTGCTTTTCTGAAACTTTGTAGAGATCTGTGGTGTATCTACGCTGATTTCCAGGTAATTGTAGAGAGTTCAAAGAGATGCATGCTTAAGAAGCTTCCTTCTTTCATCACATTTTTAAATTAATGATCCATCACAGTCAACCAGAGTTGTCATTTAAAAATCTAGCCAGAGAATGTCCACTTGTTTAATGGTTCCTAAGTTGGATTGCTCCTATAAAATTTTTATCCCATTCCAAGCTTTTACTCACTTTTGATCCACTGATAGCATTCAGATCAGGCTTTCATCGTTCTCCTGAAAGAGGAAGGGGAAACTTATGAGCTTACTTTTGCTCTGACCTTTAGAAATTGGAAGCCAAACATGGTTTACCTCCACACACACACAAAAAAGGCTTAATTTTCTTTTCTCTAACATGAGGTGATTTGACTAAATAATAATTTAAAACTACATTTACCCATATAGGTCTTTGCAATTTTAAATATGCAGAAAAGGTAACAATAAAATAGTAAAATAAAAGTTAAAGACTTACAATAATTGGAAAAATGCTGACACCCCTTATTATTGACATAGAAAACTGACTTTCAGTGTCTATTTGTAAAATAATTAGAATAATATATTTGTGTAGGATTGCACTCAATTATATTGGATAATCTATGCAATGCATTTATTCCAGAATCAGATGCAAACAAAACTTCAAAAAATATTTAATTATTGTTACTTGAAATTTTGTATCAGTTGGCCAATGATTATAATTCAAGATTCTTTATAAAATTATATTCTCAATAATTATACTTAACTACAAAATATCTGTCACTCATTGTAGTACATATTTCTTGTTAAATTTCACATTTTCCTACTACAATAACTCTTATATCAATTTATTTTATTTGTAATTTTGCTTTGAGAAAAGCAACAATAAGAAAATTTACTATAACAAAATTATTAAAAGCAAGTTATAACTCTAAAGCATGTGTGCCTGGTCTCTACTTTGACTCTTTACCATATTATTAAATTTTTCTGAGTCAAATATTATGTAAACAAATGCTTGCTTTTCATTATAACTCCTTCCAGGCTAATTAATGGCAAGTATTTTCCATAAATAGTGTTATATATGTAATTAAGATCTGAAATATTATTTAACAGCCATTACCAGGATTTTTCGTGTATATATAGATTCAAGTATTACTTTTTCTAACCCAGTTAAGTATAGATTAAAAATATGACTCACAAACTGTAGAATATTTATGGTTCCTTGCAACACCCAATAAGGAATTTTAAATAAATTATATCCAATTTATCCCCTGGTTCTTTGAGAAATAATATTTGATTAGGAAGAATATGCAAGCTTTAAACTAAACATTTGTAAATGCTAATACCGATAGCACTCAAGCCAATTTATGTCATGGCTAAAGATACAGAAATTAACAAGAGATTCACACTTCCACTCCAATAATAGGAGCAATCCAGATAACTATAAAAATCACTGTTTTTTGTTTTTTTTTAAATCCATTCAGGAAATAAGGGTCAAAAGTAAAATAAGTTTTAATAAACCACATATTCTTTGTAGAAAGTAGTTATCCTGATATACTTTTCATCACTCACTATATAGTGGAAAGAATAAGAAGAAACAGTTTAACAGTTTTAAAAACTACACATTGGCTGATATGATTTATTTTATCAAGAAATATGATATATAATCTACTCTTTTCCATTGAACTCTAAAATTATTAAAACTATTAGTACATATTGAATTTTAAAAGTACTCTCTGTAATTCTGACATTTTCATATATGCAGATATTCTTTGGTGGTGTCTATCCTCCTTGCTACCTTCTGATTTTCTAGTCTCCTTTCCTTTAGGACCAATTGCTTTTCTCCAATAGTCCCTCATCTATTTTCATGTCATCTCTACTTTTTTTTTTAACCTAGATTCCACATCTGAGAGAAAGGAAGCTTGAAATTGGCTTTTACAGATAATACAATGATCTCCAGTTCCATTCATTTTCTTACAAATAACACAATTTCATTCTTCTGAACTATGGCCACCTTTAGAAATGTGGTGCAAATTAGTGTTCCCGTTGCTGGAATCAAATATCCAATACTGTTACATAAATGAGGAAATGATTCAGCTTACGGTTTCAGAGTATTCAGTCCATGGTCTGCTGGCTCCAAGGCAGAAACATTATGGTGGAAGGGTAATTGTATCAGTCAGCTTTTCCATAGCTGGGACAAAAATCTAACACCTGCAATTTAAAGAAGAGATTTATTTTAGTTTGCAGTTTCCATGGATTAAGTCCACAGTCAGTTAACTCTAAGGCAGAAACAACATGGCAGAATGGCACGAGGGAAGAAAGCAAATTGATCACTGCATGGTGTCCAGAAAGCAGCGAGAAAGGAGGAGGTAGGGACAAAACTACATCATTTAGGGTCACAGCGCCAGTGAACCTCCCCCATTCAGGCCACACCTCCCAACTACACATTTACCAACTAAAGTCACCTGGAATAAATCCACTGCGTAGTGTTGTGTCCCCGTGATCTAATCATTTTCCAGACATGAGAGACTTTTCAGGGATATTTTAGATCTGAACCATAACAGGCACGGCAGACAAAATCTGTTCAGTTAATCATAGATGAAAAGTCCAGCAGAGAGGAAGGGATCAGGGGCAAAATATAATACCCAAATATACCCCTTCATGACACATCCAGCCACACATATCCTTCTATTAATCTCTTAGGTGGCTCCCAAACCAATCAGTTTGACAATTATTCTTGATGCCACACAATGAATTTAAAGAACTGGGTATCAATCCCTATAAGGAACTGAAACATTCTCAAAGGAAAGCAGAGTTTTGTCAAGTGAGGGGAACAAACAGCTGAAGGGAGGGTCAGGACAGGATACATAAGAAAGATCTTCAGAGTAACGCGTGCACTGATATCACACCCCACACACTTCCAACTGTGTACACCCGCAGGGCCTGACACAAGAGGCAGCGTGCCCCAAAAGAGAGCAGAAAATACTGCTATTACTTATTTTAGTCTGTGCTATCCTGTCCCTATTTTTATGTTGGTGTAACCATTACTGTAATAAAGGGACTTCAGTTTTAAATATCACTTGAGATAAGGAAGAATGCAACTTCTTACGGTGACCCTCTATTCTAGGTGTATTCCACTTGTCTGTGGTTAACAACTCAAGTGCCTTTCCACATTTCAATTAGAGCGATAGTTTCTTGTTTTTGTCTTTGATGTCTCAATCACAACGTGAAATCTTCTCATTTGAGATACAGGGAAATATAGAATATATTTTTTAACCCATTAGGTATATTGGTAAATAATTCATACACACATTTATCTGTTTTCCATAGCATGTATTTGGACCTTTCATAACTGTACTTTCATGAGAACTTACTGAAAATATATTTTTATTATGTTGCATAGTAGTTTTGCTCTTAATCAAATTACTTACTTTGAGAATACTTATACCTTCAAAACAAAATTTTAGTGTCTTTAAATCGGTTTATCTCTGTGTTGCAGGTTAGTATTATTGGCTCTATTTTTAAATAAAAGCTGAAAAGTATTTAATTTTCAATATTTGTATGAGAAAAGTATTTCCACGTAGGGTATATATCTTTCTCTTCTCCTAAAAATAAAATTCAAATGTCATCAATTTCTACTATTTTTTAATCTTGTGAGTTTATAAAAATTTTATCTAGAGAAATATAGTGCAGTCTGTATTACCCAGAAATATTCTTAGTATGTCTGAAAAAAATTAAAATCACGGTTATTTTAAATATATTGTTCTTGAAAGAGGAAAATATATAAAGGATTATTTAATCATTTCTAGATTTTATGATTTTGAGCACAGAGAACATTTCTGAATTCATATGATTTTATATTCATAGGAGAGAAGATATACTCATTTAAACACACTAAGAAGTGAGAATCAATTTCCTGGTACTACTCATTCTGCTTTCTTCAGAAAGGGGCATTTCCCCGGCCTCATCGGTGCTAAAGCCTACTTCCCGAGAACGCCCTCTACAGTTGCATGTTACTGTCTCCACTGTGATAAATTTTGTTCATTGTGCCTTTGATTTTTAGATACCTTACTTTACAAATCCTTTTTATTTGACTGATTCATTAATAAATTCCAAGTGAATGCAGAGAAACAGAGACGGAATCCCTGCGTACTTCTCCATCCCCTAAAGCATGTTTACTTTATCTTCCTGGATGAAGTGGGTTTCATTTGCTATGTGGGAAACAGAACTTTAAAATAAGCAGCAGGAACCTGTCTGTGTGTTCCGAATAAAGCCCGTTCTTACCCTTTTCTCCATTAGTGACTCATTCAAGTGACAATGCTTTCTATTGTAAACTTTGGGGGTTTGTATACCTTGATTCATCTACGGGGATGTAATTTTTCTTAACTGCTCAGGAGTTAGAAAATTTATCTTTCATTTTCATAGCTAGTTCTCTCTCTACTTCAAAACTTTCAGGACAACAAATTGTAGTGTAAATGAATAGTAGGCTATAATTTGAAGACTTTGAGAAAAGGAATCGATCTATTCTGTTTTCTCTCTGGACCTGTTTTAATTTCCTGGTAAGCTGGAACTGATTGGTTTAACATGGTGAAGTTTAGCTTATTAAAATCACCGTGGTTGCTCTTTAAAATACCCAGTTCACTGAACTCTACCTCAGGATAAATTAGAACTCTGAGCAAACAGCAGACATTCTAATGTGATTCTAGTGTGAGGCCTGGCTTGAGAACAACAAATCAAAGACTATTATTGTCCCTAAAGTCAGATCTCTTGTGAACAGTTTTACTCACATTTTGGAGACAGGTCGGGACACAATTGATTCTGTTCAGGGACTAAACCCTAATGTTGATTAAAGCAAGTAGTGGATAGCTTTCCTAGAGATAATCAGCTTAAGTATATTGAATTTTTTTAAAAATAATGATTTGGAGTAGAACCATGTTAAGCAAAGAAGATTTTAAAATGTGTCTCTATTTCAAACCACCATTTTATATTCCTTCATAATTATTCTTCATATACAACAAGCTGTGTAGGATTATTCTACCCCAGGTAAGGAGCAGTTTCTAGTTATACTTCTGTAAATGTGGAGATTTTTTTGTTTTTAGTAAGTGTGTGAGTGGGCACTTATTGAATTTTCCTCAGCCTTTCATTTTGTAGTAAAGCACTCATAATAAGTTAAAGGAATAAAGTTAATCAGAAGCCTCTTAATAGTGAGGCTTAAAATTTTTAATATTCACAAGAGCATCGGTCTTGGTGGAAAGAGCTGTTTTTTTATTTTTTATTTTTTGGTACTGGGGATCAAACTTGGGTCCTTTCACTCGCAAGACAGGCGGTAGAACCACTGAGCTAAATTCCTAGCCCAGGTGTAAAGAGTCTTTTTGATGAGTAAGATAGAAGTCACCACTGGAGGAGTCTACATGTTTTCTTACTTTGTAAAATAGAATCAACTGAAGGTCTGCTTGTAAAACGTTCTTGAGTCTAGTTATGGTACAAAATGTTGCCTTTATTGTTCCATTACATTTTAAATTTATATTTCAATGTTTAACTACCTTAAGTAATATAATAAAAGCAAAATATTTAAATATTCTTGGAAATACAACTGAATATGAATATAGTATTGTTTTAATCCCTTATAACTATGTTAACTGAATTTAAAACTGAAAGTTCACTTCAAGAGGAGTATAATTTTTTCTTCATCAAGGATTTTTAAACTGATTGTGCTATCTTCTCTGCATTAATTCTGAGATTTGTTTGAGAAAATTTGTAGTCATACTTTAGTAATACATTTGGAAATTAATTTGAAAAAAACATGCACTTTGTTATATTTACTGTCTTTTTGTGGTCTTTCTTGATACAATTTTCTCACTGTGCCATTTATTTTTCAAAATTTTCAGTGTCTCACTTTGTACTCTAAGTCACAATAAATTCTACAACTAATAAGATACCTATAAATAAAATAACTAAAATATTACAAAATGTAATTAAAAATCTTTATTTTATATATTCATATATTCAAATTTCTACCCCAAAAAGATAAATACTGGACAAAAATGTAGAGAGTTGATGCATTTTTCTTTTTGTTTTGCCTTTTAGGAATTATACTGTCAGTAAAAATTCCTGAGGACATTTCTGGTTTCAAATTCCCCAAGGGACTTTACAAGGGCAGCTGCATAGCTATAAGCAAGGTTTTTCCAGTTGCAAAAATATTCATGATTTTGTGTATGCATATTAATAATTGCTATATACCAATTAAGTGTGATCTGTGAAAATTTTAAAAGCCTCATCTTTAGGAAAATAATCCATTTTTGAAATTGCATTTAGTTAAGTGTTGGGGTTCCAAGAACCAATGCATCAATTCAAATGGCAAAAGAAGTTGAAAATAATGGGAAAGGCAACAGAAGGAAAACATGATTCCCCCTCAGCGTAACAATTTAAATAAATTGAATGCAATAGTAGAAAGGCGGCTTGCTATTTTCAGGACTTAGAAATTGTCAGAACAGCCCTTTCTAGATTTGCTTCAAGATGCTGGCCGCCTCTTTCAATTCACCCATTAGGCTGAGGATGAAAGCCGGCCAGGTGACTGATGCATGCATTCAGAAACAAAGTTGTTTTATCCAAAGGTGAGAATGGGCAAGAAGTGAAAAGAGTTTGTGATCTGCAAATGAGAATGGCGCTTCTTGGAAAAAAAGATTTCTCACATAGGAAAAAAAAATGGAAACAAATTTTTGCTGGCAAGCAATATTTGCTTATTTTGGCAGGAGAAGGACCTACTTGTAATACCTTTTCAAGTTTTTGAAGGCTGTCATGTATAGATTAAAAAAGATTATGAAGGTAACATTTGAAATACCTTTGAACTAATTAACTTTTAATTATCCTCATGTATGTCATTTGAAGTTAGAGAGACAACTAACTTCAAAATAAAACTATGCTTCCTGTTGACAACGATTAAAACTATAATAATGAAATATGAAATTTTGAGCTTGAATGTGCACACTATTAATACACATATATATGTGTGCAGACCATTTATATAAATATACATAACCTGGAAATCATTCTTTTCCTTCACAGTATTATCAAGTAAAAACATGTAAAAATCCTGGATTTTAGAAAACATCATGATTGAGAACGTATCTAAACTACAAGCTTGTATTTGTTGTAGTGCTGACAAAATTTTCTTATGACTTTCTTACTTAATATTTATAAAGTACTTAGTTTTAAAGATAAAAGTGCTAATTAGATAGATAACCATAGTTCCGATGCTTAACTCATTAAATTAACATGAGTAGCTTTTGTAGGCACTAACTTTGCATCTCTCCCACAGCCTCTTTCATGATGCAGGGGGTATTCATGCTTTCCAGACAGAAATGATCTGTTCCTCCCCTGCAGGTGGTGTGATAACGAAATAACGTATGGACATCTGTTAAATGGGACAAAAATATGCTAAAGAAGAGGGAGAAAAATGAAACAATACCAGAAAGGATCTGTGGAAGGAAATAATTTATTTCTGCCCACTGTTTTAGGCTTGTGGTGATGCTAATCCAGGGACATAGGGGACATCATGGTCAGACATTTATTTCAAAACATGACAACAAATTAAGAGACCAAACAGTTCCCTAAAAGAGCAAAAGCAAACATGTAATCAGGATCAAATACTTTAGCATTAGTGATTGCTAAAATGTTAAATAATATTTTTTGGGAATAAATCTGCTTCTAGGCATAGAAAGTTCAAGGTATATTAAAACCTTTCCTTCATCATTTTTCTATCTTTTTATCTGTCTGATCTGTTCTTTGTCAAAGTAAATGTACTATTAAATTGTAATACTATATTTTTAAATTTTATTGGCATAATTTAAATTTACATAACGATCACATTCATCGAAGGGTATTTGTACCTGTATATAGAATATCTTTTTCTTTTTTTCCAATATCAGTTATGGAACTCAGGACTTTTCACTTGCGAGGCAGGCGAGACAGCACTGAGCTAAATCCCCGGCCCTGCACAGGTACATCTTGATTCTTCATTTTCTTCTAAACACCTTGCCTGTTGTAACCCCTCCCCTTATTTACAAAAGCTTTGTTTACATTTTTTTTGTCTTTCTTTTCTCAAAAGAACGAATAATACTATATTATTGAAGGATTCCTCTTTCTTGCTTTCCACCGAGTCACTATGGAAAAAATTTGTTTCCTCTTTGGTTTCGGAGTTATACAAAAGACTTGAAAACTTCCAATAAGGCTCTCCCAGTCTGAATTTAGAGTCCAACATCCCTGGCTTTTCCATGTAACTATTTGGGGTCTTACCATGTTTTTGAGTACAACATGCATTCGATTTGTCATCATAACTGGTAGGAATTAAGTCCTTAGTCTCTCTGTTGTTCTTACCATAAGATTTCTCTCCTTGTATTAACTTCTCTGATCCTTCTGCTTCCCTCCAATTGCTCTACCGTAGGTGGCATATTCCTTGAACATTCACATAAGTAAATTGTTCATTTTATTTAAACGTCTACAAGTTCTAAGGAAAAGGGATTGCAATTTGCAACTGCACATTGAAAATAAGCAAGAGAGAACTATAGGGAGAGCAATGGTATTTTAATATTTTATTAATAAGATTGCCACAACTGCATTTCAATTTGGAAATAAGCTTTAACCTCCGAGTTCCACATTTCTAAATTTCATGTCTAAACTTTCATAGAATGGTTAACATTTAAGAAAATCCGCATGTACATGAACCATACTTTACTTCAATACATTATGACCATTATTTTAGAGGTTCTTCAGGGACAAGGAATTTAAGTCATTAAAAAAACCTGAGTGATTGACCTTGGATTATAATGAGATCTTTAACTCATATCCATTGCTTTGTATTTCACTTTTTATTTCACTGCTTTTGTATTTTGCTTTTTTAAGTAGAAGCATATTCACATGCATATGCGAGAATGCATGGGTTACAACACTTAGCTGATAGACTTTCGGTCCTCTAGCCATCTCAGTAGACTGCTAAATAATCCATCCCCATGGATGACAAGATTGTATTGTATAGTAAAAGGTTTATAAAGCATTTCTGTACCCTTTTCAGGCATCAAAAAACTCCTAGTAGGTTCTCCAGAACATATGCATATGTTGGAAACATGTTCAATTAGGAAGGAACATTTCCAAGTCTAAGAGGGTGTGCGTTCCTTTCTAAATTTGATTGTCATTTTATTTGGGTTATAGCAAATGCAATGATGACTATTCATTGAAAACAAAATGTGAAAAACATACTGTATAAATAAAAATAGAAGTTTTATAGCATGCTACTAAAGTATACCACTATAAAATTATCACTGTACAAATAAAATTAAATTTTAATAATTACCAGTTTATTTCAGTAAGCACAGAGTTAATAAGCCATAAAATAAATTAATCAAACATTATTTTTTCTAAGCAATTTGAACAGTCTCATTTGTTGAGACTGTGTGTGTGTGTGTGTGTGTGTGTGTGTGTGCATTCTCACGCATGCCAACATTGCAGTTTCTTTGGTTGTCAGAAAAAAACTCCAATATGCTTTAAAATTAAAAAATTAAAATCTCTTCCTGGAACAATTCCTAGTTTCAACTTAATGTGTCTGATCGATGATGTCTTCCAGTGGCAGCTGATGGGATTTAGGGAGTGATTGGATTATGAAGGCTTTGATTTCAGCACTAGATAATCCACTAACACAATCCTAATTTCAGAGCCCTGTGGAAAAGTTATGCGAGAAGGAGGTGGTGTCTAGTTGAGGGAGGCATCGCGGCAGCATAATTTTGGACAATCATAGTCCCTGGCTCCTTTCTCTCAGGCTCTTTTCTTCTCTGCTTCCTGGATGTTGCAAGGTGAGCAAGTTTCCTCTGCAGTATCCTGCAGTCATAAACTTTCTGTCTCACCACAGGCCAAAGAGCAGCAGAATTACCCACCTATGGACTAAAAACTCTGAAACCTTAAGTCAAAATAATCCTTTCCTCCTTTAAATTGTTTATGTCAAATATCTTCTCGCAGTGATTAAAAGCTGATGAATACACGGCTCATTTTATTTTAGGATGGTTTTAAAAACTGATTTTTTGTCCACTCATAATATTAAATTCATTAGTATAAAATATTAATACAATGTAAGTCATATTTCTCTAAAGCCTTCCTCCTTTTTATTATACTATTAATTAGAAAGGAGTTTTATGGTAAATGTTCCAGCATATCCTGACTACAATTTAAATCAAAATTTTAGCTTAAACTGTTTGGAAAGGTGAAAAATCAATCTAACTGTTTCCAAGAAAATCTATAAGGGAATAAATCCTCACTAACATTTTTATTTTTGGGCAAAATTAGTATTGTTAGTGATTTAAAGATGTAAATAGAAACTGATGCCATTTAGTACAGTGATTTTAAAAAATCACCAGTTGTTAAAAGCTTTTCAGTTTACAGTACTTCCATTGGGGAAAGAAAGTCATGATTCTCATTGGAATTGCTTTTATCCTCTTACAATGTATAATTCTTTACAATAGTAGAGAGATGGCTTGTATTTATCATGGTTATGATTTGTGACACTATGTTCATTGTAAAGTGATTTTTAAAAATTTTCTCAGTTTATTTAATTTGGTGCCCTTGGATTTAGTATATAAACTGCCAGATCAGCCTCTAAGCTTTGAGTAGATAAGGGATTTACTGTTCCAAAACTTTGGCTCTATCAACTGTAGAGCTAATAAAAAAAATAAAGTTTGGTATGCTCTAGGTTTTATTTCAGTAACTGCTGTTTTTAAGTTTATGACACTGTAGGATTAGAAATAAAAAAACATATGATATTCAAGTACAATTATAAATTGTGGAAACTCATGGAGTGAAAGAAATTAATTTTAATTTTTCCTAAGGATCAATTAAAGCCAACTCAAATCTATGAAAAAAATGGCATAATTTTTTTAAACATCTGATCACACATATTTGTTTATGAAGTTAATATCACAGGTACCAAGGTGCTGAAATTTCAGCAGCGCCTAGGTGCTATCTGCCTTGATAAAACTAGATTAGAATAATCTATTTCACGCTATCAGTTATATCATTTTAGCCTTATTTCCACTTTTAGTTTTTAGGAAAAAAGCATCTAAAGGATAAGGGGAAATGGGAAAGGTAGCGGAAAGGAAATAAGGGAAAAGAAAAAACACAAAAATGGAAACAAAGTCTTCGTAAATAGGGAAAGGTGAAGGGGGTGAAGCAAGGGCAGGGGAATGGGGAAAAAAATAAGAACCAAGACACATCATGTAAAGGTACAAGATCCCCATGATGACTGTAACTGTATTGTTTACCTTAAATGCACCAATAAACTCAAGGAAAAAAAGAAGTATCTATTCTAGTCACATTGTCCTAGTAATCACATGAATATTTGAATATGGCTTGATTAAATATGTTAAATAATATTTCAATTTTACTTTAACAAGTCACTGAATAGTAGTTTCAAGGAACAGTGTTTGAAATATCACTGATCCTTTCCCACATTATGTCCTCCTCCCCACTGAGTTGATCATCAAAGCCTTCAAAGCTTTTGTTTAAACTGATGGCTGTCACACCAGCTCCAGTGAGATTGTCTTTCATCAGGAGGCACTGACCTTCATTAATCAGAGGACATCATTTTGCCTCTCATCAGTGAGATAGCTCTTCAGATTCTTAGCCAGTACGTCCTCCTGGCATCAGACTGCATCCCCTGCAGCTCACACAGGTCCATCACTTCCGTAATTGTTTTTCTCTTGTACCACTTTCCACTTCCACTCTATCACCTTAGCGTGCAAACCTGTTTCAAGATCTAGGACTTTTGCACAAAGCAAACATAATGCTGGTTCACTTTATTGTGCTTCTCTCCAGTTACCTCCACCCTCACGCCATCCCGTCAAGGTAAAACGTTTTAAGTTAGCTGACCATATCCCCTGTGCTTATCCTCCATTTTTGTTCTGTTGGAGAACACTATAAAGGATGAATGTCGTGGAGATTCCCAAGAGCTGTTATGAGGATTACAAATGACCTTCTGGCCCCAAAATGAATACTCTCCCTTCAGGAAATAACTGTGTTTTGACAACTTCTTCACAGATTTCAAATAGATCAGTTGTAACTGGTTTACTCTTACCTTTTTGGCTCTTTTTCTTTCTCTTCTTCTACTTTCTTATCTAACTTCTTAGTATTTTAATAACCCTGTGTTTGGTGTTCCTCACATTCGTGTGAAGATTCATCTTATTCAGTTACAAGTTTTAATATCTAATCTGAGAGCTTCCAAATGTATAACTCCAATGAAGAAATTTCTTCCTGAACTTTACACTCCTTACACAAATCCTTATTGAGCTTGGAGATCTAATTATGATTTAATATGATTATTAATAAGCATATCAATAATAATCTAATCTAATATCAATCTAGTTAATCTAAACATACCAATTTTACCAAGTCCATAACTAGAGTGCTGATTTACAGTCTCAACCTATAACTATTCAAATTCTGTCTTTCTGACCTTAATAAATAACGACTATTTTATCAGTACTGAAGCAAAAATGTGCAATTATTTTGACTTTTTTTTCTTTTGTTAACCCATATTAACAAATCTTGTTAGTTCTATCTTTAAAATGTATTCAAAATGTAGCCACGCTTTGCTATAGCTTCTATCATGTTAGCTTATTATCCCATAGTGCCCTTTGATTTTGAACAGACGCTGATACTAAATTTCCTTGATGTTTTATAGCTTTGCCAAGATTTTTCCTCTGAAAGCAACAGATATGAAAGTTTTAAAGAATTAGATATTTGTTTTGTTTTGTTTTGCTTTTTTTTTTTTTTTTTTTTTTTTTTTTTTTTTTTTTTAAGTTGAGACTGACCTGGAACTCACTATGTAGCCCAGGCTGGTCTCGAACTCACAGCGATCCTCCTGTGTCAGCCTCCCGAGTGCGGGGATTACAGGCATGCACCACCATGCCTGGTTTAAAGCACTGGTTTTTGACTGGCGTGATTTGTTTTTTCCTAGTTGTATGTTGCAAGGATTTGGAAAAAGATTTGGTAATACCTATCATTGTCAAATTTGGTAAAAGAGAATGAGTCAAAGCCAGAGGGTCTGACAAATCTTCTGTAATGCAGAGTAGCTCCTTGTAATGGAATTGTCCTGTCCCAAGTCTCCTGAAGGAATTGTTTTTAAATATGTCAAACTTTTTAAAACCATCAAATGGATTCCTGTTTCTAAGTAAAAACTAACACCTTTAAAATTGTGTGCAATGGCCTCCAGTATCTGAACCTTCCACTTCTACGACTATATCTTCTTGTGAAATAGGAGATTGCATTTGGATTTAGCCATGGTGGCCTTGTTGGGCTGTAATAGTGTTCTAAATCCGGGTCATTGAGATTGCTTCCGGTTGGGCTGTAATAGTGTTCTAAATCCGGGTCATTGAGATTGCTTCCGGCTGCGTAGAATATGCTTTAAACACATAAATCATATATATTATATGATTTCTGCTTCATATTGCCTTAATAGAGAGGACATCTCTGGATCTCATTTACAAAATGTCAGCATCCAATGTCAGTTTACATCAATATAACTAGTTTTCTCTTATGCCTTTCTCTAACTTTGTGCTTTCATAATTTCTTCCTTAATACATTTACTTTAAAAAACATTTTACCTATTTAAAACAGTTCAATGACTCCTCTTTCCCTCATTTTCTTTAGTCTTAAGAATACTTTGAGTACTTACTTATAAGGCCACCTGGAATAAAAATAGATGTTAAATGAATATTTGTCCTGTGAATAACAGCATAATATGACTGAAAATTCATTCATATTTATGTACTGAAATAACATTAGATTAAACTTTGCTTAGCTTGAATCAAGGGAATAAAACATCAATTTTAGACTAAAGGGTTTTGATTCCCATCCCATTTATTTTGATTCTATGAAAGTAGAACATCTAATAAGACCCTTTTCAGTCAAAGGAAACAGGGAACACATCAATAAAATAGAGATCAAAGGGCACAGGGACTAGGAGAGAATTTAAATGTTCTTTCATTTCTCTTTTTCTATTGATAAGTAATTAATGGGGTTAGTCCTCAGTTCTTTGATTTACTTTAAGCCAATTTAAAAAGGAACAAATCACCTCAAACCTTCAAAAAAAACTTTGGTTAATCAGCAACTTTTAGTTCATAAATTTCCTATGCAAATTCATATGCTGTAAGCAGCTAATTGAAGAACTATTGTTACGTTAGATCAGTCAAGTTAGCTCATTCCTCCACCCACTTTCACATCCTTTTCTACCTCTCTTTCTTTGTTTATTTTGGAGAAATCAGATTAGTTATAACATTTTAGCTTGGATACAGAGCACATTGGTATTTTAAGTATGTGAGTTGAGTAAAATCTACTTGGAAGGGGATCTGTGCATGTGGGTAAACGGGAGTGGGGTGAAGGTAAAATAAAAAATATAAAGATGGGATATGTAAATGTACCATACCTCATGTTGCATATATGTACTGTAAACGTATACAAATAAAATATTAATATAAACAAAAGGAAAGTATCATATGTCATGTTTTGACTATAAGTTTGAGTAATGCTAATGCAACTAGCTTACATTATACGGAAGTGCATCTTGCAGTACAGTATATTGAAATAACAAATAATATCAGGAAGGATTGTTTCAGCCTCTCAGTGATGTTCTGAAAGATGCAATCCTTCAGATTTTTTATGCTTTGCATTTGCATTTTTATATTAGACTGAAATACACTAAGGTTCAAAATAGTCCTGCTTATTAAAGGATCTGTTTTATGTTGTGCTTTGAAGAGGATAGAGAACTTTCCCAGGAGACTTATCCACATACAACATCTGATTGTTTTTTTTAATCAGGTTGACTTAGGTAATGTACTTCTTGTAAAATCAATCATCACTAGTTGTGGGAAGAAGTTGCTTGATCTAACTATCCATGGTTTTCTCTGAGGCTGAATATATAAGTAACTTTTTTGACAGATGGTTGTATTAGCAAGAAAGAAGGACAGAATGATTGAAATGAAAACAGTACATACTAGAAGTAATTTGGTAGAACCCAAAATTATTCTATTATTCCTTCATGTTTGTCCAAACCTTGCTTGCTATTGAGGTCCAATTACCCTAATCAGGTAATTTATTTTCTTTCTAAGGCTTTATATTATAACAATTAATCTGCTATAATGCATTATATTCTTCAATTCCTCAAATCTACCATACTCAATTGCATCATATATTCGTAACATATATGATTTTTCTCAAACATGCTGGGGCTTTATTTAGTAGTACAATATATACAGACCATATATTTTTAATATAATAGGGAGATTATATTATCTTGTGTATTTACTTTTCATTTTCTAAATATTTCCCAAAGTTATAAACTAAATTGAAGCCCAAATCCACTGCCAAAGACTTATACACAGGACTAATTTGGTTCAATATATTTTTGGAAGTTATATCATCCAAGAGAATAGATTTATTGATTAGACCTACATTAGGGTCTAAATCTCACCTAGATTTTAACTTTTAGCCAATGTATTAATTTGTGTAAACTCAGTTTCATCAATAAAAATAGGATATGAAGATCTAGATACTTTTATATGCATGTAAAATGTTTACTGGCATATTTGATAACAAGAACTGATTTCTTAAATGATTATTTCCTCTTACTATTGATATTATGATTATTATAATTGCTTCAAAGTCCCTACCATCTGTCTAAAAATGTCCACCATTTATAGATGTCAATAAATAAACTATATGTGCAAATAAATTAATCTTAAGAAAAGATAAGTGTTGTCGTCTACAATTTGTTCTAGGATTTGCATAAAAGGAAGAAGAAATATCTCTTGAATTAACTCATTGTAAGCCATTGTGATAGCTAAGCTTAATGATCAAGTTAATAAGCCCAGGAACCACCCAAGCTCATTAAACCACACTTTTAGGTGAGTGTCACCTGTCAGGTTTCCTAGTGACCATGGACTATGCAGCTTTCCCCACTGTACTGTAACATTACATTATGATGTTATGCTTTGGAGCCAGCTAAGAACTGAATGCTCTGAAATGTAAGCCAAAAAAACCACTTCCTCCTTTAACTTATGTATGTCTAGTATTTGGTCCTAAAGATGAAAACATTGAATAATGAAATCATAAAGAAAGACATTTGGGGAAGCATTGTCAATGACTAGGAATAATATTTCTGATTTCTAGAAATCTTACGTATCAGATATCTAACATCATCGGCATTTAATTCCAGAAAAATATAGAATATGCATCACCAATATGACATAGCTTTATGAGAGTCAATTCTTGTATTTTTATTCTATCTTATATGTAATTTGTTCTCTTAATTAGAATTCTGATATATAACCTGAAGTGACAATATTTTTAATAGAAATGAATGAAATAATGTAGGGCGACTTCCAGGGACTGTGATCAAAGAAAACTTGGAAACAGTGCAAACTCGGAAGGGGCAACAGTTCCGTTAAACGGAGCAGGCAAGAGCCTGCCCACTCCAGTGCTCCCTGGATGTATTCAGTCTGTAGGCCCCTCTCCAGTCATGCAGAGCTGGGGCTGCAGGAGATGAATGGGAAGCCATCCTCCAATAAATAAGGACAAAACTCCTCCCACTGAGGAAGGCTTCCAGCTCGGTTGGGCCTCCATGTCGTCAGCAGAGTTAGACACATTTATATGTACATATATACCTATAAAAATCTGTATTATATATACAATTTTGTACTATCATTAAAATAAAGATGTTTCTTAATAAAATTTCAAAGTCACACACACAAAAAATGATAGCTAAAACATAGCTTGGAAAGGTTAAGAGAAAGGCAATTTTATTTTTATTTTATTTTATTTTTATTTTTCGATACCGGGGATTGAACTCGGGTCCTTTCACTTGCAAGGCAGGCCACCGAACCGCTGAGCTAAATTCCCTGCCCAGAAAGGCGGTTTTAAAGATGGAATCAGAATACTTAGAATGTTGTAGGATACTGAGTATGTAAACCATATGAAAAATGCCTAGAATAATATTTATACCAAAGAAAATGTGGTAAAAATTTAATTTGAGTATAGCACATATTTTAGCATGTTAGCTCTTGATGTCACTGTTGAGTCTTGAACTTAGTCCTTTTTTAACTTTCTCCTCAGAATGGTCCATTTCATAACATAGACATAATAACTAACTTGATAATGGTATGGACATTTAACAATAGGCTATTAAATAACAAAGTAATCAAGGGAGAAATTAAAGGAAAAAAAAACAACTTGAAAAAATTAAGTGGCTGAATATCCCACCTATGAAGAACCTGTGAGGTACAGAAAAAAAATCAAAGAGAAAATACATAATAATCATTTTATACATAAAAATAGTACTCAAAAAAATAGCAGGGACATATCAAGGAATTAGAAAAAGAAGAATGAACCTACTTCAAAAGTAGTAGAAGAAAAGACACAATGAAGATCATAACACAAATAAATGAAATATAGATTTACAAAGAAATGAAATTCTTTTTCAAAAAGGTAAAGCTGGTAAATCCTTAGAGAGAAAAACTGAGAAAATATTCAAATGAATGTGATCCAAAGCAGAAAGGAAAACATTAAAACCGATACCTAAGTAGATCAATAGAAAGCAGTGAGATTGAATTTGTGACAAAAAAGTCTCTCGTCAAATAACAGACTAAAAACAGACGGCTTCTCTGCTAATTTCTATGAAAATAATTTGAAGAAGAACTTATATCAATCCGGAAATTATTCAACAAACTAGAACAGAGAGAATTCGTCCAATCTCATTCACTCAAAGTGCAATTATCTAAATATCAAAACAGCCACAACACAAGAAGAAATGCATAGTTCAACATGTGTAATGCATATGGATTAAAAAAATTCTCTGTGAAGTTCTGAAAAAGAAAACTTAAATGTAACCGAGGGTTAAAAATTATATTTCTCATGATCCAGGGTAGTCATCCATACGATGCCAAAATGGTTCAACTTATGGAAATCAACAAACATAATGCATCACAACAGAAGAATGGAGAATAAAAACATAAACATCCTAATAGCTGAGTAATAAGAATGTTATTAAAATTATCATCTCTTCATTATACACATTCGAAGCAAATAAGGTATAGAAGCAAGGTACCTCAATATAATACAGGCCACTTATAATGAGCCTGCAGTTAACATTACACTAAATGGGAAAAATCTGAAAGCTTTCTCCTTCGATTCTGGAATAAGACTAGAATGCCCATTTTAACCACTTTTATTCAATAAAGTTCTGAAAATCTGAATCAGAACAATCAGAAACAAAAGAAATAAGGAACATTCAAACTGGAAAAGAAATTGTCAAAATACATCTGTTTTCAAATGACATGATTTTATATACAAAATATTAAAGATACCAAAAAATTTAGAAGCATTGATCAAAGTCATAGGATACAAAAATTACTATATAGATATCAGTAGTGGTGTTATATAGCAGTCGCAAATTAGCAAAACATAAATCAGGAATATAACATCTACAAATGATAAAAATAATTTATTTTGGAAAAAATTTAATCAAAAAAGTAAAATTTTCAATAATATGAAATATTGATGAAGTAAATTGAAGAGGGCATAAAAACAGAAAAAAATTATGTTGATTGATTTGAAGAAGAAATACTGTCAAAATATCAATAATACACAGTGATCTATAGATTCAGTGTAATCCCTAAAAATACCAATGATTTTCTTCAGAAAAATTGGGAAAAATTCCTAAAAGATCATTGTGTTAAGTGACCTATTCCAGGGACATAAAGAGGTAGCACTGAATCTCACTCATATGTGGATCTTAAAAAGTTGCTTTCCCTGAAGTTGGAAATAATGTTTTGGTCACTAGATCCTGGGGATCCTCAGGTGGACAGAAAGGGTTGGGTAGAGCTCACTAATGGGTAGTAATTACAGTTAGAGTTCAGTAAGCTGTGTTGCTATGCTACTGTACATTAGGATGATATGCTAGTCAGCTTGCTGTCTCTATTACTAATATCCAGGGACAATCACATAAAAATAGAAGAGGTTAATTTTTGGCCATGGTGTCAGAGGAATCACTCCATGGCAACTTGGTCCTGTTACTTTGAGGGTGTGAGGACACAGTGCTTTATAGGGGAAGTCTTTGGTAAAGGAGGCGTGCTAACCTTGTTCTGGCTGGGATCCAAAGAGGTAAACGTGACCTTAAATCCCAGTGTCTCCTGGAAGTGGCTACAAGCCATGACCTAACTTCTTTCTGACTCACTAAGCTTTCACCACGTGTATTACCAGTACTACCAGTCTTGTCACACAAGCTGGGCACCAAGACTTAAACAAACAGACCTTCTAAGAATATTCAAAATTCAGATAATAGCAGCAACTGTATTTAATGATAATGCATGTACATGTTTCAAGAAGGATTTTTTATTTTCACCAAAAGGAAATGATAAATATTTGAAATGATAAATATTACATATATTCTGATTTAAACACTACAAATATATACAGTAAGCAAAACACCACATGGTATCCTAAAAATGGATAATTGTTATGTTTTCATGTATAAGGTAAATAGTTTTGGATTTTAAAAGATGCAAAGGTGTAATAACTATCTTGATGAAGATATGAAAAGTTTTATCAAATTTTTAAATGAACAACATTGAAAGGGAGATGTGATGCCCTCTAATAGATACGCACAGTGGAATAGATCCTATGTTGGGAGAATATGCATTTGGACAATTTGATCATATTGTTAGGCTGCAAAAAGAAGAAAGGAGGCAAGGCAGTTAGAAGAGGTAGAAAAATAGTCACAAGAATGTGTAATATGGTGGAAAAAAGATACACTCTCTCCCCTTTCTGTCTGTCCTTTTTATTTCTCTCTGTCTGCCTCTTTCTTGCAATTATCTGACACGTTTTAGTGACTCAAGCCTTCATACTGTTCTTATTAATAAACCCATATCAAATATCTATGAACAGTTCCAAAACTCTCATCAGACTGGTATTTCTTTGAATGCTACTAATTATATAATCATCTGAGTTTATATCCACTACGTCATTGTCTGTGTTCATTTCTTATTTTCATGTGCTATGAACTGGAGCAAATGATTTGAAGATCTGTTGAAACATGGTGGATCGAATGATGTGTTCACCTCTGATGCCATTGCAAAATCAACTACACTGCACTACAAGAACATACAAAGAACAACGTTAAAAGAAACACCAGCAACACAGAGGTAGACGTAGATGGCATTAACATTCTAGAGTGCATATCAAGTGAAGCCACAGTAACTAGGATAGCAGAGCTGAGAAAACACCTGCTTCTTTGCAGATTAGCTATTTTATGAAAGTAGCCTGATAATTCAAAACTTAGAGAATCCCAGTTCTTGAAAAGAAAATTAACCTGGAAATGAAGAAAAATGTTAGGGTTGAATCGAAGAACATCAGTTTAAATTCTATTCTAAAACTGCATCCTGCCCTGAAGATTTTTTTTTTCCATACCAGGGATTGAACTTGGGTCCTTGCACTTGCAAGGCCGTGTGAGGAATCACTGAGACAAGTCCCTAGCCCCCACTGAGCCAAACCCTGGTCAGAAGATTTTCTATCCTAATACTGTATAGGATGCTATGAATATGATGAGCTATCATCCCAGGGATAGTCCACGTTTCATGGCCAAAGAAAGCTTGCCAACACAATTAAGATTACAACTCAATTTATTTCAAAACAGTTACAACTGCCCTGAGTTATAATCCCTTAGCACTTAATGGCAGAGGATTTGCACTTGTTGGAGATAGAAATGAAATTAGAAATGCAAGTATTACTGAATTTTGGTCATGAAGGGGATCATATGCCATGAAATGCAGCATACTTTAAGAGGGAAGTTTGGTCCCTCAGAGCAAGCAGGTGACTGCGCCTCTGTCTTGTAAATTCTGGGAAGCAACCCAGCAGTTAACCATCATCAATTGCAAGTAGGATCTTCCTCAAAATTGCGATACCAGCCACCTGGATAATACCTTCATCTAGTTTGCAAGACATTTTGAGCCTTCTTAGATTTCTGAGATACAGAACTGTGAGCTTATGAGTCGGTGTCAATTTTCAGTATTATTTGCTGCCTTTACAGACTAACATATCTAAATTCAGCCGTAAGACAACCTCGCCCAATTATGACAGGAAGCAGTAATATATTGTCTGAAGGTAAAAAACTAACACATTAAAACATGGAAATGTTTTAAAGATGGAAAACGTGAATATACACATATTAAATTATTTAAACTCCAAACTTCATTTCAATATTCCAGAACCCCAAAGAAATAGCTAAATACAATCTGCTGTAGAGGGGACATGGAGTGAAAGAACAGATTTGGTGTCTGAGATGAAAAAGATATATTCCTTCTTCCATATCGTACAATGAGTCTCCTGCTACAAGGCTGTTCAACTCACCAAGATGCATTTTGTTGTGAAAATGAGGCTTTCAGCTCACCCTCAAGATTTACAGTCTGCTATTAATTCTTACATAGTGGCAGAGTGGAAATGCATTTCTTTTCTAACACTATATTTCTCCAGATAGAGATATGTAGCCCTGCAATCTATTTAAGCTATCTTCTTTCCTCTTGTTTATGTATTTATCTAAAAATGGAAGGGATGATCTATTCCAACCTTAGATGTTGAAGGAGAAATGCCATGTGAAACACATCTCTTTTCCTTCATCTTTGTCTTTGGGAAGCACACAACAGACATCTTACACCAAGTCTGTTATATCAACTTTAAGTAGCCTACCCCCATGGAGGAGATTTGAGGTTTTCCCACTAGTCTGGCTGTAAGGACCTGTAGGAACCCCATTTGAATAAGGCAAAAGAATTCCCAAATTAATTCAAGCAAGAGTAAATTCTTAATGAATTCAACACTAAAGCAAGATAAAAGTATTATTTATAGATATGAAGGCAATAATCATGAATTTATGCCAGCAATTAAATGTGTAGAGGTCAAAAAAGTGTGCCAAATTTGGGAAAGATATGAAACAGATTCATGTCATGAAATATAATCAGAGGAAAATTGCATATTTATAATTTCATTTTTACCTGGAAAGGATAATAAAAGTTGCTAGCTGTTCATACTACACTAATTTGCTATCTTTAGTGATTTATTTGTGATGAGTATTTAAAATATTGAAGTGGAAACTTCTAAGTAATTAAAATGTTTATTAAAAAAATGAGGAAGGAGGCTGGGCATGGTGGCGCACACCTGCAATCCCAGCACTCAGGAGGCTGAGGCAGGAGGATCACTGCAAGTTCGATACCAGCCTGGGCTACATAGTGAGTTCCAGGTCAGTCTCAATTACATAGTGAGACCCTCTCTCAAAGACAACAAAACAAGCAAACAAACAAAAAAACCCAAAACAAACAAACAAACAAACAAAAAGAGAGGAAGGGAGGTGTTGAAGGGAGGGCAGGGGAATGGGGAAAAAATAAAAATCAAGGTTGATTACAAAAAGGTGCAAGTTTTCAAAAATGAATGTCATCTTGTATATATTAAATGTATCAAAAAAAAAGTTTAAAAAGATAAATGCCCCATAAATGTATATTATAATATTAAGTGTTGTCATTGGTAATCATCTTCATGTATTTAATTTCACATTTCTATGAACATCATGTTCTTCCTGTATTATTGTTCCTTTTTCTTTTAAAGTGAAACCCTGGTCTTACTTTATTTTTTCTCTTTGTTTGTGTGTTCCTTAAAGTGTTACCAGAATATAACATCAATTCTGTCAAAGTTGAAACTCACATTAAAAACAAAGGTGAACATAAGCAAATTATTCAATTTACCACAAAAAGCAATGTCCAAGAGTGACTCTATGAAAATTTCATTTTATTGTACTTTTTTCCCACTGACCATAATTCAAGGTAGAGAAAAACAAGTTTGCTATCTCAGAAATGAATTTTTTGTTTGTCTGTTTTTATAGTTTTTTTGAGACAAGATCTTATGATGTAGTTCAGCCTGGCCTTGAACTCACTATGAAGCCCTGTCTTGCCTCAAGCTCAAAGAGATCCTCCTGCCTCAGCCTCCTGAGCTCTGATATTACAGGTGTACAACACCACACCAGGCAAACCACAGATTAAAACTTATTTTTCAATATTCTTGTGATTTTCATGATATATGGTGAGATCCCCGATAAATCACTTTGTAAATATTTCCTTTTTTGTATTTAATTTTCCTTGGAATTTGAAGAAAAAAAGAAAAAAACTGTGAAATGCTGATAGTATGTTTAGGTCCAGAATTTTAGTTTATTGTTTTGAGTAGAAATGTACAGGTTTTTACAATTTATTTTAGGAAACTCAATAGAGAATATGATTAGACATATGTTATGCACAATATTACATCATTTTATATTTTCTATTAACTATCTTCTCTAAAGTACATTATTTACCTTCTGTCTGTGGTAGTAATGACTGAAACCATGCTTTCACACTGAATTACATCTGCAGCAGTTTTGTTTGTTTGATTATTTGTTTTTTCTTTTTTTACTTTAAGACAAGTTTGCCTAGGCCAGACTCAAATTTGTGATTATCCTGCATCAGCCTCCCAGAGTTCTGGAACTTTGGGCATGAACTACTGGATCCAGGTTACAACTGAATCCCTGCGATAACTCAGTTTATTGTCATACCTGCTGTATTCCCACATCACTTTAAACTTTTATATGTAGTTCTATAGTAATCCCAAAGTAATTATATTGAAAATATGTTCATAAACTGTCTTTTGTTTCCACTTTTTATCACATTATTTATTCCCTTCTTCCCTTCCCCCTGCTTCCCCTCCTCCTTTAAAATTTTTCTATTTCACATGATCAATTATACTTTTTGGGGGGTCAAACTCAGGCCTTTGCAAGGCAGGCAGCAGAATCACTAAGCAGAATCCCCCCCCCAATTATACATTTTGATCCTTAATTGCCCTTTTAGTTTTTCACACCAGAGAAACTACTCAGTATTTATACATGTGTCCTGTTTATTTCACTTGAGAGTATGGCCTCAGTGTGCATCATTTAGAAATAACTGTCTCTAGTTTCTCAATCTTTATGGTTGAGTATATTCAATTTATTAAAAAAAAATCACAATCTTCTTTACCTATTCGCCAGTTAATGAGCAACTGGGCTGTTTCCATTTTCAGCTATTACAAACTGTGCCACTATAAACATGGGTGTGCATATATCATTGTTTTATGGTTCTTTTAATTCTTTGGGGAAGATACCCAGCAGGGGAATAGCTGGCTCAAATGGGAGCTCTCATCCTGATATTTTGTATGTTAATTTCCACATTACTTCACAAGTCTGAACTGTTACCAACAATAGAGAAGGGTTCCTTTCTCCCAACAGCCCCTCCAACATTTGATATTGGTTGAGTTCTTGATAGCAGCCATTCTTTCTGGGGTGAAGTGGTAGGTAAGTGTTATTTTCATCTACATCTCTCAAATAACCAGTGATATGGAACAATTTTTCATATATTTATTTGCTGCTCTTACATCTTTAAGAAATGTCTGTTCATTTGACATGCCCAGTTTTGAACTGGATCTTTATATTTGGAGTCTGATTTTTTAAGTTCTTTTTATATTCTCGATTGTACTCCTTTGTCTGAGGAACAGCTGATAAAATATTGTCCTGCATTGTAGGTTGTCTCTTAGCTCTTTTGGTGATTTCTCTTGCAGTGAAAAAGCTTTTTTTAGGATAAAATCCCAGTTGTTGATTCTTTGTGATAGTTCCCATGCTACGGAGGTTTTGTTCATAAAGTCTCTTTCTATGCCAATGTCCTCAAGAGTTCTACCTATCTTCCAGCAAGTCTAGTGTTTCTGTATTAATATTTACATCTTTAATCCACTTCAATTTTAGTTTAGTAGATGATGAAAGATAGGGATCTAGTTTTAATTTTTCTTAGGTTGAAATTCAGTTTTTCCAACATCATTTTTTTTTTCCTCATTGAGTTTATTAGTACATGTTAGGTATACAGTTCAGTTATATTCATTATTGGGATCTTGTACCTTTACATGACAGGTCTTGGTTCTCATTTTTTCCCCTTGTCCCTGCCCTCCCTTCACCCCCTCCTCCCCTCCCCATTTACAAACACTTCATTTCCATTTCTTCATTTTCCCATATTTTTTTTCTTTGCCCTTATTAGCATTCAACTACACTTCCCACTTTCCCAACACCTTTAACCCTTTTCTTCCTCTTTCACATTGTCCATTATATCATTAGGATCTTATGTACTATTATAGTTTTTCACACCAGAGAAACTATTCAGTATTTATATATGTGTGACTTATTTATTTCATTAGGAGTATATCTTCAATAGGTATCCATTTTCCTATGAATGAATCTATTTCCAATACCCATTTATTAAAGATGCTATCTTTCTGATCCAGGAATTTATTTCATTCTGCTGCCTTCTGCCTCACAATCACAAGGTCCTGACTTTAATTCCCAGTGCACGCACATGCACGCATGCACACACACACACACACACACACACACAAAGACAATCTTTACTCCAGTGAGGATGGTTGCCTCCTTTGGCAAAGATGAGGAGCTGGTTATGTTTGGAGTTGTAGCTGTATCTTCTAATCTATTCCACTGATCCTCCGGTCTGTTCCTTTGCCAGTACCATGCTGTTTTAATCACTGTGGCTTTGTACTATAGTTTCAAGTTGGAGATTGTGATACCCCTTGTCATGTCTCTGTTGCCTAGAATTGCTTTTGCTATTCTAGATCTCTTCTAGTTCCAAATGATTTTTTTTTGAATTATTTTCTCTAGTTCTGTGAAGTATAGTGTTGGAATTTCAGTTGGGATTGCACAAGAAAATATAAATAGGGAAGGGTGGAGGAGATGAAGGGAGGTTAGGGGATTGGGGAAATAAATAATCAAGATATGCTGTGCAAAAGTACAAATTCCCATTCATGAATGTGACTTTGCTGTATAGCTAAAATGTACCAATAAACTTGATGAAAAAATTGGCTTTTGAAATCTTTTGTTAAGTGACTCCTGCATTTCTGATTTCTCATTATATAACACTAAGCTATGGGTGGACAAAATTATTAATAGAATTGTGAGTGGTAAGAATATATTTAAAAGAGCTTATTTTAGAATCTTGTTTTTGCTTCACAAAGGACACAAAATAGGATATTGTGGAAATAACTAAAATAATATTAAACAAAATTTTACAACAACCAGGAATACTTTCATTTTGTCCATAGTCTTCTGAATTTAAAATACAAACTCTTAAGGAAAATCAACTTTTCCTTCCAGTGTAATTCCTATTTACTGTATTTTTATCTATAAAAACAGATGGGACAAAAATGTGTGCTTGCCTAGATTTTTGACAAGTGATATTTCATCAACACAAAACAGAAAACAGATGATGCATAAATATATTCAAATAGCACACTAAGCAATTAGAAAGAGAGATACATTTGTTCATTCTATGGTGTCTATATGTCTTTGAGGAGGATGAATCATAAGCTGCCTGTTATGTAACACTTTGTATTTGTTAACATTCAATAACTTTAAGACGAGCATGATAAATGATTGTAAGATAGATAATAAGATGGTGGAGCACTCCTGTAATCCTAGCACTTGGGAGGCTGAGGCAGGAGGATCACTGTGAGTTTGAGAGCAGTCTGGTCTACATAGTGAGTTCCAGGTCAGTCTAAACTACATTGTGAGAACTTGTATCAAAAAACAAAAACAAAGATAAATAATAAGATACATACAAAACAATTTCAACCCCCAAAGGTCATGTATAATTGACAGTTCAGATGTAAGTTTGAAACATAAGAGGCTATAAGAAATTTACAATCATTTTCAAATACTAACAAATATAAACACATTATTAAGAGAGATTCATAAGTACATTATCTATATGATACATATTTTCATACATTCTAATTAGTTGAGTTGGGTGTTACTGCTTATTATAATAATCTAGTCCTACAATTTTCAATTTTTATCACATTTGCTTGTATTTGATTACTTGAGTTCTTGCTCTAATACTGGATTATAGCAATGTTGTATCACTTTATAATCAGGCTCTTGTGCAACCCTGGTGATAACTGGAATTTTGCTTTATCGTTCCCATTTTACAGATGATGAAACTTACCAAGAGTTTAAGTTGATTTCCTGGGATTACTTAGTATGAAAATGAATTGCTGTAACAGCTATAATAGTTAATGATACTCTATAACAATTTGAAGTCTTACAGTGTTTTATTTTATCTGCTACATTACATCAAGTTTACTTAGTTCAACCCAGAAGTATTTTCTTTCAACTATGTCCAGGATGTGAAAATCTTACTATTCAATTTTTAAAATTTCTGTATAACAAAGGAAATAACAAAACAAAAATAAAGCCTGCCATTTAGGAACAAATATGTAGTTTTCTCTATTTAATAAGGAGTCAATGTCAAAATAAATAAGGAATCTGTATAATTTAACAGTCAAAGTAAGTGACTATTTAAAATGAGAATGGACCTGAATAGATATTGTTTGGTGTCAAAGAAAGACATTCAAATGGGCAAGAGGTATATGAAAAAGTGTCCAACATAACAAAGCCTGAGGGAAATGCAGTTCAAAACCGTAACAAAACATCACTTCACACCTACTGCAGTGCTTATTACTGAAATGAAAACAATAACAAAAATGAGAATATGGAGGAGAGTAAAGTTTTTATGCTAATGATAAAAGTTATGCATCCATTACAGAGAATCACATGTAGGTTCTTAAAAAATTAAAAATTAAAAAAGCACGTGACCTAGCCATCTCTCTGCTTAGAATATCCTCAAAATAAATAAAGTTTGGAAATATCTGCCCTGTATATTTAATGCCAAGCAGGAGAAATATGGAAGTGATACAAGTATCCATTGATGAATTGATAAAGATTTTGGCATACATATGAAATAGTTAAAATACAAAACTAGGTAGGAATTGTAAGATTATTACTTGTCTAATGTTTTGTTATTGCAAAGTTTTGGGGATCCAAAGAAACCATAAACTATTGGGAATGTGATTCCTTGGGGGAAGAATAATCTAACCCATTTATATCTAAGAATTTGAATTTTTTCCACAATGCATGCAGAAGTAGGCAGCCCAACTCTCACAGATCATTTTAAATTATATATATATATATATATATATATATATGAATTAGAAGCTTTTAATGGCTATTACAGAGCATCCCTGAAACATTACTGGAAACCTCTGCAGTAGGCTCCAGTCTTCTGCCTAGTGTACGAGAGAAGTCTGAGAATAAGAACTAAAAGACAGAACTAAGAGAGACAGAAAGTGGGGTGCCAGGATGACCAATGCTAGTGTAACCAACAAAGGTGCTGATGTGTCCAAGGCACTGATTTTTATTGGTAATTGACCA
>NW_022900913.1:21143778-21150174 GCF_012274545.1 Fukomys damarensis | reverse complement strand
ATATATATATATACACACACATGTATACATATATATGTACATGTATATAAAATATTTTGGTGCATTTGGATATAATCTCAATATTAGAATGCTTATTTTAAAACAAATCCTATAGCTATGAAACTTTTCTGTTGTATTCCTTAAGCTAGAGAGTATCAAATGCAGATCTTCTAAATAGTTTCTTATGTCTTAACCTCTTCTTAATGTATTTTCATTGAAATAACTGAAATAGAAAATGATTTTTGTGACTTTCCAAAATGAATGCATAGCTAGAGAAGCAGCCTTAGGTTTATCCAGGTCCTTCTGAATGATACAATGCTTGTTATTCCAAGACAGTAACAAAGAATGAACCTATTTAAGGTTATTTGGCACCAATTTTAAAGTTCAAAAGGGTTTACTGAGACAACAAATCAATATACTTGTTGGTTTTATAAATGTACCACCAGGTATGCTGGGAACAAACTAATAGCTTGTGAATATTCAAGATGAATTTACCACGGATATCAGTGTTTTTAGCATTACTTTCTCATCCAGTATTCCTCTTAACCTTCTGTCAGGATGACAGCATTAGCCCTTCCCTTGGAAACTGGAGTAGGTGCATGACTGGTGTCCTAATGATATGCTATAACAATTTTAAGTCTTATAATGTTTTATTTTATTCTACTACAGAATTAAGAGAAGCTACATGGCCTATCCATCCTTATCTTAGTTTACTTGTGGTGCTATAAGAAATGACCACACGCTGGGAGATTTCAAATGCAGAAATCTATTTGTCATAATTTCTGGAGGCTAGCATGTTCAAGATGGAGGACTGGCTGACTGTTGTTTTGTGAAAGCTGCTTTCAGCTTGTAAAATAACACTTTTGCTGTATCCTCTGAAAGGGAGGAAAGCTGTATTCTCACATGGTGAAAGACAGAGGGGCAAGTGCTCTTGAAGAGAGGAGCTATGATGAATTAATCCCCTCTCAAATGATCCAACTCAATACCATTGTATCTGGCAGTAGATTTCAGCTCCTGATTTTAGGAAAGAGCATATTCAAACTTTATCAGCCATCAAAGTAGATTAAAATAACTGAACTCATTATTTACCTTATAATATGAATTCATAACAAATATACAGCCAGCTAAAATTACTTTTTTTTAAATTTTCTTATGGTAAGCTGCATCTACATTGTTCTCTACTTCAATTATGGATAATATAATTCAGAACATTTGCTAATATACCTTATTAAAGTGAAATTTTTATTCAGCCAATATTTAAGATTCTGAAAATTTCTAGGCTAAGCCCATTTAAGTTTATATACTCTGAGCAATGTAATCATTTATTCAGAGAATTTTAAAATAGAAATATTGAGAAATAGTCAGTCAATAACAGAAGCATGTTGTTAAAAAATGTTTGATTCATGGACAAAGACATAAAGCCAACATGAAAGGGCTTTGATAAGCCCTATTCAGCTAAATAGATATGCAGAATTACCAATGATGGATCTGTATGTGTATTAAAAACAGAAAATGTGGAAGAAATTCCTTCAGCAAAAAAGAAAGGTAGCATTGGTTTTGCAGTTTTCAATTGTTTTGTTCACTTTCAAGAAATTACAGTGCCAACTATATGATGAAAATGCTAATTGCATTCCACTGATAGTTAATTGAACCCTACTATATTATAAACTTTAAGTGCACTCTTTGTCAAAGGTTGCTTAATAGTTAACTATAATAACATATTATATTTTAGTATATTTGTGGCATGTATAGAATCCAAAAGCTTTCTAGACATTACCTCATCAAGTAACCTGCTATGACATAAAATATATGTTGTTTTGAAGAGCCACCATATTTATTACACAACCGGTTTCTGCAAATCAAAATTTATTGAAGATCACTAGACTAGAATCTCTAAAATATAGCTTTGAATATCTCAATATGTCATACTAAAATCAATCAATATAGTCTTGTTTTAAAAAATGTACATAATTTTATGTAAGTTGTTTTTCAATATTAGTCGTCTAAAAACCTTTTTTTGATGTTATAAAATATGAGTTTATACTTACCCACATGGATCTATGTAAGTTTTGAAAATGGACACAGTTTCATGAAGTTAGATATTTCAGAGCATTTCTCAGACAGAGAAAGTTTGCAACTTAGTTTTGGCCTTCAGGAAAGAAGGATGGGGATGGATTGTAATTTACAGATAGCAAATTCTGAGCTCCTGTATGAGCTTTGTGTCACTGAGACAAAATACCTGAGGAAGAAAACTTCTAGGAGGACGTATTTGTTTTGCTTTATGATTTCAGAGGGTAATGTCCATGGTCAGTTGCATCCATTGTTTCTGGCCCTGTGGGAGGGTACAGCAGCACAGTCCCCCAGTGACCGAACTCCTGCAAGGGAGACTTATCTCATAAATTTTCATCACCTTTCAACAGCTCATGAAGTTTATACCTTTCAGTGGACTAATCCATTGACCAGTTCAGAGCCCTCAGGACCCAGTCCCTTCCCCGGTGCCTCACCCATGAATATCACTGCATTGAAGACCAAGCTTTGAACACATGGGTCTTTGGGGGCCATTCTATACCAGGACCATAACACTCTCCCTAGCCCACCATCCCCTTTTACACCAAAGAGCCTTATAAGATTTATTTGACCTGAGGATATTACAGACAAAATTTCATGAAATGATGATTTTGTAATGTACTCAAGTTTGTGCTCAAATATCTAAAACAAATAAATATTTATTTCAAATCCATGCTTGGGACACTGATTTTCAAAAAAGATGGGAAAATTATTGTAAGTATGCAACTGAATGTAACAACTTGATACTTTTAGTACATCACACATAAACATACACACACACACACATATATATATTTGTGCAGGCACTTTGTGTGAATACACATAAATGCTCACATGCACATACATTAGTGTGTTCGGGTTGCTATAACAAAATTCCATAGATTTAATGACTTTTATATAACAAAAATTAATTGAATATAGCTCTCCAGTTCGAACAGCCAAATATCAAAGCACTTGCATATTCAGTGAATGGTGAAAAGTGCTTTCTTGGTTCATTAATAGAACTCTTTCTTTGTATCGTCAAACAATGGAAGCAGCAAGAAACTCTCTCAAGGCCTCTTTTATAAGGGCCTCGCTAATGCTTTCCGTGATGGTTTTACCCTTATGGCAAATAAACCTTCCCTGTGTTCCTCCTAATTCATATGTTAAAATATAATCCACAGTGTGATGACAGTAAAAGGTGAGGCTTTGAGGGATAATTAGATTGTGACAGCAGAGACCTCCTGAGTGAGATATTTACTCTTGTAAAGGAAATCACAGAGATTTCTCACTTTCTTCTAACCTGGGAGAATTCAGCAAGAAGAGAGGTATCTATGGAATAGGAAGCAGGTCCTTGCAGGAAGGTAGTGATTCTGACTACCTAACTAATCTTGAAAATCCCAAAAGAAAAAACAAATCTCATTTATAATGCACATAGTTCGATTATTTTATGGTAGCCTAAATGAAGTAATATATAGTTGCATTAGTCATTGGATTTCAGTTTGTGAATTTGAAAGGGACATAGACATTCAAATTCTCTATTTATCTATCCATTCATATTTACTGTCTATCCCTTGTAACGGTTTTTCTCAGAGTCTGACAAGGTTACAGTTGAGTTTTCACTGGGGCTATATTGTCACTTTTAGGCTTGTGTAGGAATCTTCTTCCACGGTCATTCAAACTTTTGTTAGTTTATTTACATGTGCCTGCGTAACAGAGACACTGGTTTTACAGACTTTTGGCCAGAGACCACCTTAAGATCCTAGAGACTACTCAGTGATCCTAGACGTTACCCTCCTTTCTTATTCCACGAACTTCTATAATATTACCATTTACTTCATTAATCTGGTAAGGAATGTGTTTCATTACATTTTACTGAGGTGAAGTACAGCAACATGAAAACAAGATGGTGACATTCATTTTCTTCGCCTGTAATGTAACAAAAAATTGAGAAATTTGTTGCAAGAAAATGATCAGGCTTTCCTGTACTTTTGAAGATGAAACACCACAAAAGTGTGGATACCAGGAGGGAAGATCTTAAAAATTAATTTAGGGTCTTTGCATCATAACAAATGTGTTACTCAGCCTTCTTTTACTACAACGAAAACCTGAGGTAACCAATTTAAAAAGTGTAAAGATTCATTTTGGCTCAGAGTTTTGAAGGTCATAGTCTTTTAGTCCAAGTTGGCTACATTGTCTGGCTCTGTATTGAAAACCCTCACGAAGAAAGGAGCATGTTGTAGGGCAGGCTTCTTGACTCCTGGTTTCTTGGGAAATAAAGAGAGCAAGAGGAAGGCCTGTGAGCCACACTCTGTTTCCCAGCCTTATCTGGGAACCTAACACATTTCAATAGGCTCCACCTCTTAAAGGTGCCACTATCTCCTAATAACTCGTTGGACTAGGGACTACGTTTTCAGCTAGTGGGGTTTCTAGGAGGACATTTAAGATGCAAATTATAGCAATATGAAGGATTCATTGTCTTAAATTGATGGCTACAGTCGTATATATATATATCAATCTAATTTCAGTGAATAGAACTATAGAAAATTGTAAGTCAAATGATTCCAAAACATATGCTGTTCTGTGCTACACTATACTTGTAACACCTTCTGTGTTTTCATAGTCAGAAGATGAGAAGAAACAACAGGGCCATCTTTTCAAAAAAAGGCCCATCATAGCAGTCCCTTCCATCTATGAAGTCATACACAGATTATTATAAAAAATGCAGAAAATAGTTATGCTTAGAAAAATAGAAATGCCTTTATATTAGATTTGTCTTAAAACTCTATCAAAATCTAAAATACAATCACGACCAGAGGCTATTTTAAAAATTACACATTGATTTTTCACGGGGGCTAAAAATATCTCACTAAAACATCTTATATGATTTGACCTTTTTCAAATTATCCACAAACTTTAAAAAGAGAAAAAATAAATTATACAAATAATTTATTTGGACATAAGAAGAATGGCTGTCAATTTTATTTTAAATTTCAGTGTAAATTTCTTGGAACTGCATATGTGCTTTGCTGTCACTTTGAAAGTGTGATTATGTAGAAATAACATAATTGAGATAATGCCAGTGAATAATACAAGTTACAATGGAAAATAAATTAAAAATAATCATAGCCAGTTACTTATTCACAGTACCCTGAATATTTCATATATTTTCCCTTGCCCTTTTATTTTATATAAAGATTCCCTTATTATTCTAGTTGCAGGGAATCGAATTAATCTATTGATTACAAATGTACTTGTCAACTTAATTAGTGTAATGCACCTTTACCTTCACTCCTCATTTAGGTATATAAGTAATTTTCCTGAAAAGTTCAGGTTGACTTGCTTTTGAAATTCTAAATATAGAAAAAAGAGTCTAGCAGTAGAATGCTTTTAACATTCAAACAAAAAATCAAAATCAAACAAAAATCTATGTAATTGCTCTCAATTGAAAACAGGGATGTTGATCTCTTTACAAATATAGGCATAAATACATACACATAAACTACTGATGAGCAGTCATAGAGCACGGGAAAAGAAAATGAGACATTTTTTCTTATTATTTGCACCTGACAGAGAGAAATATTCAAATGACTGCTCTGCAAAGTCTTTATAGGCATTTTGTGCGTGATTAAACGAAAATGGACACAATAAATAGATGGAGAGCACTTTATTCTTTATTCTAGGCAAATCACATCTTCAGATACAAATAGTCATTAAGAAAAAATGTTTCTCCAATTTCAAGTAGAACAACTTGTGAATTACCTTCATGGTGTTATTCAGGTGATAGCGAAGGACTTTCTAAGTTATATCAGATCATGTGTGAAAAAGCTGTTCATCATTTGTTAATGATAAGAAATCTATTATTTGCCTAAGTGCTGTAAGGGAGCAAAGTTGCATATTTCTCTATGTACTTTGGGGATTTTCTAGATATTGCGCTCCCTCTATATTTGCTGAAAGTAACAAAAACATTAAAACTAGGCTTTTGACTACATTTTCCATAGGTTTTGTGTTCTGCCATTCAGTTTTTTAAATATATATAAATTCATGAACAAAGATATACATATAATTATATAATGTTCTAGTTGCAGGGTACTTGTCAACATAATTAGTGTAATGCACCTCTTATCTTCACTCCTCATTTAGGTATATAAGTAATATTCCTGAAGAGTTCAGGTTGACTTGCTTTTGAACTTCTAAATATAGAAAAAAGGTTCTAGTAGTAGAATGCTTTTAGCAAAATCAAACAAAAATCTATGTAATTGCTTTCAATTGAAAACACGGATGTTGATCTCTTTTCCAATACAGGCATATATATGTATATATATATATATATATATATATATATATATA
>NW_022900913.1:21057512-21143736 GCF_012274545.1 Fukomys damarensis | reverse complement strand
ATATATATATATATATATAATCTTTCTGAGTGTTTGCATTTGAGTATCTATCTTGTTAACTCCATTCCTCCTGGACTCATCTCTCTCTCTCCCAGGAAATGAGCATTGTACTTCTGGATCTGGTTCATTGAAAGCATCCAGAATTGTCTTGCCTGCTTTGAAAGTGGCTGATACTGAGATTAACTCATGCTCTTCAGGCTTGGACAAAATTATAGTGAAAGATAATAAAGGAGGAGAGCTTCTGCCTGTCGCTCAGAGATAAGTACTATTTCAAGGGCTTTCCAAAATCTCATAAGAAATTCACTCACATTCTCTATGCATCTCATGCTTTGTGTGCCATACATATATGCACACATTTCTGTCACAAAAATTATCTTTAACATTTTCTAATACTGCAGCAGTTCAGATAAGATGTTTCCCAATCAACCCTTCCCTGGCAGTTGCAGCTCCAACAGTGAGTTCACCACTCTTGCGTCCAGTCTCCTAAAACAGTGTGCTTTTTTTGATCTAAGCAGATCATGTGAGTTCCTCCCTTTTACCCAATAAAAACTTCCTCTGACTTCTCTCTCCTTGAATATGCCTACTGTTTATTGTGCCACATGTATCCCAAATACAATGATTTGAAATCCCAAGACAAGATTTTGATCAGAGATTTCCTCTGCCTGATTGTTACTAAAGTGCACATTTTTCACCGGACAAAATATGTCTGAGAGACGACAAAGAATCGCAAAATGTGAAGACTGTCAGGATGGTTCGGACGAAAATGGTGCTGAGATGAAAATCATTGTGAAGACAGAAGATTTGGGTTTCAGGTACTTTTAGTTTTTATTACAAATGATAGAGAATGGTTTGGGATTGTTATTATTTTTTTTTTTACCTTACAAGGGAGATTTTACTTAGTATAACAGACAATGGGAAGAACTTTTGAAGAGTGAGAGTAGGGATTAAAGTGAGGATATATTTAAAATTTTAAAAAGATATTGTAAATAAACAATTCACACACGATAATATTAATTTTGAAAATAATTTCATT
Source organism: Fukomys damarensis (assembly GCF_012274545.1). Taxonomy (NCBI): domain Eukaryota; kingdom Metazoa; phylum Chordata; class Mammalia; order Rodentia; family Bathyergidae; genus Fukomys; species Fukomys damarensis. The sequence continues at coordinate 21,142,703 of NW_022900913.1, read as the reverse complement.
TTCTTTTTCCTTCTGTTTGGGGACTGAAGATGTTATATTCATTGTGTAGATAAACAAAATGAAACATGGGTTCCCGTGCTTCTGCGGCATTCAGCAGGGGTATTCATCAAAGGTTTAAAGACTACCTGCTCCATGAAAAAAAAAGTCTATGTTGCCACTAGGAAGAAAAGAGTGAGTTAATATATTCTTAAATAACATCTTGAGTCTTGAAGAAGAAAGAAAATCTTAGTTGTGTTATGTGTCTTTTCTAGCTAAGCAGCCTTAAGGAAAAGCTACTTAACATTTTAATGCAATAGTTTAAGAATTGACAGTTAGTTATTACAGATATTTCTGTTCTAAGTTTAAATACGTTTTCCATTTTATTTCATCATTTATTTAAATTGTTATTAATAAGAATATTGAAAGATCTTTGTTGATTGATACATAGCAATGTGTTGCTGAATGGAGGTAACAGGAGAAATACACTCCCAGAAAATTTCATTATTGAAACATCACAGACTACTGACACAAGCCTAGATGGACTTACTGCAAACCAAGGCAGTGTGGCACAGCCACTGTAGTATAGAAAGTCTGATATTGACCAAGTGATCTGTCACAACATATTTCAAAATTGTTTTACATGTCTTATCATAAGCTTTAATATATACATGTTTATGGAGAGAAAATATTTTAATGTATGTGTATTACACATGGGTTAGGCTGTAGGTGTTGTGTTACTGCCGTCATTGTTAGTATTGGTTAGTATTGCTGTGTTACATTTGGGCTGTTTTAACTATAGTGCAATAAGCTGAATCGTCCAAACAACATTCATTCATCACAGTTCTACAGGCTTGAGCATCAAGTTTTGTTATCTCTTTCGGGCCCTCTTAATGATCCATAGACTCCATCTTCGTTTGCACCCGTGCATGGAGGAAAAGTCGGTTAGGGTTAGGGTTGAAATCATATATTTTTTTATAAGATAATTATTCCCATTTCTGAAAACTCCATTCCACTGCATGACCTCATCATATCCAAAAGGCCTCAGTTCCTATATTCTAATCTCTGGGTGCTAAGGAGCTCAACATAAGGATGTGAGAAACACAAGTGTTCATTTGATAACAATGCATTTGGTGAATCAATATTTCAGATAGATGTCTGATATTCTGGTATTGGAGTGTGGAACCCTTAAGTGTTGCTTTGATGACGAGAGTGATTTGTTGTTTACACTGAAGATCAATTTGAATGACTTACGGTAAAAGATCTAATGATGACAAAAGGAATATATTCAAATGAGAGCTTTTTTTTCCTGAGCAGTTAATAATAAATATATATATGAAAACAGTATGATGGTTTTTCAACACATGGTGTTACCTTCATGTGGGAGACTCTAGAGGATGTCATACATCACAAAAAATTCAGTACACTGCCGGTGCTAAGAGTAGAAATTGAAAATGCATGTGCAGCTATCTCAAGGATCAGGGTTACCCAAGCAGCAGTTTGACATATTAATAAATGTCTGGAAGCTAGTGGCTACTACTTGGAGCACCTCTTGTAATCATAGAGGCCAAAGGTAAATTGTATTAATATGACATGTCAAGAAATTTAGTACTAAAGTATTTGTAAATATTTTTCTTTTCCTGAAATGTGTATACTTTTTTTGGTGGACTCTGTATAATTATTGTGCTGATGGATGCATGTAATAGGTGATATTTAAAGCCACAGTTCCTCCAGTGGGTATATTTTGTTATACGCCTTCATATCTATTAACAAATGGGTGAACATAGGCTTCATATTATCTATATTTTAACCAGAGTCTGTGTATTTAAAAAAAATAACACAGTTTCACTCTCAAAAGATCTCTGATTACATTAAAATTATGTAGTTGCTCTATAAATCTAAAATATAATTTTAAAAGTTTTCAACTTTGGAAACTCTGACACCAAGCAAAAAATAACATGTAGTGCCTTTTGCATTTGTAAGTATGAGAAGTAATACATAATCCTGAAACTTTGCCTTAAAAGGAAGTTTTTTAAATAGTGGTATATATGACCAGAATTTTTTTCTATCATAGTTTTCCCAGAACACTTTGTATATGCTGAACAAGTCAGTAAAGCCACAGGGAATTTACAGGTTACCTTGTCAATATTTTCACCATATCCACATTATCTGAGTGATAAAATGGGTTAATGTTTGGGACTCACTGAAGTGATATACAAAAATAGTGATATACAGAATTGAAACTGGATTTGGAAAAGATAAAGCAATATCATGTGGCCAGCTCTAGCAGGGTCAAATCTATGCATCATTTACTTTGACCTGGTCAGTTTGTGCTTACTGCTGAAAAGAGCCTTTAATCATAAAAGAGTAACAGAGCCATAGCTTTGTGTAGTATTTCAGGAATACAAAATGTATAGCAGCCCTCAAAAAGTATGAGGTATATGAAAAATGATTCATTGTAACTAAACTCAGTGTTTCAATAAAATTATCATAGTGATTTATCATTTTAGCTTTTCTCTTGTATGAGAATGTTAATTCTATAGGCTGACTTTAAAATGGGCTATAAATTAAATGCTTTTTCTTCCTGAAATATAGTCATTTCTTAAAAGTATCCTTTCTTAAGAAGCCATATAATTTTGGTATGTGTTCTAATTTAAGGTACTCCCAGTGTACTTCTCTTTTAAATATTTTGTACTGCTGTATTGAGGTTAATTTCAGCAGCACTAATATATATAATTGAAATGAAGACATGAAATCAAATCATTACAGGCTTATGCAATATTTAAGGAAAGCAGTTTAAATTGAGGAAAAGTGGAATTAAATACTGTGGATTATTGAAACGTATAAGTTAATTCTTTCCTACTGTGTAAAGTAAAAGCATTGGCATGAAATGTTTGGTTCTGAATTAAAGTGCTAGGTTTTCATGAAGAGTAACGTGAGTGAGCAAGGACAGATTTTAAAGAAATGAAACAGTAGCTGTTCTTTAGGGTTAGTAGGAGCACTGAAATTATCCTTTTCCCTTTCCAATGGTATTTTACTGCTTATTGTTTCATTTTGTAATAGCTGTATTTATTTTATTCTTCTCGTGTAGGAAATAGCTTGCATTTTCTTTCATGTTTGTAATTGTACAAAGGCAAAAAGGTGCTAATTTGATTCATGGTGGTACTTTTCATCTGAATTCTATTGAAACAACCCTCAAACAATAACCAATATTAAGAAGAGAAGTCTAACAATAATAATAAGACATTTATATGCAGTGTACATAGAAGAAAAGTCCCTAGAGAAGGAAAATATACTTGGATCTGTCAAAGACTAGAGAGAGAATAAGAGCAGAAGTGATTGGTAATGGATTTAGAACTTTGTGCTTGATAATGGAAATATTCTAAAATTAGGTTTTTGTGTGCACAATTCTGTGATTAGGTCAAAATTAGAATTAAAAAGTTGTACATGTTTTGAAGTCAAAACAAATATTTTATTTTCATTGATAAAAATCTATCATATGTTATAAACCCTCAATTCCTTTAAGCTAATACAAGTCCTTCTCAAAACACTGTGCAAAATAAATAATGACACATGCATAAAAATAGTGATAAAAGCATTTAAATCAGTAGTATAAGAGAATTTGTACCCTGATATTTATTAATAAAATTTTGAAGAAAAGAATAAAACAAACATAACTATTACTATCTTCAGGTTTTCATATCATGATTTTTTTTTTTTTTGAGTACCAGGAATCGAACTTGGGACCTTGCACTTGCAAGGCAGGTGGCGGATCCACTGAGCTAAATCCCTAGCCCATGACAAATTTAATCATGGGAAATTTGAGTAAATTTGGCATATAACTTTTCATAGTATCTCATTTCATATTAGCTATCATCTTATGGGAAGATTTTTAAAATAATCTGAAAGATAATTCCACAAACTTATATATGAAATAATGTCCTAGTGAACAAAAAATGTAATATATCTACACCTGAAATTTTATGATTAAGATGTAAGATGTGAGCTAATACATATTAGATATCATAAAATTTAACTATTAATTTTGAAGTAAAATATTAAAAACTCTGAAGCTAAATTTTTGGTCATACTGTGTGAAATGAGTATAAATGCTGAAGAATAATTAAGTTTTTGCTTTGATCATGAATATTCTTATGCAGGGGAAAAAATGGCAGCAGAACCCTTAATTCTCTGGGAGTTATATGTACTATATATGAATGTATTCCTCTGTGTTTGGAAATTTTAAAATGTGAGAAACTTGGTCCACATACTATTGATTTCCTTCACCACATTTGAAAATTTTCTAGCCTAAGATTAATAAAGGGATTTTTCAGAACTTGAAACATCATACAAGTAACCTGGAGGGGAAAAATAATACAATTTTTCCAGGATAGTCATGTTTTCAATATGATGTAAATCAATCAACACTTAATAATTATTGTAGCATTTTCCTTTGTTATGAATATATTAGGTTTGACAAGAAAATACTCATCTATAGCTTAATATTGAACATAGTTTATTTTCTACAAAACTTGTGTTTTCTAAAATAATCTAATTAGGGCCGGGGATTTTTCTCAGCAGCACAGCGTTTGCCTGGCAAACGCAAGGTTCTGAGTTAGATCTGCAGTACCCCCCCAAAACAAAATAATAATCATGATCTAATTATACCATTAGATATCGATGGTGACAGTCATGCATTTTGGTTTATTATACATCTCACTTGAGCTAAGATTCCTTCTCCAAGTCTTCCTATTGCAAAAACTTTTTAACTATCTCTACAAAGTCTCCCTCATAATCGATAGAACTCTGTTGAGAATAGAGTCTTAAGGGCCGGGGGTTTAGCTCAGTGGTTCTGCCACCAGCCTCGCAAGTACAAGGACCTGAGCTCAATCCTTGCTACCCCCTCCCCAGAAAGAGAGAATAGAATCTTAAAAATTGCACAAGCTTGACACGTTCACTGCTGATCAGCATTTAGACTAAGTCTGAGTCAGTATGCACAGCTGAAAATCTGCAGCTCATTTGTGTCCACTTTTCACATAACTTTTTATATTCATAAGTTCATAGGTGTCTCGAAGGTGAGAGGGGGGAGGAGAGGAGAGGAGAGACAGAGACAGAGACAGAGACAGAGAGGTGAGGCGAACAGAAAGAAAGAAAACAACGGCAACTAAAACTCAAGAAATTTCCACATTTAATAGTAGAGAAAGCTTGTTCATGTCTGTGTTCCTGTCTCAAGGGAACTCACTTGTTTATGGAATTTATTTACCTTTTTTGATAACAACAATGACATCCAGAAGACTCCTCTCAGGAACCATGAAATGTCCGGTAGTTAAAGCACACGACTCAGAAATCTTGCAATGAGCTGTCCAATACTATGTCATTAGAATTATTTTCTGTATTTGAAATAAGTATCTGACTGTGAATCTCCAAGAAGGAGCTGACTGCTCTGGAGGAATGTTCAAGACTCTTTTCTTAGAGCAATACAGCAATCCTCCTTATTAAAATCCAAGGCATATTCTAAATAGCTTGATGTGCATTTTAAATCTAATGTGGGAAATGAATTTAAAATATTCAATGTTAACTTGCTCATTGTATATGAAATCAAGTTTCGATAAAGTGACTTTTTATTTAATATCACATTTTTAAGTACTCTTTATTTGTGCTTTATGTTAACTGTTTTCATGTGTACTACAGTAATCATTGAGAGTACTGTGGGATAATATTTTACTGTAGAAATATGATAGCACTTATAAAAATTGACTGAAAAATATGGAAGGATAATTTCACAAAGGGAAAAGTAAAAAATAAATAAATAAACAAATAGAGCCACAGGATAATCTGTAATTTGTGGTGTCCTAAATTTCTAGTTGGAAATTATGCGAAAAATTACTGACATGGTAACATCTTAATATTATACACGTATTTTCTAAACATTTTCCTTATAGGATTTTACATCAAAAATAAACTCAACTAATATTTTTGATATACTATATTATGTTAGTTTAAAATTATGCATTGGTCATAAGTTTTAAATAAACTATATCAGAGCTTAAATTTCTAAGCAAATTTGATTTTATTACTATTCATTACTGATACATCTCATCCACTAAATATCACATACTGCATTACCTAAAAATGAATCCTTTAAAATTAACATGGAAAGGGCTGGGGTTTTAGTTCAGTGGTGCCACTTCCTGCTTCACAAGTGCAAGGTCCAGAAGTTCAATCCCGGGTACAAAAAATAAATAAAATAAAATAACATGAAAAATTAAATAATTATTAAAACACAAGGTATAAGTAACTGCAAAGTGAGCTATTTATATAGTTTATTAATTAAGTTTATTTGTACTTCTGGGGTATAAAGTGAATTTGCATTCTTCACTGGGATCTTGTACCTTTACATGATATATCTTGGCTCTAATTTTTCCCAATACCCCTCTCCTCCCTTCACCTGTCCACCCTTCTCTAGTTACAAAGAATTTGCTTCCATTTTTCCCTTTTCTTATATTCTTTCTTCTCCCCTCTTTCCTTTCTCCTACCCTTCCCACTTCCCCTACTCATATAGCCCTTTTCTTCCTATTACACATTGCCAATTTTACAATTTGAAGCTTATTTACACTTTTAGTTTTTTCACCACAGAAACTTTTCAATATTTACACATTTGTCCTATTTATTTCACTTAAGAATATGGCCTAATATGCATTAACTTAGCTATAAATGAATCTACTTTATCATTCTTTATGGCTGACTAGTAATCCACTTTACTGCAAAACCACATTTTTTTATCCTGTCTCCAACTGATGGGCAATTGGGCTGTTTCCAAGTTTCAGCTATTACAAACTGTGCCACTATAAACATGGGTGTGTATATATTTTTGTGGTGTGATTTAATTATTTTGGAAAGATACCCAGCAGAGGGATGGCTGGGTCAAATGGAACCTCTAGTATTAGTTGTTTGAGGTGTCTCCATATCGATTTCCATAGTGGTTGCACCAGTCTGCACTCCCACCAACAATGGAGAAGGGTTCCTTTCTCCCCGCCACCCCACTGACATTTGTTATTGATTGATTTCTTGATAGCAGCCATTCTTTCTGGGGTGAGGTGGAATCTTAGTGTTATTTTCATCTGCATCTCTCGAATGACCGGTGATGCTGAACAGTATGCATTTTACATCCTCATGTCCTGCTGTTTTTTTTATACATATATAAGTGATTATGAAACCATAGTGACCTTGGTAAACACATACTCATGTCAGCTTCAGCCTAGCTTCAAATCTGTACATTTTAAACTATATTTTATTGTGTAAGGAATTTCATGTCAAAAATTGCATTACTTTTTGCCCGTGCTTATTGACTCCACTCCAGTGGTAAATCCTGATTCTAAGACTAGTAAATTTAAGTTGGAACTTGACTTGTTTTTTTAGTAAGTATATGATTGGCCTTTATAAAATGGTGATTAAAAATAGTAACACTCATATCCCAATTCAGGGAATTAAACAAAAAATAAGATATACAATATTATATAACAAAGGATCAGTAAATGTTAGATATTATTTTATACTCAAATATTTGCTAAACATTCCCTCAATTATTTCTACACAGTTTTGTAGAGATACATATTTTATTGCCTTAGCTATATAACTCAATTGTACCTCCTTTAAAATGTTTTGTCTTGCCTTTGAAATAACTCATTTATTGTTTAGGTTTATTTATTTTATGTAATTTATATTTTAATTTTTAATTGATTGAAATAATGTAATAATCAACTCAGTTTTGTGCTGAATCAAAATTATCCAGCAACTATAATTTATCGTAATCATTAAAACTTCAAACTCCATAAGAGAAATTAGAGAAAGGCTGTAATACAAGAATACAAGTTGGAACCACCAAAGTAATCCACATTGACCCAATCAGGGCCTTGGTTCAGGTTCTCCCCCTGGTAATCAGGAGGAGTTATTTTTAAACTTAGTTCATCAGTGCCAGACTTTGGGATGAATCTCTGCTTTCCATAGTGTGCAAGTAAAGAGAAATCAAAATTGATGTCAATTCAAAATTAATTACAAAATGAATCTGAACATCTTTGTCCACAGAAGTTCTGAAACAATGTTTTGAGAGATACAAAACCACGATCTCTGGGGAGAAATTATATATCTAGATACAACACAGAGAAGACAACACCAGGGTAGGCTAAAAGAATGTTCTTTGTATCAGTGACATAAATTATTTGTGTCTTGAAACCATGAGTCACTTTTTATGCAATACATTTTCTAATTGACCCCTTAATTTTCATCATTATTGTCATTAGTAACAAAGGATGTGAATTTTTCTTTTTTTCAGTCCCAGGGATCAAACTCAGGGCCTTGCACTTGTCAGGCAGGTGTAGCCACTGAACTATATCCCTAGACCCCATATTTGAATTTTTAAAAATTTACTTCACTTCGAAATATATTAAATGTAATCATTATTTAAAATTTACAACCATTTACTTTGAGAATAAATAAGCAAGTAATTATCAGACATGTGTTTTTACTACATATTATCCTTGAGCATTCATTTGAATTTCATTTCTTTAAAAACAGCTCAATCTTTGTATGTGCTTATGAGAATATTTTAAAATAGAAAATATATTGCATATGTTACATTCAAATTATAATGTCAAACATTTATTAAGGTTTGTTATGACAATAGTATTTTAAATTATACAAGATTTTCTTCTGGTTTGAGATACTTGTCACTTATTATTGGCTCCTCATTGACAATAACATTATGACTTTTGAAGGTGTTTTATAAAAATAAGTTTTATTGGAATTACAGCTAATTGAGATGGACATCGGGCTTATGAATCTCTTATAAGGGTTTTTTTTAAGATATTCTTCAACCTATCTCCCTCCTTAAATGCTTTGAAATGTTTATTACATAGGCAGTATATTTTAATGGGAGGTAAGGTATTAATGTACTAATGGATTAACAGAGGAATAATTATGAAGGAAGATGGTAGAATATAAACTGCAGATTTTAAGCAGGTCATACTAAGAAAAAATATTTACAGAAATGAGTGACTTGAGAAATCTTTGTTCTTCCCCCCCCATTAAGTTTATTGGTACATTAAAAAAAAAACAATATGTTACATTTATTATTGGGACCTTGTACCTTTCCATGGTATGTTCTTGTTTCTTCCCATAGCCCTGATCTCTTTTCACCCCCTTCATGCTTCCCTATTTACAAAAAAGAAAAAAAATAATGGAAACAAAGCCTTTGTAAATGGAGGAAATGTTTCTTTAAAATAATTAGTAAATAAATTGTTAGAAAGGTTTCTTATGATGCTAAAAAGTTTGTGTCCAAAATGAAGAACTAAGTTGCATGTGATCGTTACCTTCTCTTCCACGGATTCTTATCTTGTGGACCAGCCAATACTCCTGGGAGAAACAGATCCGATTGTTCTAGATTGAAAACTCAAACACAGATTCTCATGTTGAGTCAAATGTTATAGGTATATAACAAAGTGATTGCCTTAGCTTTATTCATGCCAATTGGTTTCCATGAAGAGCTTGTTTTATATTCCACTCACTCATGAATTGAGGGTGAATTGAGGTGTAAACAAAGCAATGACCATTCTATAGTTGTGTAAATTATTTCTCAGAATTTATTAGGAAATGTGGAAAATTATAACTATAACACTTCAATCATGTCTTTAGTAGTTAGGTTTCTATATCAACTTACTATATTTTAAAATTAAAGAACAAGCTGTTAAACACTCTAAGGATAATTCTATAACACAAATAATTACATGATACCTTAAATCAATTTAAAGGCCTATTTAGCTCTAACTAAACCAATTAAATTACTTGATTATTATTTTTTAATATTCTAAACTTCTACATTTTCTAATTGATTAGAGAGTTTGGAATAATTTATATACATATTTAAAATCAAAGCAAATGAATAACATTTTTGATTGTATAAATGCAAAATGTGTTTTGCATTAAAAATGCTTGGCCTGTTCAATGGCTTACAAAACACATAAGGATATGCTGCTCTAGCACTAAACTGTTTTCATGTAAGCACTATTCGTGAGAATTGTTATGGTCTTCCACAACGGTCTTCTTTATTCTTTATATATAATCCATTTTAAAAACATGTTTCTCATCCTCAGAAAGCCACAGACCTTTGTTGGTAATACCAAATGAAAATAATTCCCTAGAAAATCAATTTTGCTTAGTCACAGTAGCATTACCAAAAACTGAAAAATTAAATGACGTAAAATAAAAATGAAGCTCTTTGGTTAGTCATCATGTGATTTAATTAACTCAAGTAGATTTCATAGAGTGAATGCAATTATTTTTTGTGTGAAACATACAGAAAGAGAACATGAGAAAGACTCCCATAGCATCATATTATCTACAATTTTCCAATTTCCTAAAAACAACAGCAACAAAAAACAGAGTAAGGGGCTGGGGAATTAGCTCAGTGGTGCTACTCCCTGTCTCACAAGTGCAAGGTCCTGAGTTTGATTCCTGATAGTAGGAAAAACAAAACAATTTCTTTGAAATGTTTAGAATATATTAGTTTTGTTTGGAAAAAAGCAAGCATGAAACACATAAACATTTGAGCTTGATATACTTTATTGAACTTTTTAAAAATGATATTATTTAGAAACGTGATATTTTACTTAATGAGAACAAAAATAATCATCTACTTTCAAGATCTAAATAATAAAAAGAACTTTAAACACTATTACTAATTTCCAATTTAAGAAATTTTCTCTACTAGTTAACCTCATAATTTTTTTCTTATTAGAATATAGTTAGAAAAGGAAGATACATTTGAGGTAGAAAAAATATTAACATTTCATCAGGACTCTAAATACTTAATTATAGGAAAAACACAATAAAATGACTTTATAAATATGGTTCACTGTATTTGCAGTGCTATGTTTAATTTCCCTATGCATGCCCTGCTTCTGTATTTTGTATATTAAAATCTTTTTTTCTTGTACATCATCCCAAACTCTTTCATGTTATTTTGTTTCTTAGTCCCATCTCAGTCTTCATTTATAGTTGCATTTCCTTTTTATTCTAATCCAGCTTCAGGAAAAAATAGATCTCAAAAAAAGAGGATAAAGACTATGTAATTTAAGAAACAATTACCTGCAGTAGTTAGATATGGTCCACTGAACACCAGTAAATGAGTGGATCTATTCCATTGTATTGAAAAGAAACCATAGGTGATGGTTTTTGGTTGACCACATTAATAGCAGTTCCAGCGTAATTTGAGTATTGTGCATTTGTGGCAAAGCCTAAGAAGGCATAGTCACAGTAAAATTTATAACACTTAAATATACATATTATCATGACTCATTGCTGTAGAGTCACAATGGAAAAAGCCAAATTTAGTCAGATTCTATATTTTGTTTTCAATCACATACAGATAGAAAATACATAGACCCTATGTCGTGCTCACCATGATTACACAATTTAACTGCACTGCACTTGGTTTCTTCACTGCTCCTGTTTTTTTATCCTTTTCTGGTTGAAGATTCTAAAAGAAATTTCAAGTATTACAACATTTAAACTCATCATACGAATATATACTAGTATATACCTCAACAACAAATATAGGAATGTTCCTTTTGTAGTATATATCATATATAGCAAATGAAATGATCGCATAATAGAATTCAATACATAGTGATTATTTAAAAATTCCTAGTTAATAAAAAGCGTCTGAAACGAGGGTCAAATAAGTCAATACATTGCATTTGCTTCTTACTTGTCTTGTTTTCTATACATATACTTTGTTTTTTTGTTTTATTATTATTATTATTATTTTTTTTTTTTTGGTACAGGAGATTGAACTCGGGTCCTTGCGTTTGCAAGACAGGTGGCAGAACCACTGAGCTAAATCCCCGGCCCCTTGTTCTCTATATAGAAGTCTTCCAATTTTTATCCTATGGTATGATAATATAAAAGAATCTATGTTAATGAACATCTAGTACCCCCTACATTTTTTTTCATTTATTTTCATTTAGCATTGTCTAACTTTTTCTTCCATAAGTTATATATTATGCAACCACCAAATATGATTGATCAGATATTACACAAAGAAAACCTTGATATTTAAAAAGTAAGAACAGTGAGACTAAACAAAGTAGCATGAAAAGCAGAATGAGATTAAAAATAATGGCTTATATACCCACTGAGGAGCATGTTCTCAGGGGGAAGAAAATAACAGCTGGGAAAAGACTTTTCACTGATCATATCAGTTGAGGAACCAGTAAAAATCATAGGATTTGCTAAGAGAAGATCCCTGATGTCACTCAGATTAAACATCCATATGGAAGAAACTAAAAGGGGATTGAGTACACTGAAAAGAGAGTAGAATGAAAGATATCAAGGACAGAGGACTTTTCAAATTTTTCATTTTTCCAAGTCAATTATAGAAATGGTGAAATTTGGAGAAGGGTAATAACAAACAATGAATTTTAGTAGTTTTGGAAGCAAGATAAATTTATGGTTTCTCTTGACAATGTTCAGTATCGTGATTGCTAGAAGTCTCTCCCTCTCTTTCAGCTTACTGTTTTGAAGCATACCTAGAGACTCTGCTTTTGGTAGCAGAGAAAATGAGAGGGAAGATTATCCATATGTTCGTGAAGCCTCAAAGTGGCACAGATTTGTGGGTTGCATTCTTATTCCTCTTATTGGATTTCAGTCACATGACCATGGCTCTCTCACAGGATGCAGGACAATCTGATGTAATCAAGTCGACAGCAGGAAAAGATAACTGATTGTTAAATTACTAAATGATTTTTAGGTAGAAAGGAGTTTTTGAAATGAGATAGATGAAATTGTCTAGGAAATTGGGAGACTTAAAGGGGTAGAGAGGTATTATGAGCTTGTGAGTAAACTTTGAGGGACTTCAGGTTTTTTATCGCAATTTCTTTCATCCCCTTCACCTTCATTCCTTCCTAACCGCCTTCATCTCAATCCCTTTTTGGAAAAGATCTAGCTCCCTCTTTGCTGTATCTTTTGTTTTCCTCCATTTTTATGTTTTCTGCTTCTCATACAAGAAAAAATAGGCAATATTTAATACTTTTAAAAGATAAAATAACGTTTATATATCGGTAAGTTGTTGGATATGAAATCCTAGTTTTGTCTAAGATTTCTTGATGCTCTGTAACTATCTTGCCACTGGGCACCATGTTTTCCTTGGATACCTTGTTTTATCACAATGATGGTAGAATTAACTGGAGAACAAGTGCGTGTTACATTTGTCATTTCCAATGCCCCCCCTCATACCTCAGAATAGAGGAATCACCTTAAGCTTCTTGCCTAGCAGGACACGTCAACTCTCTGATCTGCTTAAGGCATGCTGTCTCCTGAATCATTTATGCATTCTTTTGTACAGAACAAGAGCAGACTGATACAACATTTTTCTAGAAAACCTGTCGAAGTAGCACTCTCCAAAGTCATATTATTGATCCATTAGAAGAATAGAAGAATTACTAAACAGCCTGGTGTGGTAGTGCATGACTAATCCCAGCACTTGGAAGACAGGCAGGAGGATTGGTGTGAGTTTGAGTCCAGCTTGGCCTCAGACATAGTGAGCTCAAGGCAAGCCCTGAACTATAAAGCAAGATAAGACTCTGTCTGTAAAAAAAAAAAAACAAAAAAACAAAAACAAAAACAAAAACAAAACATTGAAAGTGTTTCAAGATATAATGGCCATAGACATCTTTCAGTATCTGATTTTCCTTGTAGATCTGATTGCTTAAAGAAAGCCAGGAACTGTCCATTTGACACCTTGTTATATTAGGTTTTTGAGTTTGATATTTTAATAAATAAGAGATAAATTTCAAATTCAACCAGATATTAAAAAATATTTTTAGAAAGATTCCCAGCCTCATTGAAAATATCCAGTGGATAATCTAGATAGATTTATAAGTTCCACAAATAGGAAACAAGATTTGAGGAATTAGAGGTAAACTGTCCCGAGTTTCTACAGTTGGAAATAGGGAGCTATGAATTAGATGTGGTTTGTCAAAACGCCTTCTAAATCTCAATTGCCGAGTTAAAGTGTTGCAAAGTGCTGAGACCTGTAAGCACTAATACTTTGTTAAGAAATATTAGTACTTCTCCTACGAATGAATTCTACTTTGAAGGGGAATAATTAGTGATCAAGGGAGTGTGTTAGTGTGAAAGGAGTTGGGCTTCTTCAGCTTTCTCTGTTTTTTTTCATACACACACTTTTCTTTACCCACATACTAGTCTCTTCCTTCCAGCTCTGTGTTGATGTAACAGGGACCCCTACCAGAAACCAAGCGGATGTAGCTGCCTAATCTTAAATTTCTAGACTTCATACCAATGAGATAAATAAACCCTTCTCCTTTGTATATTACCAGTCTCCAGTAGTTTGTTATTGCAACACAAAACAGACTAAGATCAGGGGTAATGCAAGTGGAGTCCAGGACATAAAATTTAGGAAAGGTACTAATTTTCACTCTAAGTGGACATTTTTTTGGGTTTTTATAATATAGAAATAAGATATAATATTTCAGTGCCATAAGCCTAACACAACCAAGACATGAGTAAAATTTACTACTGAACAAATTATAATCAACTTAACCCAAAGCATTTAATTATACAAACAATATTTTTTCCATTTCAAGATAATTGAGAATAAATGGTAATTTATTCTACAAAATGACAATGATAGTATTTGAAATCAACAAAAGTGACATTTTACCCATTATGCTACTGCTTTTTAATTAACATTTATAGTAGCTTTTCCTTGGAGAAAGATGACACTTACCTTACAAATACCAAGTTTAGAAATATTGTTCAAGGGATCGCCCCTTTTCCTATCCTCTAAATTATGTTTTATGTGTTCAGAATTTCTGATCTCATTCCTGAACATACCCTTCTCTCAATCCATAGCAATGTATTTCTCTCCTAGAATATATTAAATTACATATTCATTTACCTTTCTGTTTCCATATTACTTTTCTAAAATTAATTATTTTCTTTTCCACCTACTGGAATAAGCTTTGTAAAAGTCAAAACTAAGATCCAGTTTAACCCTGTAATAGTTCCTTCTGCTCAGCCTAGTACTGAGTTTTGCATAATGCTCTGTCCCTTTTTTCTGCTAACACCTTACAACTGCCAGCCAATTGGGGTAGTTTTCCATGCTGTCCGACCCTGTTTTCTTCATCTATATTGTTAACCTCATGTTAGAACCTTTGTCACCACTCAGTTTCTATTGGGAAGGTCCCATGTATGCCTTAAGATATAGTTCATGTGTCACATACAGCATGGAGATTTTCTTCATCTTTCCTAACACACTGGAAACTCACTGATCCCTAGCGTGCCTTATTGCATGTACATTTATTTTCCTCAAAATTTGAAATTCAGCACATGCTCTTTCTCTTAAATCTTCTTTTTAATAAAAGTATAATCAAAATGTAACTATTTTTCAGTACATGCATATTGATTGCCAAAATGTATTAAATACAATAAGAGAAATGAAAGGTAAACTCTTGTATTAACAAAAAGAATCACCCTTCACTCATCTGGAATTTCCTAAACCATGAATATTTGATGCCAGCTTTCATGTTTTAAAATCATGAATAGATGATCACACTGTATTGATACAAATTCTTCCTTCCTAAAGGGAAGCCTTTCTTCACTTCCCAGGGGTCCTTTTAGCATCCTATAATGAATCCTGTACTTCAGGCCCAGGAGGTTTCCTCAAACTAAAGAATTGCCCTTTGGGATGGAACAAAAGTCTCACACCTGAAATCATTTCAGTTTAGGACACAGATAAATTTTCCAAAAAAAAAAAGCTCTAGTGAAAGGGATCTCGAGCCCCCTTTGGGTGCCTCCTGCCCAATTATGTCACTCACTCACCGAGAGGTCCCGCAGGAGATCTTTATTGTAGGGAGGCGAGCGGGAGGCAGGAAGGCAGAGAGCGAGAGAGGGAAAAGAGGAAGTACTGGGATGCTTATAGGGTGGGCAGCGGAAGATCCTTCCTTGGGAGGAGCGGTCTTTGTTATCCTATCGAAAGCCAGGTTGTCTTTTGAATTTCTCGCCTTGGAGAGGCTCCAGTTTCTCGCTTTACAATTTCAGCGGGAGAAAGGACTCAAGAGTCGGGAAAGAACCCGGAAGTAAGATATAAAATGGCTGGGGGGGGTTATATTTTAACATGTGCGATCTCCTAACATCTAGAAACCTAGCTCCAAAGGCAGGTTCAAAGACTGATTTATTCTCCTCTGTGTCTATTTAGATTCTATGGAGACTATAAGTTTTTTAAACAGTCACAACTTATAAAATATCATTATTCTATCTCAGAGTAGAAAGTACAGGGAAGTAGGATGGTGTTTATATTTAAAAGCTTCCTCTGTTCCAACTCAGTCACCTTATATTTCGGTTGCATAGCACAATCAAGACATGACTAAAATTTACTTTTGAACAATTTATAATCAACTTAATCCAAAACATTTAATTATACAGGCATAATAGTTTTTCCATTTCAAGATAATTGGGAATAAATGGTAATTTATTCTACAAAATGACAATGATAGTATTTGAAATCAACAAAAGTGACATTTTACTCACTATGCTACTGCTTTTTTAATCTATAATTAACATCTATAGCAGCTACTCCTTGGAGAAATATGGCACTGTTATATGAATGATTAAGCATCAGCATACATTATACAGTTTAGATAAAGGTAAAGGGCAGAATCTGACTAGATTGGGCTAGATTTGCATTTTTCTTCTGCTGACAAGTTTAGTATGCTAACAGAAAAGCAAATAAAACAACATGAGTAATGACAGGTTATTTTTTCTCAAATGAAAGAAATTTACAGAGTTGAGTATATTTCTTTTTGATAGAGACTTGCTCGATACAGTACCCTGTGGAGTGAAATCTGGATATGCGGAAGGCAATTTAAATAATGCTAATTTCTCCATGAAAGAAATGTGTGCTTGTTTCAAATAGAAGAAAATGAAGGCTAGCACCTTATAGTTGAGGAAATAGTATAGGATGATGACATTTAAATGAGCGAAAGCAGAAGTGAACAGCTAAAGGCAAACCTTAAAAGGGGACAAAGCAGTGAACATTCAAAGGAAAGAATGTAAGCGATAAATAACTAATGCAAACCCTTCTTCCCACACATATGTAAATTCAGTGCTAATTTCTGATGCTTTAATCCAGTAGTCACAGGACATTTTATTAAACAAATGTAAAGTTGGTATTAGTGCAGGCGTGGCAGAAGTATGGACAGTAAAGTCTTGCTTGATCTTGATTCAATGGAAGGGATGGAAAAGCATTATGCCTCTTTCTTCACTAGCCTTGCTGTAGGGAGGTTGAAACCACATTCTGACGGGGAGAAATGTATCTTCATCACTGTATCCAAGATGAAAGATCCTGAAGCCAGGTGCAGACTCTACTCACACAATACTTTGTCTCTTACATTAATTGTAATTTTTATTGTAGAAGTCAAACTGCTTTATTATACAATTTCCTTCTTTCTCTAGATACAAACATGTACTAAAATAACATTTCATTCCTATTAGTATATGTAATTACTATGGAATAATTTTTAAATATTTAAAATTTTATTAGGAAATTGAGACATATTTAAATACAGACAAAATATAAATAAAACACACTGTTTTAAGTAATACTTTTTCCAAATTTTAAAAATATCACCTACTTCAGTACAAAAGAAACACAACAAAATGTTGTCATTTATGTTGGTAATTATGACAAATATATTTAAAAATATAAATATATTATAATTACATATGAATATATTATATATATATGTAGTATAATTATAAATATATATTATATATTTAATTTTTATAATTTATATAATATTTTATTTATAAATTTATATATTTAAATTTTTACAATACATTGCCAAAATTTTAGGATAAGCATGTAATAGAAATTTTAAAATTGTGTGGGGCTGGGGATTTAGCTCAGTGGTTCGGTGGCCTGACTTGCAAGCACAAGGACCCGAGTTCAATCCCCAGTACCAAAAACAAAAAAACAAGAAATTTAAAAATTGTGAGCTAATTAAAAATATATTTCCTCTTGCATCCAGGAATTTGGGTTGATTCTTAAGAGAGGTATTTGTTTCCAAGTCATGAGTTCTTTAAACATTTTTATTCTAAATGTATTTTTAAAAATATGACAATAATTAATATAGAAAAAAATCATAAATTAAAATATGGATTAATTTTTGAGGTAACTGAATCTAGTTTACCACAGAGTGATATTGTATTGTGAAGTTAGTGGATGATTAAGCATTTTTATTTTAAAATATGATATACCAATTAAAATGGAAAGACGAGTGCTATAATTATTTACTCACATAATATATGCACAAAACTGTTATTAATCGACTAAGATAAATTTAATTAAATATTCACTTACAAGTCATTTTAATAGAATATTACACTCAAAAGCTTAATAATATACAAATACTATTTTCAATAATAATCCATAAGTTTTAATTTATGTTCATGAAAAGTATATAACATATAAAATAGATAAAAAAGTAAAGTTAACTAGCTCAGTTACATAGAACAGGTACAAAAGTACAATTAATGGGACCAGTTTTGTTTTTCAGACATTATAATAAATGTGAAAATTATAAACATGCTAAATAATTTATTAGATTTATATTTCATTTTTTCTATGTAGACAGAGCTAAATGCTAAATTTTCCTCAAACTTTTAAGAGTGATATCAATATTTTATTAACATGAGTAATAGAATTTAGGCACAACACCTTACTAAATAATTATATGTAATTGATAATACATGTATAAATTATCTGTATTTCCCCTTATATCCAGTGATATGATGGAAGTCATGAATACTCAGCATAGAAAAGAAATGGAAAGCCTCCAACACATCCAGTGGTGTTCAAATCCAGGAAAGAAATCATGGTGTGGGGAGTTCATATATGTAAAAACAAGAGAATACTTTTATGTCTTCAAACTATATTCATGATTACATAACTTAGGAAGGAAATGGAATCCATGAAACAAATTTAAATAGATATGCAGGGGGCTGCCGAGAGTCTCCAGCTAACTAGATTACCTTTTTTCTGTAATTTCTACTGGTTGCAAGCTGCTTTCAAAGGACCCCTTGGGACCCACAAGCCACACAATGGAAGAACCTGTGGCAACTAGCAAACAGAAGAAAAATACAAAAATTGTTCAAGAAATCTAAGAAGTGATGCAAATAAGTATTTTAGATTTGAAGATACACTGTAAAAATGTAGTGAACATAGTACAACTTGCAGTGATTTCGAGTCTTTTCAGAGACATGAAATGAATGAGAAAGACTGGAGAGAAGCAATGTCAATATGAGCATGTTTGAAAGCCTATTCTGATCTTAGTGAACAAACTCAGTGTAGGAAGAAAATTTTAGTAGGTAAGAAAAATGTGAAAGCCTTCAACACACCCAGTGGTATTCAAATCCAGGAAAGAAATCATGGTGTGGGGAGTTCATATGTGTACAAACAAGAGAATACTTTTATGACTTCATACTATATTCAATTAAAGAAACAATACATCCTGGGGAGAAGCCCTATGTAAATAAAGGATGTGTGAAAACATTATCTCATAGTCATTCCTTTAAAAAATATAAGATAATTTGCACTGGACAGAAACCTTATGTATTTAAGCAATGTGGAAAAGCAGTCAGTACACATAATTGTTATGAAATACATGAAGAAAATTAAACTAGAGATAAACCTTATGTATGTAAACAATGTGGGAATTCAATCAGTGCACACAGTCAGTTTCACAGTCATCAATGAACTCACATTAGGGAGAAACCCAATGTATGTAAGCAAAGTGGAGAAGGATTTGCTGATAAGTCCTCATTTAAAAGACATACAAGCTCTCACACTGGGCAGAAGTCCTAGAAATGTAAGCAATGTGGGAAAGCTTTAAGCACACACAATCACTGTCGAAGTCAAGAAAGAACTCACATTGGGGAGAAAACCTATGTATGTAAGCATTGTGGGAAATCTTTCAGCCATATCGTCACTTTCAAGCACATGAAAAAATTCACACAGTTGAGAAACCTGATGTATATAATCAGTGTGAAAAGCATACACTGCACAATAGTTTTGAAATACATGAAGAAAATAAAACTACTGATAAACATTATGTATGAAAATAGTGTGGGAAAGCATTCAGCATGAAGTCAGTGTCATAGTCACTAAAGAACTCACACCAGGAAGAAACCTATGTGTGTAAGCAATGCGGAAAAGAATTTGCTGATAAATCCTCATTTGAAAGACAGAAGATCTCACACTGAGGAGAAACCCTATGTATATCAGCATTGTAGAAAATCTTTCCACCAAAAGAATGGTTGTCAAATACATAAAATAATTCACACAGGAGAGGAACCAAATGTATACAAGCATTGTGGGAAATCTTCTAGCCAAATTGGTCACTTTGGGGCACATAAAAGATTTCATACAGGTGAGAAACCTTGTATGTAAGCAATGTGGAAAAGCATTCACTACACAGAGTTGTTATGAAATACATGAAATAAATCACGCTGGAGATAAAACATTCAGCACATTCAATCCTTGTCAAAGACATGAAAATATTTACACTATGGGGATTCTATGTATGTAAACAATGTGGGAAAACTTACCCTATTTTCTAACAAATGAAATATTTTCTAATAAAAGAAAGAAGCCATAATGAAGAAAAACTATGTTTATCATCCAATGGAGTAGTAAGTGATCAAACACATGAAGAAATTCACACTGGGAAAGAACCCTATGAGTTTAAGTAATGTGGGAAAATACTCAGTACATCAAAGTGCCATCAAATGCATGAAAGAAAGCACATGGAGACAAACTATGTATGTAGGCAGTGTAGGAAAAGATTTAATGCAATCTCATATTGCATACAAAAAAAAATCACACTGCAGATTTACTATGTAAGAAATATAGAAATGTGTGAAAAATTTCATCTGATACACTATCAAACACATGAACAAGGTGCCACTGGGTGAAAAGCCTACATAAGCAATGTAGGAAAGCATTTGACACATACAAGTATTAAGTACATGCAAGGAGTCCCATGGGGGAGAAACTATATGTATATGTGTATATATTTCTCTGAAAATCCCCTATGTAATGAAGACCTATAGAAATAATATGAAAAAATTTATGTCAATATTTCTTCATTAATTTTCTAGAACATGTATTCCCAGATGTAAATAGCCTAAAGTGTTTTTTTCAGTAAATTACTTGTAAATATCTGATGTATATATCTGTGGTCTTTAGTATAAAAAAAAATGGATCTGACATACTTATATGTTTTGTGTATCCCAACATTTTAAAACTTAACATGTAGTGGATCTTAATTAAACAAGGTGAATTGAAGTATATTTTTCACTTCCAAGTATGATTAGTATTTAAATATATATATATATATATATGTACATATATATATATATATGTGTGTGTGTGTGTGTATTGTGTGTGTGTTCTTTTGTATGAAAATAATGGAGTTGATATAATTATGTTTTTGTGTATGACAACATTTTTAAATTTAAAATATAGTGGTTCTTACTTAAACAAGGTGAACTGAAGTGTATGTTTCACTTCCAAGAAGGGCTAGTATTTATGCAGTATTTATTTTGTTTTATTTTTACATTTGGGAAGAATAAATTATCAAAAAGTAAATTTTGATAATAGCCTTTGAATTTTGGGGATTTCCCACTAGCTTTGATTTAAATTTTGTTGCTGTTCACACTTCATATTCTGTGTAACAAAATATTTCTGTATTTGATGCTATATTATGCTTTATGGAGAGATACACTTGTGGATGTGTTTTTGAGACTTGCAGATAATATTAAGTACATAGTTTTGCCTAGTTGCTTTCATGTTGGAATCATTATTATGATTTACATAAAATTTTGTTTTTTTTCCACGAAAATGTTGCTTTTCATGCCTATATAATGATGACTTTCAATTTTGTAGTAATTTTTCCAACACCTCTACCTAAAAGTACACCATGCTGCTGTGAGTTTCTGATTGCCACAGGTCAACAAGAACATAACATGTCTCCAAATGAATATCATGCTCTGTAGTAATAAATCTCTCCAAAAGGTATAAATGATGGAATGAATTACAAGCAATTTTATCAAGGAAATTTTTGTTCACAGTGAAGTTATTTTGGGAAGAATAATTATTGGATATGATGATGCAAATGCCTTCATTCTATTCTCTGATGTTGTGGTTGACATTCTCTTTGGTAATCAATATTATTTTAACTAAGAAGATGAAATAAAGCCATGAAGGAAAAGTAACAGTTTAATAAAAAGAGGAAATTTGCTACTTTAAAACAATAGATATCCAAGAGATTAAAAACCCTATTGAAAGTATTCACAGCAGAATGAGCAACGTGAAGACAGAATATCAGATATATAGGGATTTATCCATAGTAATCAGTGGCCATGTCAAGAGAGATCTCTTAAAAATAGTAGGAGGCCATGAGAAATTGATCAAGCAGCTCCTAGATGATATGATGAATTATATAAAATTGATAGAAATCCATGAAAAAGCAGGAGAAAGTACAACTGACATAAAAATTTATTCACAGAATTAATGATACAAAACTTCCCAAACACAGCAAAGGAATTTTATATGCAAATAAGTGGCACATATAGGACTCCAACTAGCCATAATAAAAAAAAAAATCTACACCTAGGCAAATAATAATGAAGATCCTAGAAACCCAAAAGAAGAAAAAAATACTATAAGCAGTTAGAGAAAAAAAAAATCACTTGCAAAGGAAAGCCCATCAAAATCACAGCAGACTTTTCAACACAAATCCTCAGGTCAAGGAAAGCCTGGAGGAAAGTATTTCAAGCCCTAAGAGAAAACAACTTCCAACCTAGAATGATGTATCCTAAAAAGCTATCTTTCAAAATGATGGGGAAATAAGACACTTTCACAACAAAAAACACATAAGAAATTTCATGACTATCAAACCAGCACTCTGAAAAATTCTAAACAATATTATGGAAAAAGACAATTAAGGTCACAACTCCATAAAACTCAACATAGCAAATCCACCAGGCAAGGGAAGAAATTAAAGGGAGGGGGGAAAATAAAAATTAAATGAGCCAACAACAGGAAAATAACATGACAAGGATGTAAAGACATATCAGTCAGAGCCATCAATTTTAATAGCCTGAATTCATCAATAAAAAATAGATTGGAATAATGGAGTAAGAAGCAAAGCCCAACAATATTTGGTTTACAAGAAACCCACTTAGTTCACAAAGAAATTCATAGACTGAAAGTAATAGGATGGAAAACTGTATTCCATGGTACAGAAGCCCAGAAAGACAGGAGGGAAAGCTGTCTTATTTGCAGACAAAGTATATTTCAAAACAAAACTAATTAAGAGTGACAAAGAATGCAACTACATCCTTGTAAAAGGAACAATCCAAGAGGAAGAGAAGACAAACATAAATATATGTGCACTAAATACTAATGCACCCAACTACACAAAACAAATATTAAGGGAAATGAAAAACCAAATTAAGTACTAATACAATTGTACTGGGGGACAGATCATTTAATAGACAGAGCATCTGGACAAAACATCAACTATGAAATAATAAAGCTGAACCAAGCTTTTGAACATAAAGACAATAGATATCTACAGAGTGTTCCACTCTATAAAATTACAATACACATTCTTTTTGGCAGCACACAGGTCATTCTCCAAAATAGACCACATGCTACATCATAAAACATATTTAAGTAAATAAAAGGGATTTGAAGTCATCCCCTGTATATTATCAGACCACAGTGCAATTAAACTGGAGATCAATAGCATAAGAAACTGCAAGAATTCCACAAACATATGAAAATTGAATAACACCCTCTTGAACAACTAATGGATCACAGAAGAAATTAAAGAAGAAGTTAGACAGTTTCTACAATTAAATGATAATGCCAACACGACATACAGGAATCTATGGGACAAAATGAAAGTAGTTCTATAAGGGAAATTCATAGTAGTAAATGCCTATACTAGGAAAACAGCATGAGCTCAAATAAACAACCTAATACTGAAACATAAGCTCCTGGATAAAAAAAAGAGCAAAACAAACTCAAATCTCATACATGGGGAGAAAATTATATAGATCACACCACAAATCAATGCAATGGAGACTCAGAGAATGGTACAGAAAAATCAATGGGTTGAAGAGTTGGTTTTTCAAAAGAGTAAATAAAATTGATAAACCCTTAGCCAAATTTATCAAACAAAGGAAAGAAAAGGCTTAAATTTATGCAATTAGGAAAGAAAGGAGTGAAGTTACAACAGATCCAGGAGAAATCCAGAGGATCATCATTACTTACTTAGAGAAACTGTACTCTAATGAAATAGAAAACACAGAAGACATGGACAGATTTCTAGACATACATGAATTATTAAAGTTGAATGAAGAAGATATAAAAAGTCTGGACACTACAATTACATCAGTGATATTTAAAATGTAATTAAAACTTTACTAACAAAGCCCAGGTCCTGATGGATTCACTGCTAAATTCTACAAGACATTTAGAGAAGGACTATAGCCACTACTCTTTAAACTTCTCAATGAAATTGAAAGGGAAGCAATACTTCCAAAAAAGGATATAATCATCTCAACAGGTGCAGAAAAAGCATTTAACAAAGTCAACACCCATCATTCATGATAAAAAAAAAAACTACAGAAAATTGGAATAGATGGTCTTTATCTCAACTTTATAAAGTCTATGTATGAAAAACCAAAAGACAGCATCATACTACATGGTCAAAAACTGAAAAACTTCATGCTAAAATCAGGAACAAGACAAGGATTTCCTCTGTCACCACTCTTGTTCAGCGTCATTCTAGAAACATTAGCTACAGCAATTAGATAAGAGAAATGAATAAAAATAGGGAAAGAAAAATTAAAACTGTCATTATTTGCTGATGACATGATACTCTACATAGAAGACCAAAAAATATTCTGCCAAAAGACTTCTAGTCTTAATTGACAGATTCAGTAGAGTAGTTGGATACAACAATATCAACACTCAAAAATCAATAGCCATTTTGTACACAAATAAATGACTCTACTAGAGAGAAATTAGGGGAACGAGTCCTTTCACAATAGCATCAAAAAAAGAAATATCTAGGAATAAATGCAATGAAGCAAGCAAAATACCTCTACACTGAAAACTACAGCAATCTGATAAAAGACATTGAAGAGAATATAAGAAAATGGAAAGATGTCCATTGTTCCTGGATAGGAAGAAACAACATAGTGAAAATGGCCATACTTCTAAAACTGCTATACAGCTTCAATGAAATCCTGATTGAAATGTCAATTGTACACAGAACTAGAGAAAACAATCCAAAATTAATTTGGAACTAGAAGAGACCTACAATAGGAAAAGCAATTCTATACAACAGAGATATGACAGGGCGCATCATAATCCCCAATTTGAAACTATACTACAAAGCCACTATGATAAAAACAGCATGGTACTGGCAAAGAAACAGCCCTGAGGATCCGTGGAACAGAATGGAAGACACAAAAACAACTCCAGATGTACTCATCTACCTCATTTTTGACAAAGAAGCCTACCATCCTCATTAGAGGAAAGATAGCCTCTTCAATAAATGGTTTTGGAAAAACAGGATTTCAACCTGCCAAAACTAGACCCCTATCTCTCACCAGGCACTAACTAAAATCAAAGTGGATTAAATACCTAAATATTAAAAGAAGCACTAAACTTGCTGGACAAGATGTTAAGTAGAAATCTCAGAGACATTGGCATAGGAAAAGACTTTATGAACAAATCCTCAATGGCACAGGAAGTAGCTCAAAGAATCAATAACTATTATCAAATTTTTAAAAGTCTTCTAAAGTGCAAGTGAAATGAACAACAAGGCTAAGAGACAACCTACAATGTGGGAAAATAAATTTATCAGCTATTCCTAGAAATAAAACTACTCTCTAAAATATATAAAGAACTCAAAAAAATCAGATGCCCCCAAATATAAAAACCCACTTCAAAAATGGGCACCTGAAATGGACAGGCATTTCTTGGACAAAGAAGTAAATCGTTGGTCATTCAAGAGATACACATGAAAACAACACAGATTCCACTTTACCTTAGCAAGAATGGCTGCTAACAAGAAACCAAACAACAACAAATGCTGGCTCAGTTGTGAAGAGAAAGGAACTTTTGTCCATTGTTGATGGGAGTGCAGACTGGTGGCACCACTGCAGCAATCTATGTGGAGATACCTCAAAAAACTAAGATTAGAAGTTTCATTTGAACGAGCTATTCCTGGGTATCTTCCCAAAAGAATTAAAAGAATCACACCACAGCAATATATGCTAACCCATGTTTACAGTGGCACAGTGTGTAATAATAGCTAAAATTGGAAACAGCCCAACTGCCCATCAACTGGAGACTGGTAAAAAAATATGTAGTTTTTTGTTTGTTTGTTTGTTTTGTTTTGTTTTGTACTTGGGATCGAACTCGGATCCTTGCGCTTGCGAGACAGGCCACTGAATCACTGAACTAAATTCCTGGCCCTAAGAATATGCAGTTTTTTGAAAAAGTAAAGTATACTTAGCCATAAAGAATAAAAAAACTAGAGACATTTAAAACAAATGGATGCATATTGAGTCCATACTCCAATGTAAAATAAATAGGACATACCTGTAAATACTGAATAGTTTTTGTGATGTGAAAACCTAAAAGTGTAAATAAGGTTCCATAAGTGTAATTGATAATGTGAAATAAGAAGAAAAGTTCTAAATTAGTAGAGGAAAAAGGAGTAGGGAAGTGGGAAAGGTAGGGGAAAGAAAGAAGGGCAAAGAAAAATGGTGAAAAAAAAAAAGAAAGTGAAGCAAAATCTATGTAAATAGGCAAGGGTAGAGGGTGTGAAGGGAGGGCAGAGGAATCAGGAAAAACAAGAACCAAGATACATCATGTAAAGGTATACGGTCCCAATGATGAATGCAATGGTATTGTATATCTAAAATGTACGAATAAACTTAATGAAAAAATGTGTTGATTCACATTACATATTTATGTTGAATATTAAACAAATAGAAACATAAGATTTATCACAATATTTATTTAATGGATGCAAATCTAGTGAGAAAAAAATCAGAGTCACTTTTAAATCCTTGATTCTGTCTGTGTCTCATATGTATCATTTTATTACTGTTTTTTATCCTGTTTAAATGGAAATTTCTATTGTATGTGCTCAATAATTATTCAAACAACAACAACAACAACAACAGCAACAACAACAAAAAACTCTCCAGTTAAAAAAAGAGCATTAGCCTGGCATGGTGGCACATGTCTGTAATCCCAGCACTCAGGAGGCTGAGGCAGGAAGATGGCTGTGAGTTCAAGACCAGCCTGGGCTACATAGTGAGTTCCAGGTCAGTCTCAACTACGTAGTGAGACACTGTCTCAACCCCCACCCCCAAAATGAGCATTATAAAATGACATTATATTGTGTAGCAGCAAATTATAAAGAAAATGTTCATACTTATATGTATTTATACTTTTATGAAATACATTTATTTAAGGTAGTAAATGAATTACTAGCGCTATCTCACCTGAATGTTATGTGTCATTATATTCTTTAAAGATAGACGAGCTTATGTGAATACTTTTTTTTTAAATAAAGTACCAATATGAATTTTTTTCCGGAAAATTCAGGATATTCTAAAACTCTCCTGATGGTTAACTTTTGAATTTTTATCCATTGTTTAATTTCTTAAAAGCAAATATTCCAAGCAGAAGCAAAAATATACATATTTATGTGAAATTAAAACCATATATGGAACAATTTCAGATATCTTATGAGGTATTATGTTTATTCTATATTTTTAATTAAAATAAGTGGTAAAAATTACTGTTGAAGAGATAACCTGAAATCACCTAAATTATAACACAATCCATTAAAATAATACATTAATGATACAGCTTTGAAAATCGTTTGGTGTCATTTTATGTTAGAGATATTAACTAGAGCCATTTACTCTGATGGTGATTAGATGGAGCACATAATAAAATTGATGCTACCATACAAATTTTATTTAAATTTTATTTGAATTAGACTATGTGTTTTCTTTTTCATTACTTGAGAAATATGATATAAAGGAATAATTTAAGTCTGAACATGTAAGCTTCAATTGAAATAAGTTTATTATTAACATCTAATTCTGTAAAGAAGAAAAATTACACATATACACATGATATATTTATTATATATTATAAACAGGCAATGGAATTTTTTCTACTCAATATTGTCTTGAATTTTATATGAAGTAACCCTAAAGCAAGCAATTTATAAAAAAGGTAAATATAATTTTTCCAAATTGGAAATACATAGATGTTACATATACAGAAACATTGTTTTTGGAAATCAGCTTTCAGAGCATAGCTTTACACACATTAAAGAAGATATGTAAATACATGGGGAGGGGAGGAGGGGGTGAAGGGAGGGCAGGGACAAGAGGAAAAAATGAGAACCAAGACTTGTCATGTAGAGGTACAAGATCCCAACAATGAATGTAACTGTACTGTATCCCTAAAATGTACCAATAAACTCAATTAAAGCTGAAAAAAAGATATGTAAATACAAAACTATACGAATGATTAAATAATTTAGTTAGTGCTTGTTTGTTTTGAACTTTTCAAAATATTATGTTTTTTTATATCAATTATAATATTGATTTCTTTTTTTTTCAATCTTTTAAAGTACCCATACTAAACATGATTTTTTTTCTTTTTTAATGATTCTAGAATTAAATCCAGGCCTTTGTACTGAGCTACATTCCCACTTCATTTTTAATTTTTGTTCGAGGCCAGAGTGTTTTCTAGTTTGGGTTTGGACTGGTGATCCTCCTGCCTCAGAGTGCTGAAGTAGGCATGTGGACATACTCAATCAGTAACAGGTTTTCTTTATATTTATTATGACTTATGTTGTCCCAGATGTTTTGTTAAACATCTTATTCTCTTTACACATCAGCTTTATTTTCTCAGTCTTATAAATAAAAGAGTTTTAGGGGAATTGAAGTATCTCCTTCAGTGTTCTACTTAATTGTAAGTCATAATAAGAACCAAAATAGTTTATTCTCAATCCCAAGACTATGGAATATAGATCAGTAGCACAGTGCTGGTCTCATAAGCATAAGGACTTGAGTTTGATTCCCAGTAAAAAAATAAATAAATAAATAAAAGTAAAAAAGGAATAAAGAGTTGTCTAGAGTATTCTCTTTTAAAATTTTATGAATTAAATATTTTCAATATAAATACTTTTATCTAGAAATACTGCATTAATTTACACAATTTCTTGAAGACTATATATATTTTCCAATAATAAACCTAAGTAAAGGATGGACAATTTTATATATTTTACATTACAGAGATTACATATTAATAGTTTTATATATAGATCTTGAATTTCCCAGATTTTTATTTTTTCATTGTCACCTAACAATGAAATGCATTGATTAGCATATCTGTTCACTCAGAAAATATCAAATGCTTTCTTCTGCTAAAATTTATATGATAATAATCACTAATTTTTCAGAACCACTTACCAGTTAGGATTTTCATTTATGCAATAAATAAATGAGGTTAAAGTACTTACCCACTGCTTTTAGAAATTGGACAAAAAACAAACAAACAAACAAAAAAAGAACAAATATATCTGACCTTAAATATATGTCACGAATTGTGGAAACTTACAGGGAGATGCTATATGAAGTTAAAGTTAGTCTTTTATTTTTGAAGTTTCTAGGTCATATCAGTCCAACTGATGAAATATAATTGAGTAAAACCAAGGTTAAATTTACTGATATTTTCATTAGCATAATTTTGAGGCAAAACAACTATATTAAGTATATTTGTTTTAACTGAGAAAATAGATCATTGGTAAGCTTTGCTGTAATTCTTACTAGATACATACAAATTTCAAAGCAAAATTAGTTCTTGGAACCACATTTTCTGCATGTCAGTAGAAATGATTTCCTGCTGGTTGAGCATGTAATATATGCCTGAATAAACGCCTGCTCAATCTATAAATTTGGTTTTACTTTGTAATTTTCTTTACAGTAAGGAGTTGCTTTTTATTGAACAATTCATATTAATGTATAAATTATTTTAACATAATTCTTCATGAAATATAATTGACAAATAGGATTATGATCATGTATAACTTGTGTATGAAATCTTATTTATATGAACACTCATAGACTATTTGTCCATTTTGCTAATACTGTCCATGTGCAGGATTAGACTTAATTATTTTCATTTTATTTTGTGTTTACATTTAATTTGATTTTATATGATGAGTTTAAGAGACTTGCAAGAAAGATTATAGAATTGTCAATGCTATTTATGATAAGCTACTATAATATTAAGTACCTATTAATGAATGCTTTAGTGATATCCTTGCCTTTAACAAATGCTAAATTATCAGTTAATGCCAAATTGAGATATTTTTAAATATAGTTTAAAGAGATAGTAGCTTAATTTTACTTTACATCTATAATACTTTATTTGATTTTTAAAAACTATTTATATCAGAATATACTATTATTTTCAGAATATATTTTTAAAGCTATTTAGTTTCAGAATATATTAATTTAGAATGGGTCAATGCAGAAAAATAAAATATGTAACATTAAAGGAAAAATCAAATGAATTCATAGATATAAAATTAGAATAAGATAATAAATTCACCTCAGGTAATCACCATAAAAATAGAAGACAAATAAGTTTAGGATATTTTATTTAAGTATGTATTTAGTAAAGTGCAATTATATTTGTTTTAGAAATTAGAAATAGTAATATATAGAAATAGTAATGCAGATTGCTTGCTCACATTTTTTCTTCACTTTTTAAAGGAAAATTTAATGCAATTCACCCATATTACTTATATTGAGAAAGACTATTTTGACTGCAAATAATGTTAGTAATTTAAAAAACTAACTACTAGAATATGACAGACAGGGTATTCAGAAAATGATGAATGTATAAAAATTATTTTCATTATAGCATAAAGGCAGGTCTCATAAAATGTAAAATACAAGAATGGAACTTTTGAAATCAATTCTTTAAATTTTTATTTTTTATGCATCAATAGCTTTAGGTTTATAAATAAATAAATTGCTTCATAAATATTTATGTTTTCTGAATGAATTACCTTAAAATTATAAAAATATGCTGCAGATATAATTGTTTAAATTATATTTAAATATATTACAGTGTTTAAATTCTGTACACCTTAAGAAAATTCTGTATTAAATTTTATGTAAAAACAATATTGATAACTGTCTGCCAAATTTTAATGACTAGAACTATCTGCATGAGAATATTTATTTAGAAAAGGGAAAGAGAAATAAGGAAAGTAAAACAAAAACCTCTCTTACCTGGGTAGGTGATAGTTTTAAAAGCAATATGAATTGAGCACTTTTTTTTTTACATATTAGCTTTCCTTTTGACAATTAAATAACAACAACATACAAGTTTATAATGGCATGGAGAATAGGAAAGGAGTATCTGTTAATTTTGGGAGGTAAATGATGAAGTCATGTACACATTGGAAACTTTTACTATTACAAATTGCTGCTATGAACATGGGTGCACATATTTTGATGTGGTATGATTTCTTTAATTGTTTTGGGAAGATATTTAGCAGGGGAACAGCTGGGTCAAATAACATCTAAGCTTAGTATTTTGAGGTTTCTCCATACTGTTTTCCCACAGTGGCTGAATGAGTTTACACTCCCTATGGCAGTGGAGAAGGGTTCCTTCCCTTCCTTAAAGGGCACAAATAAGAAATGAAGTATATATCACAATTTTTTTTAAAGCCCGGATAATAGTTACTTAAAAATCTCACTTCCTATCCCTTACTTGGGTAAGAGATAGAAGATGAAAAATATTGAAACATACCTTCTCTGCTTCTGAGGCAAATGGTATACACAGAGGCTTCAACCGATGCTTGAAAACATCTTAGATGTTTAAATCTATTAACTACAAGATGCTACCGCAAGCTTTGTTTCACACCTACATGACCACCAACCACTGTTAGTACTGCTTTTATGGCTATATCTATACCTGACAAGGATGTATGAGGCCCTGAGTTCAATCCTTAGTACTACACATATAGCAAAAGAGCAGTGCAAGTACCTGAGGAAGTCATCTTAGAAGACAAAACATTTTTCTTGTCTCAGTCCATGGTAAGTTGGCTCCTAGGAAAAAAATCATGGCAAAAAGAGTAGGCAGAGGAAAACTGTTAACATTATGCCAATAAGAAGGCATAAAATGCATGAAGGAGGCAAGAGGAAGGGGCAAGGGACTGAAACAGTTTCTATGTTCATATATGATTCACCCAGAAAACCCCAAATGTGTACTTCCAAGGCATCTCTTAAGCTACTCAAATTCACTCAAGATTACCTATTCTATATCCACCCACTATCAACTTGATATTCAAACACATGTGCTTGAACCATAGTTAGTCTCTAAATAAAGATGATAACAAACCATAATTCTGCATAACATGATGTAACTATCTTATATAAAATCAAACACTGCACAAATTTCTTTTCCTAGGTTTCAACATTCTTAGCATTGTTCAAAGTCCAAGTCCAAAGTTATCTCTGAGATTCAAAGCAATCTCTTACCTGGAAATCTCTCTAATATTCAAAACACAAGTTAATTAGATGCTCATGAAATGCAATCACATGTGATAAACATTGCTACTAAAAAATGAAGATGGGGGATAAAGTAAAACTGAATTCCAGCATGGCAAGAATCAAATCCGGTAACTCCAGGTGCAGCATTCAGGGAAAGGTTGGTGTAATGTGATCTCCAAAAGGCTTGACAAGCCCTTCTCCTAAAGCCTTGCTGGTTGCAGTCCCATGGCCTTCTTCATGGACAGGCTATATTTGCTTTCTGTACTTTTCTTGGCAGATGTTTCATGTTCCTGGCATCTACAACATCCTAGGTTATCCACTGAGGCTTCAGCCACATCCCCACAGCTTTGTATGTAACCCTCTAAGGAGCTACTGGCAAGGACTCGGACCCTGTTACATGTTGCCTGGCCTCTCAGGACTTCCTCTGAGGTCTAGCTGGAAGCCTCCATAAACTCACAACTCAAACTGTCTCTGTCTGAAAAACCAGCATCATGTGAAAGATGCCAATGTCTCACATTGGCATCAGGAGTAGCTGGGTCCTCTTGTACCATTGTTGCAGCACCTTCTTAGTGCTCGAATGGCTGAGAATAGGGAAATTATTGCTCAGGCAGAACTGAGTGACCAGATCACCTTGGGGTGCTCTCTTAAAACAGTTTTACCAATAATTTTACACATTTGCATCCTTGACCCTGTAATATGTGGCACTGTGCCAATTCATGAGATGGTGTTGGGACTTCATTCCTATTGTCCTTCTGCAAAATGACTGTCTTTTACTGGTGCTGATCTTTTCAACAAACACACCTCTGTGGCCACATCTTCAGATGTACTTCTGTTTTAGTGAAAGCACATTTTTTTTCAAATCTTTTTGTTCTTCTTTTTCCTGTTTCTCCTGTTAAATGTGGGTAGAAATAGCCAGTAATAACCATGTCACAACCAAATGCTAAAAAATTTACTCCACTGTATGTACTAATCTGTCACCTTGAAACGGCCTCACACAAAGATTTAGTTTGGACAAAATGATGCAATTATTTGCCGGAATGTCATATCTGTTAGCTCTATTTCCAGTCCCCTTAGCATTCTCATCCCATCTAAAACCTCCGGAGAAAAATCTTTAATGTTCACATTCCTTACAGCATTTCGGTCTGCTGAATTTACCCATCAAGTTCTGCATACAGTTCTCTTTGCCTTCTCCAGCTCAGTTCTCCAAAATTTTAAAAATTGCTCTCACAGATGAGCTCTAATGCCATCTGAACCATATATTAAAGTATAGCTACAGAAAAAATGCTATTTTTCTGATAACTGTTATTTTTCATCAGATTTTCATGCTGTGCTTAAATACCCAAGAAGAGTGAATTTAATGGACCAGACTTTTATTTTGGGTTATGGTTTCAGAGGTTTCAGTCCATGGCCAGATGGTTCCACAACAGAAACTTCAGGGTTGATGAAAGCTGCCAGCCTTGTAGCTGACAGGAAGTACAATATGGAAGAAAGAGCCACAAGAAAAGGCTCAGAGAAAGAAATGGTCCTGAAGATCACATGCACATGACCCTTCCCAAAGTCCACAACTGTGCTTTAGCAACCTTCTCTGGGTTTCTCAAGACAATCACGGAAACAATCGAGATTAGCCATCATGAGTTCATGCTTTTTCACCTCACTAGCATTCTTACTTTTGATTAAAAATAAATGATTCTCAGAGAAAAGTTTGTGCAATAGAGTAGAATGAAATATATATGCTGGCATTTGTTGTTTTACAATAAAAAGTCCAATTTGTATACTTCCTTATACTGCTACAGAAAATTCCTCTATATTCAATATCAGCTAACATTGTTGTTTCCAGTCAGACTTTGAATTTGCTACTCATTTTTCCAGGTGAATTCAGAATGAATATATATATTTTGTAGCTAATAATAACAATAATAATAATAATGATATAAAAACAAAATGAACTTACTATTAGCTAATTCCAAGCATCCTCATGAAGGGCCAATCAAGTTTGAGGATCTTCATTGATTTGTCTTCAGTGGACATTGACTCTAATAAATGTTTAATAGTGATTTTTCCTGTGGTATCCATTTCCTTTTCTGTCTTATTCTTACTTTCCCTCAATTTTGTTATAACTTTTAAGGGAGAAAACAAGAATCATGCTTTTAACTTGGACTGTCTTAAGTTAGCCTTTAATGAATGATTGAAGAGTTCCAGGAACAAAACTAGCATCATTGCAATCCAATAATGAAAGATTTATACACTACCCTGTGTAATAGTCAAAATGATATATAGTAGCTGCACTGTAATTGAGGGAAATAAATATAGAGTTCTGGGAATGAGTTTAATTTGATCACATAATTTTAAATGATACACATTATTAATTAATGTATCATACTCAATTTTAATTAGCATTATATAAATTCCAACAGACATGCTATATTTGTATGATCATGATTAGAATTAACAACAAAATTCAACTAAATTATCAAATAAATTATTTGTAGTCATTATTTATAAGTAATGTGTAAAGTATGTAAATAATTAATAAATATTTTTAAAAAATAACATTATTTTGGTATGGCACAATACTTGCACAAAAGACTACTATAATTCCTACATTCTTTCCTATCAGGAGATTGGAGCTTATTGGGTCATTTCTAGTGTCTTAACTGATTTTGTCTAGTGAAATGAAGAAAAATTGCTTTCACATGTTTCTTGGACTTCATAGCCTCTGTTAATACCCTGGTAGAATGCTTTCCTGAAAATAACATGCTAAAAAACTTCCTTTATCATGCAGGAGGTAGAAAAGTTCCACGGAGCAGTTAACAGCTGTTACAAGAGTTAGATGAGCTGTATTTGACCTTCCAACCAGGGCAAGTCACACGTGACTTCCTGCCTGACTTCCTCCAGAAGAGGATAGTTCAGAAAGTATTCAGTTGAGGCTAATGAAGTCACTGAAACTGCCAATCAGATAAGGTCCTTGTCATCAGTACAGCTTGGCTTCCAGCCCCCTTGCTCCATTTTCAAGCTCAGAAACAGAGGGCTATGTTATTCCACCTTGCAACATGTTTTAATGCTACCTAAAAAATATTATACCTACATTTAAGGACTCATATGATTTGACTGAGTCCACCAGGAAGATGCAGGATAATCTTATCCTACTACGCTTTTTACCCTTCATCACACTTTCAATATCCTTTCTGTCACGTGACATGCCACAGTTCCCCGGAATTGGAACATATCATTTTTGAGAGTCTACAATTCAGCCTACTATTTCCATTTAGTTACATTAAATTACACTTTTAAAAGACATAATGTGGGCTGGGGATTTAGCTCAGCGGTTTGGTAGCCTGCCTCTCAAGTGCAAGGACCCAAATTTGAATCCCTGGAACCAAAAAAAAAAAAGACATAATGACATAATGTTTCCTTAACATTATGGAAACCAAAGAGTTTGCCTCTTTGACAGTTTCCTTCCTTCATTGTTTATTTGAAGATATTACATGTCACAAATGCCTCAAAATTGATGAAAAGACACCCTAAAAATAGGAAAAGTAAAAGAAAATCCTAAGTAGGAAAAAATGAAGAAAATCATAGCTTAGTGTACGAAAAATAAAAGCATTTTTTAAAATCCTGAAAGCATTCAAGAAGAAAGTGATCTTGGTTTTGAGGAGTGTAGAAGAATGTTTGCTGATACAAATGATAGATGAAATAGATATGGTATTTTCAAAGTGGTGTTAGGACAAGTGAAAACTATTACTATCAAAACATTTTTTTAATGAAAGGAAATTTAAGATATTTCTTATTAACCAAATTGAAAGAGTAGTAAGAAACACCACCATATTAGAAATACTAAAGTACCTTCTTTAATTTAAAGCAAAATGTCTTAATAAATTTTCTCACTGCTGAGACAAGATACTGGAGACCATAGTTAAAGGAAGAAAATCTCAGCTAACCTTCAATTTGTAGAGGTTTCAGTTGATAGTAGGCTGGCTCCAAGGCAGAGTGGCATGACAAAGGAACACTGTGGAGCAGAAAGAGTTCATGGTAGAAAGAAGGCAGAAGGTAAAAGGCAGAGACAGCAAGCAGAGAAATAGCAAAGCGGCAGCAGTCTGCCTTTCCCATTTATCCCTTCCAGAGTATCCACCCTTTGGATGTTGCCAGTCCCACCCTGGGTAGGCTTTCCCATTATCCACATCCAGAACTAGGCCAAACCAATCAATGGACTAATTTAGTAATCACGTGCCCTTCATCCCAGCATCACACACTTAATCCCTCATCACATACCCTAGATCCAGCCACCTCTGTAAAGCCTCACTTATGACTTCATGAAGCTTTGGAGGTACATCTAGACAAGCCATAACATGATAATCCTCCGCTAGAACATAAATCTCTAAGAATTAATGAAGAACATTGGAAAGGATGAATATGCGGGGAGACAAAATAACAAAAGAACAAGTGTATGTAATAGGAAATCTCCCTTTTGATGCCCCGAATGTGATTTATAGCTCATATGTGCCTAGTAGTTATGAAGCTTGTTTCCCATTTCATAAATCTGAAGGCATTGTTGTTTGTTTCAAAGGACTACATATCTCCTTGAATTTTCCACCTTTTAAAACTGTTTTCTTAATCTTGAAGAGCCAAGTACACAAAATTTGTAGTTATTTTTTTTTTAAATGACTAAATCTCAACCCAATACTACTTTTTCTTTAGAAGAGCTTCATGTCAGACAGACTCATGGATTTTACTGGTAGCTCTGGGCTGACAGGGTCGCACCATCATCTGTATCAATCTCATCCCTCTGGCAAGAGCTCCCTGCATTATTCAACACTTCTGCACTTAGTAACCCTGCCTTAAAGCTGTGATGGCCCATGAGAATTCATTCCTTCCAGGCCTCTGCATTTCTTTTTGTTATTTGCAGCCAGACCAACAAGTCGCCATTCTCAGCACATTTCTTCAATATTTCTTACATAGAATAGGTATTTATTATCTGCATTGTGCGGAATGCCCTTAGAACTTGAAGACTGGGAGTCTCCACTTGTATGCATCGATGTGTCACATGGCATCAAAAAGGATTATATGAACATTTGCTGAATGAGAAATAAGAACATAGACAGCAAATCTTTAAAAACAATGGTTTCTATTACAAGTTTGGAAATTTCTGTTGTTGGTATTTTTGCTGGTTCTGCGGAATAGAACCCCTATGTCCTATTGATTATTGGTCATTTAGTAATTTAAAGTCATAAATCAGGACTGATCTATTTTCTTGTATTTTTTATCATTCACTTATGTCATTTTAAATATTTAAGGGTAATTTACCTGTTGATTAAAATATTTTCTAGTTTCCCTGAGAATTGGCAAGGCATGTTGTTTGTGTTTCTTGATCATATACCTTCGTTTTTCTATTGTACTCATCCCTAATTGTCTTTAATTTTTTAAAACACTATTTCATTAACCCCAAAAGTCTTGTCTGCACAATTGTATGTCATAAATAGCAGTACTAAATATTTACAGTATACTTACTATCCACTGGGATTTCCTTACAACTGGACAGAAACAAATTATTTTCACATTTCATCTGTGATGATGCAAAAGATACTTTAAACACATAGGCTATTGTAGAACATATTTTTAAAAGGAAGAAAAGCAAATAATGTTTTCTCAACTCTTTCCTAAGTGTAATTATACATGTAATTATTCCCATATGTAATTATTTATGTACATACACTGTACTGTCTTTCAATCTTTTCAGGAGAATGTGAAAGAATATATTTCACCACGGAACTGGAAAAGTAAAGTAAAGGAAAAGTAAAATGTTCATCTAAAAAAAGCCATAAAGGTACTATAAATATTAAACAAAATGTATATAAGTCAATCCAAAAATTTCAATATTTCTTCCACATTGACCTGAGGTCTAAAATATACTCTCATTGTGACAACCAAATCATTCTATGGAAATGCTTAAGTAACATAAGATTGCTGAAATCAAGACTAGCAAGTGCCTTTCTTGAGTTGTATAATTTGAGATTTTCTAAAATCCTCTAAGCAATTCAAATCTAAAAATAACCTAAATTATTCAGTTTTTTAATAATGTGCAAATACAATTCCATCCTTTCTAAGCTCTAGTTATGTGATAACTCCTATCATTTTTCATTAAAGCTGTTGGATTTTGAACATTTAAAATTCTAATCTCATTTCCACAAAAGGATGAAATAGCATTAAAACCCATCTCAAAGGAGATCACACATTTCATCTGCTTCGAGAAAGGACAGAGCTCTAGGAGCCTTCTGCAGTAGAGAAGGAAGAGAGAAACACAGGAATGAGGCTACCGGGAAGATCAAGATCTTATACCTCTGCACCACAGGATAACAAAACAAGTGATAAGCATAGAAAATAATCTTCTGCATGAAGACCTATAAATTATTTTTACATTTCTCTTACAATTTTAACACTTTGAAGATGACTTTTATAAAAGATATTGAAAAACTAAATATTTAATCATCAGTATATTTCATAATACTGAACAATGTAAATTAGAGTGAGAAAATGATTTATATATTTGAAATGAAGAAGTTGAAGAGTAAAACACTGCCCATCTAAATGGTCTAGGAGCATTTGTTGCCTTTCTATCAGACATAATTTTAATTTTAAAAATAGGTTGTTAAGAAATATCAAGTATATAATTTAGGTATTATTTTAATGCCAAGGTTAAACAAAGGAAATACTGATCTATATAAACCAAAGTGAAGATCATTACATTACCAAATCTAGTAGTAATGATATTGTTCCGTGTTATGTTCAAATTTAATTTTACTACTCTTTTGCCAAAATAATGTATTTAAATCAGCAATATTTATTCTGATTACTTTCCTAAGATTGAGATTGACAATACATTTTATCAACTGCCCTCACATTTTTCTGAGTTTCAGAACTATGATTCCACTTTTATAAAAGAATCATTCCCATCTACCTACACGAAAGGTAATATGAGGCCACAACAAACTCAGTACAAGAGAGAAAACTGCAGAGTGTCAATCTGCCTGGCATGCAGTTTCAAGAGCTTGCATTTCAAATCATGCAAATCTAACTACCCAGGCAGTTTGGATTCAGCTAACCGCTATTATTTTGTATATTGTGCCTTCATTCAGGTTAAACCTATTATTTGCTATGTATTTATTTATTTTTATGACTGCACATTTGCAGAACATAATATTTACCTTCTTTGTGTGGATTGATACATTCACATAACACATCTTCTTTTATGCACTGCCTTTTCCTCTCCTCCCTCTCCCCCTCCATCCAGCCCCTTCCATTTGAGAAAGAAACGATCATACCACTTCTTATTATCTTTTACTTTATCTTTATTTATAATATGGTAATCTGATACAGGAGAAAATGTGATATTTATGGTTGTGTGTCTTATTTATTTCACTTACTGTAATAGTCTCAAGGTGCAATATGGGTTGAGTTTCCACCTTAAACAGCAGCTCGTTCCAGCCTGTTCAAATATTGCAATACAAATATGCTTTTGGGGTTATTTTAATGACACAAGGAAACCCAGGTTCTAATTGTGTAAGACACTAATTACATGCATAACTTTTGCAGATGCTTCAATACTTTTAGACAAGGAGCTGTCTGAAACTATGGTGAACAATAATTGAGAATGTTAACTGTATAATGCATATGTCTCAGAATCAAGATGAAAACCTTGGTGGTTCATCTAGGAACCATCCAAGATAATTATCAAAATGAAATAACATTTTTCTAGGTATTAATTTTCTAACCTGTAACTGATGAGGGCTGGTACACTATACTTCTGCATCTCTAATATAAATTACCTGGACAATTGCTGTAAAAGAGTTTATAATTTTGAAATATCAGTTTGTGTCTGACAGTTATGTTGTCCTTTCATTTCCTTTTCTCCATGCTCATATAATCTAAAACCAACTCTTTTCCCTTTTATTGTGGAAAACCACTGTTCCATTTGATCTGCAGCCTTTCATAATTGACATACGCAAATGCTTTCAATTGTGAAGGCTTGCTTTGCCTACAGTTGACCTTACGTTACAAATAATATCCTCTAGTGACTCCTTGTCACAGTTTGTTTTGCTTGAAACAAAAAGCAGTGAAGATGGGCATAACAAAGACATCCCCAATGCCAAATTAAATTAGAGTCAATGAGATGGATGGGGTGAGGATTTGGATTTAAACCATTCACTGGCTCTGGGGCCTCGAACAAATAGTTTAATCCCTTGTTAACTCAGTCTCCGGTGCTTACAAGTTAAATAGTGACATCTATCATTCACTTCTGTTGCTTTGATTCTGTAAAATAAAACAGCTAGTTTTAGTGCAGTACCAGTTACATAACATTTTCAAAATCACCAGCTTGTTTTCTGTTGTTATTGCATATAGAAAAATCACATCAATGTTCATTAAACTGTATGCCAAACAAAATGCATGACAATTACAATTTATTATATAAGTGTGTTAGATTTTTTACTTTTCCTCCAGCATCTATCTAGATATCACTTTTATTTTCACAGTTGACATGACTTAGTATCGTGTGAAAGCAAATATATGAAGGGAATCAAATGGGGCTTTGTTGTATTCAACTTACCAGAGAATGCTTGTCTTTAGTTTTCCTCTTGACTTGCAATAAAACAAATTTGACTTTCCAACTAAAATTTCATAATTGATGTAAACAAATGCTTTCAATTGGAAAGGCTTGCTTTACCTGTAGTTGACCATATGTTACAAATAAATAGCTTGATCTCTCACTCTGCTGTAACTGGTTCCCATTGTCTGCTGACATTTTTTTTTTTTTCCTAAGAGAATTTAATAGGATTTTCTTCACTTGGCATCTCCAACTCCTTTGGGGGTCTATTTGTATTCAGACACTTGATGAGTCCATTGTGGAAATCCATGAATTCCTTTTCTGAAAGTTCCATATGATAAAACCTGTGAAACAATTTTTATCCTTAGGGTATGCCTCAATCAGAAGCTCAGCAGTTTTTTAGTATAACAGCTTGGGGTTAAAGATTCTTCAATTTCAGGTTCACAGGAACATATCAAATTTAAACCACTGGTTGGAAAATGCTCAGGCTAGACTGACTTTGAACTTCTCCATAATATGTAATATTGAACTTGACTATATAAAATTTTTTTCAGGCACAGTTATGTGGGAGGCAGTATAGGAAGTGAAGTAGGGGGAAATACATAAATCAAGAAGAAAGGACACTTATTTCAATGAATTGCCTCTCCACACTGAAATGGATTGTAAGACCTGTCATTAAAGGAGATGCAGAGTGGAGTAGCACATTAACAGTGAGAGTGACTGCTCACTACTGTAGTTCTCAACGGACAGCCCACTGAATGTTCTCTTTTTTCTTATTTATTTCTCGTCACTGCCCATTCCACTGTGACACTATACTATTTCTTTTTTATTCATTAAATTTATTGGTACATTTTAGGTATAAAATCTGATAATATTCATTATTGGGAATTTGTACCTTTGTATGATATATCATTTTATTCTGTTTTCATTGAATTTATTGGTACTTTTTAGGTATACAGTTCATTTACATTCATCATTGGGATCTAGTACCTTTACAGGACAGGTCTTGGTTCTCATTTTTCCCCCATAATCCTGCCCTCCCTTCACCCCCTTCTCCCTTCCCTATTTACAAATATTTTATTTCCATTTTTTCATATTTTTCTTTTCACTTATTCCCTTTCCCCTACCATTCCCACTTTCCCCACACCTTAGCCCTTTTCTTCCTATTTCACATTGTCAATTATACCTTTAGGATCTTATGTACCATTATAGTTTTTCATATGAGAGGAAATGTTTGGTATTTATACATGTGTGACTTATTTCTTTCACTTAGGATTATATCCTCAATATATATCCATTTTCCTATGAATGATTCTAATTTATCATTCTTTATGGCTGAGTAGTAGTCCATTTTATAGAGAAACCACATCTTTTTTATCCAGTCTCCAGTTGATGGGAAAATGGGCTGTTTCCAAGTTTTAGCTATTACAAACTGTGCCACTATAAACATAGGTGCACATATTTCACTGTGATATGATTCTTTTAATTCTTTTGTAAAGATACCCAGCAGAGGGATGGCTGGGTCAAATGGAACCTCTAGTCACAGCTCTTTGAGGTATCTCTATGTTGATTTCCACAGTCGTTGCACCAGTCTGCACTCCCACCAACAATGGAGAAGGGTTCTTTTCTCGCCACAACCCTGCCAACATTTGTTATAGGCTGATTTCTTGATAGCAGCCATTCTTTCTGGGGTGAGGTGGAATCTCAGTGTTGTTTTCATCTGCATCCCTTGAATGACCAGTGATGTGGAACATTTAATGGTTCTTACTCTTTTTCCCTCATTCCTCTGCCCTCCCTTCACCCCCTCCACC
Source organism: Fukomys damarensis (assembly GCF_012274545.1). NCBI lineage: Eukaryota > Metazoa > Chordata > Mammalia > Rodentia > Bathyergidae > Fukomys > Fukomys damarensis. Next base: position 21,099,554 of record NW_022900913.1, on the reverse strand, counting down.
CCTCCCTATTTACAAAGACTTTATTTCTATTTTTCCCTTTTCTCATATTCATTCCTTTCCCTTCTTCCCTTTCCACTACCCCTGACACTTCCCCTTTCCCTTTGGCCCTTTTCTTCCTATTTCAAATTATCTATTATACATTTTGATCCTTATTTACACTTTCAGTCTCTAACACTAGAGAAACTATTTGGCATTTACACACGTGTATCCTATTTATTTCACCTAGTAGTATGGCCTCAATATTAATCCATTTAGCTTTAAATATTTCTTGTTACTCATTCTTTGTGGCTGAATAATAGTCCATTTTATTTTTGAAAATCTCTATCCAGTCTCTAGTTTATGGATGATTGACTGTTCCAGATTTTAACTATTACAAACCATAAACTTGGGAGCATATTTATCAGTGTCATATGATTCTTTTAATTATTTTGGAAAGATACCCAGCAAGGGAATAGCTGGGTCAAATGGGACCCCTAGTCCCACTTTTTTTTTTTTTTTGAGGTGTCTCCATATTGATTTCCACAGGGGTTGCACCAGTCTGCACTCCCATCAGCAGTAGAGAAGGGTCCCTTTTCCCCACATCCCTGGCAACATTTGTAATTGGTTGATTTCTGGCTGGCAGTCATTCTTTCTGGAGTGCTCTGCTAATTTGCATCTCTGGAATGACCAGTGATATTGGACATTTTTTCGTGTTTCTTTGATGTTTCTACTTCTTTGTCTGATCAATGACCCTCAACTATTTATTTTCCTAAAATGTTTTTGCTTATGCCTTATTGTTCCATATTTTGTCAGATTCTTCATTTAAAATTCACACGTAAGAGTGTTCCTATCTCTTCCTATGAGTCCAACTGTCATCTCTAGCCTTGTTTTCTATATCTGCCTATCAATTATTTTCTCTTCTAATTTCACTAATTAATCGTTTTTAATTTAATCAAAATTATTGAGTTAAAGTATCACAGATCATAGCACGAGTTGAACCAGGACATCTCCACACTGAACTGATGAAGGTTGGCCCAAAGAGGACTATGTAGATTTTGAAATATATACTAGTTTGGTGTGCAAATCTATTCTCATTTCACCTAGGAGCAGAAACTTACTGAGACTTACTAAACAAATTTCAGCAAAAAATTGAATTTCAGCTCCTCATGGGCAACAATGAGATCAGACTGTGTCAATACAAAGCAAAAGTCAGTGCAGCCAGTCCCGTTGTCCCTGTATATTATTTCCTTTCTGATGCTATACATGTAATCAGTACTTGTGTTCTGCATCAACTATTTTCCAGAATGTTGCCCAATGCTAGAAACTACTGCACGATCCAGTAGACTTGGCAACATATTACTGGTATCACTTCTCATTTTACAAATACTTCACTTAAATTCACCCAATGATATACTTCATTATTGAGAATACAGATTGATTCTTTTTAATGTCCTCTATCCACCCCCAGTGCTCTTAGTAATGTCTCTGACTTTGTCTCCAATTACTTTCCTTTTTGCTCTATCTGTACTAGACATTGTAGTTTCTGCAAACTTGACATTTATTTTTCTACCTCAGGCCTTTTGTCCTTGCCATTTCTAGTGGCTCAAATGTCCTTCCCTTAATTACCTGCAGGTATTATTTCCAAGCTTTCTCCACTTCTTTACTCAGCTACTAACCTTTCAGTGAAATTTCTCCTTAGATCAGACTCTCGAGTGCTGCCTTTCCCCACTAGCTGTTTCACTGTGTATATGTCAGTATCTGATACATTTAAGTTGCATAGTTCTTATATGTTGTCCAGCCCCGTTCCAAACAGAAAAAAAACCCACAAGTGTAGAATCTGTATTTTTAGCTGATGCATTCTTAGAAACATAATTTACAAAACTAAAAATTAATAAAAACATGCAAACCAGCTTTTTTTTGTTTGTTTTTTGTTTGTTTGTTTGTTTGTTTTGGTACCAGGGATTGAACCTGGGTCCTTGCACTTGCAAGGCAGGCCACCAAACCGCTGAGCTAAATCCCTGGCCCATGCAAGCTAGTTTTAGTCAGTGATGTTTCACAGAGATACAAAAACAATCTAGGTAGTTTTCCTGTCATGCTGATCAACCTGCATATCAATAAAGAAGGCGTAATTTACCTTCGGAGAAGTGAGTCATCTCTATGGTAATGAGTGGTCACAACTTGCGCCGAGATCACATATCTGAAAGGGTGGCACTGTGTGACTGCAAGAGGAAAAGCTGTGAGTTCCTGTTATTTGGTTGCCCTCGCCTCAGAACCAGTAGGGTTGAGAGGTCATTGATAGCTGGTGTATTGCTGATCCATGGTGTCTGATGAGACAGAGACCTTTGACAAGTTTAGAACACACGTTGTGGCTAAAAACAGGTATACACATTTGTTTTAAAGACCCACTCAATGACGGTGCCTTTCAAAATTTCATCAAGTAGCCTGTCTGGAAAGGAAGGGACTTAGCAAATCTACTGACATGCTATATGACTGAAAATTGAAAGAAGAGGTACTGACAACAATGGAATCAACTTTGCCACTAGTCATGTACATTTTGTTCTGTTATTTATGGATAATGTGGAGTGTGACAGCCAGCACGTTCTCTAAGGTTTAGCCAAGCAGCATGCATTACCCCTAACATTGCTGGGTAACAATAAAAAAATGTCTCAACTTCGCTGACATTTTCTATAAAATGAGGTTCCAATCAAAATCGAGCCTTCAAATCTTGAGGAAGAACATGCCAAGATATTCCAAACATGATGGAGCCAAACACAAAGAAATTACTCAAAATAATTAGTAAAACACTGCAATGCATAATTTAATGAGTAATCAATTTTAAAAATCTCTATGCTTGTTATATATTTTTTTCCTCTGAGACCTGAAAATGTATGATAAGCAGATGAGCAGTGATGTGAAAATTTTATTCTAATCAAAATATTATCATCTATTAAGGAAATTATATGACCTAGCAGTCTATATTAGTAATCGTGTATTCTAAAGTGATTATTTTAAGAGCTTTATTATCTCTGCATATGCGTGAATATGAGATAGAGTGGCAGAGTAGAAACAGACTTGATCTTAGATTAAGAAAGTTCTAAAGTTCCAGGTAGCATTCTTTGTTGTTATCCTTGGCAGTACACATTTGACAATTCAAATTTTATGTACTTTAGTCTCATGATATCTTCCTCCGGCAAACCATCTTCATATATTCAGCAATAACAAATGTAAACACCAAACATGTCAAGGCATAATGTTTTAAAGACATTGCCTGGTAATCTATTTCTACAGTGAGGAAAAGTAGTTTATAATTCTTCTATTTATGTATGTATCAACCATCTATTATCGATCTTCATAAGAAACGAAAAACAATTTAGCTTTAGATTTCTCTGGTTGCTGAGACAAAATATCTGACATCCAAAGTTGAAAGGGGAAAGTTTTATTTAGCTCACGGTTCGTGGAGTTGGTTGGCTACAAGGCAGAAGGCCACCGGGCACAGGGATGATGCAGCAGAGAAAAGTTCTTGGTGGTCAGAAGGTAGCAAAATCCACAGGCCTCCTTCTGTCCCTTATATTGTATCCAGGTTACTGGGATAAGAGCAGGGCAGAACTGAACAGTGGACCGATCCAGCAGGCCCCACCAGCAATCCTAGCACTCTTAATCCTAGCACCACTTCGTGAATCAGTCACACACTCTAGATTCACCACCTCCGGAAAAGCCCCACCCATGATCACATGAGGCTGGGGGGATATTTAGACCCAAACCAAAACATTGGCATATCTTTGGAATTCTATGAATCACAGAATTCCTATTTTTATTTCTATATTAACATGAACGCATTCTTGAGACCTATAATAATAACATTATTAACAATTAATATACTTAGTGGGAAGTCTCTGAATTGGATTTGGGTTATAATTGGAAAGCGTTGCTTTGTTTGGCTATTCTTATAATTAATTTTAAGCTGATGAAAATATCTGTTTTATTTCATTGTATAAATTTAACTAGGCAATGTGATTATACTTTTCTCCTCTGTGTGTATGTGCGTATATATATATACATAATTTAAAATTATATATATATGTGTGTATGTGTGTGTGTGTGTGTATTTTAATCTAGGCTACAATGTTTGTGGCATAGAAAGTACTTAAACAAATTAGCTATTTTTTCTGACATTTCTGGGTCCTATTTCTTTCCTTGTTGATGGCAAGATGTTTGTTGATGAGTGCGCTCCTTCATGTAAAGAGAACTTGTTATTCCACATGAGTTCCATGTTGATTCTCAAGTTTATTTCCTTCACATCCTCCCCTATCTCCTAGCCTCCAAACCCTAGTTATTCATTATACTTTCATTTTGTTTCAGAGCACAAAAGAGAGTTTTGTGAAATATTTGAAAACTTGACAATTTTAACTGAGTATAACCAAATGGCAAGGTCATTGCAAATATTATTGTATAGACTAACTAATCTTATAATTCATATTACAAATCTCTTAAAACAATTTTATATCTCCAGTGAGGTGAATGTAATTAGCTGTCTATTTAACTACTTCATTTTAAATTTCATATTAAATCTTAATTAACAGGTTACATTCCATCTTGGCTTTATATCACTACAAAATTATTCCAATGCTGATGTTATATTTCTCACAGATGTTAAATCAAATTTTTTAATAATAATGAATGTGTTCTGATGGATTTTCTGGCCTTGATATCATGAAAGTTTAAGATTTTTATCAGTCATAATTTATATGACCATATGCTAGAAAAGTATTTGCATTAAGCAAATACTAAGTATAAGAACCCAAATTAATCCAAGCAATACTCTTCCAGTTGAGAATATTAAGTAGGAAAACAGGAGGTGGCCTCACAGGCTACCTTCCAATGTTAATGGAATCAAAGCATATGATGTACAAAGTAAAAAAAAAAAAAAAATCCTGGCAAAGATTGATGAGGTAAGAGGGAGAATGCAGTGATGTAAGATTGCAAATGTAGATGGAAGTGTAGTTCTTTTGAAAATGTCAAAGTCCACTTGGAAAGTTATGGAGGAAAGAATACGAATGTGAATAGAAATATGACTTCTGTGTTAACTTTCAAATCTTTGATCAGACTATTGCCTGGCAATATTTTTAAAAGTAAAAAATTTACCCCCTTCACTCCTTCTTAAGAGGGTGAAGGGAAGACAGGAGAATGAGTGAAAAAATAAGAACTAAGATATAAGATATATCATGTATAGGTACAAGATCCCAATGACAAATATAATTGTATTATTTTTCTTAAATGTACCAATGAACTTAATGGGAAAAAAGAAAACAAAAAAATTGAGAAAGTATTGAATTAAACATCTTAAAGGAAGCTCGAGTCCACTCTTTCCGTTAGTCTACTCTTTAAAGGACTTTTTTTTTTTTTTGGTCCTGCGGATTGAACTTGGGCCCTTGAGCTTTGAGAGGCGGGTACCAGGACCACTGAGTCAAACCCATGGCCCTAAAGGACATTTTTTACGACAGTTTTAAGATTATAGAAAAACTGAACAGAAAGTACAAAGAATTTCTCAATACTCCTCCTATGTTACCCGTCTCAAGATTTCAAAATGTTAAAAAAATAGATTTCAAAATGTTAAAACTGTTAATATCTATTAAGTGTCCTTTTTAAAGGCATAATGTTTTTGTTTCACTAGTGTAAGAGTAAATACAAATTATTCTAAGAGGCTTATTTCTTTCTGTTGAATAGAAGGGAAGTGATTTCTTCTTTCTGCTTTTGGTAAGAATATCTATAATAGAAAATTTGTAATTATAAGGTCTTTCTCTAGTCTTTGAAGTGTATATAAACTTTTAAATATGCTAAATGCACCTCTCACCATCTTTACTACTCTGTTTCATCCTCTAAGAAATAGAGAATCTAATCTTTGAAAAGCAATAATCACGAAAGACAGAATTTCTATTCCCAGTTTCTAAATAGAATATGGAAGTAACTTCAGTAGATTTCAGGAAGGTTTTTGTTTTTGTTTGTGTTTTTGATTTTTGTACCGGGGATTGAACTTGGGTCCTTGTGCTTGTGAGGCAGGCAGCAGCACCACTGAGCTAAATCCCAACCCCCTCTTTTTAATAAGCCAATAGGCTAACAAAGATATGATTGATTACTCCACCTACCTAGTGCAGTTAGCTCCAGCTGTGTATCTAATGGTTCTTTTGAAGGTGCTATAGCTTTTTTTCAAAAGTTGTATGTAAAGAGGTCTTATTTGCCTCTTTAGAAAAGTTAGATTTCTTTGTATCTTTATAACTTTGCACATTGCCTTGGATGTCATCACATTTTGGCTTAAGGCTTATCCAATAATAAACTGCTTTCTTCTATTCTTGTAGAGATGATTTGTGGGTTGAGAGAGATTTTGTTTTTAATTACATTCCCTCAACATTTTCACCCCACTGGGTCATAACTTATAGGCATTTGATTAATGCTGTCCTGCTTTCAAGAGAAAACTCCTTATACTTGTTTATCTTGCTTCAGTCTGGCCTTGCTATTTTATAGGCTTCCTCAACTAATAGCCATCCCTAGTGCTTCATGCATGTGCAGTTTAAGTCAGCATCTGTAGATCTTCTCTCTGTTTTGGTTCACCATTTTAAAAAACAAAACAACAATAAATAAACAATAAGTACATCAGTAAATACATCACATTTCTAGAACATCACTAGATATTCACTTTAACTCTGGTTACTTGTGTTATGGGGCTACAGATACTAGGGTTGAAGGAAAAACAATTCTGCTTGCAAAATTATATTGGTTCCTAAACCTGGCTGTGTTTCTTAAAATGTATTCATCTGTGATCTATAATAAATGTAATATTCTGATTTCATTTGCCAGAGCTTACTTTTATGTATTCTTTTATATCATATAAGTAGAATTGTACAATCTTTTTCTATAGATTCCCTTGAGAAAATCGTGTACTTGAGCTTTACCTCCAAAGTTATATTATTAGTAATAGCAGCTTATCTTTTGTTGTAAGTGGTGTATAAATATATGAGTATTTTTAATTTATATATTTCTTCTCATATTAATGGATATTGGAGCTATAATTTGGGAATTTTATAAAGGAATCTGCTATGCGTGGTTTCCTACAAGTCTTATAGTAGTCACAATTTAATTTCTTTTGACTGAATGTTTAGGGATTGAATTTCTGGCTCACAGATCATTGTGGTTTTAATAAAAACTTCAAAATCATTTTAAAATATATGACTTTACATTTTCTCTAATAAAGTATGAGAGTCCCATAAATATCTTTCATATTACCTGTAGCATTACATCCAAACTACAGCATATAAGGTAATATATAATTATATTGTAATATTTATTTCATAAATAATGATGTTGAGTTATTTTCCACCTCTTTAATCACTATAAAAATAATCTGTGCAATTATGTTATCCACATGTTGTTTATTTATACTTAATTCTTTATAGACTTTTAATAATTTTCATGTTTGATATATCAAAAATATTTTCTTCAATTTGCGTTTCCTTTTTCATTTTCTCGGTGTTGGTTATTTTATGAGTAAGATATTTTACAAGCTTGGAGGCAGATCCCTGGGAATTGACCCAAAAGGGCATATTCTTACCCAAGCTTCCTGCTTCTGTTTTTCTGCCTTCTTGACTTACATTGATCAGCAGTGTTTCCTCTACCATGCATTTCTACCCTCCAGATTCTACCTTGGAGACAGCCAACCAAGGACTGAGACCCTGAGCCAAAGTACTGTGTATTTTCCTTCTTTACATGTGTGTTTTGAGTATTTTGTCCCAGGAATAAGAAATTAAGAATTGTTTAGGGTAATGTAGAAGTTGATTGATTAATAGTCAGCATGGGTGGGAATGCTCAGCTGGGCTGAGTTAGCCATAGTTCTGGGGAACAGAATAAAGGGAGAACCAGAGGAGAGATTGGTTGCTAATGTACCTGAGAAACTTCAGCTGTTCTTTTCTGTTGAACTTCTGCTTTCCCCAGTGATGGCTGTTGTCATTTAATTGCAGAAACTGTCTGATTTCTTCTTTAATTCCTTCTGTGAGCCATTGATTTTTCAGAGGTCATGTGTTATTCAATTTCAATGCATTTATGAAGTTTTTGTGATTTTTTTTTTCTACCAGGTGTCAAACTCAGGTCCTTGAGCTTATGAAGCATGTGGCGGAACCACTGAGCTAAATCCCCTACAAGGTTTTGTGATTTTTTGTTTTGCCATTAATTTTCAATTTCATTACAGTAAGGGCTGATAATGTGCGTGGGATAATTTTAATTCCTTTGCATTAATTCAAGTATGTTCTCTGAGCTGGTATATAGCATGTGTTGGAGAATGCCTTATATGCAGCTGAGAAGAATGTGTATTCTGTAGAACATTCTGTAGACATCTATTAAGCCCATTTGTTCAAAAGTTTGATTCAATTCTGATACTTCTTTGTTGTTTTTTTTGTCTAATTGATCTGTCTATTTGTGACAGTGGGGTATTGAGGCTCCCCAAGAGAATTTTATTAGTGCTTATTTGATTTTTATGTCCATTAATATTTGTTTTATATAGTTGGGTGAATTAGTATTTGGTGCATGTATATGTATGATTGTTATCTCTTCTTCTTTGCATTGTCCCTTTTACAATGATGTAATGACATTAATTGCCTCTCTTAATTAGTCTTGTGTTAAAATCTACTTTTTCTGCACATAAAATAACTACCCGTGCCTTTTTCATGTTCCTGTTTTCCATCCTTTGACTTTCAGTCTGTGAATTTTTTTGAATTGTTCTTTGTGTGCAGCATATTGTCGGATCTTCTTCATCCATTCAGCCAATCTCTTTTGATTGGTGAATTGAAACCATTAACATTAATGGTTATAACTGATATGTATTGAATCATCTTTATTGTGATATTTTCCTGGATTTTTTTTTCTTTTTTGCATTTAATTTCTTCCTTTGCCTGATGGATTCATTCTGTTGAGCTTCATGGGAGTTGTGACCCTCATTGTCTTTTACTAGGATATTGTTTATAATTTTTGTAGTGCTGGTTTGGTATTCATGAAGTTCCTCAGACATTTTTTGTCATGAAAATATCTTCTCAAATTGAAAGATAGTTTTGTAGGGTACAGCAATCTGGGTTGGAGGTTGTTTTCTTTTAAGGTTTGAAATATTTCACTCCAATCTCTCCTTGACTTGAGAGTTTGTGTTGAGAAGTTGGCTGTGATTCTGAGGGGTCTTCTTTGCATGTAATTTTTTTCTTTAATTGCTTTTATATTTTGTTCTTGTGTTGGATTTCTGGAATCTTGACTGTTATATGCATAGGTGCATAGGTGTCGGTTTTTTTTTGTTTTTTTTTTTGTTTTTTTTTTTGTTTTTTTTTTTTTAAATCAAGGCTAGTTGGAGTTCCATATGTCTAATGTAGCTGCATGTCAAATTCTTTTTCCCAGTTTGGTAAGTTTTCTGTAATTACTTAAGTGAAAATTTTATTTATGTCTTTTGTGCTATCTCCACCCCCTTCACTGACTCCAATCAATCTTAGATTATTCTTTCTTGCATCACTTAGGAGCTATTGGATTGATTTCTCATGATTCCTTGTTATTTTTAGTAGTCTTTTTTTCTGTTTGCTAACCACAATCCTATCTTCTCTATCGGAAAATCTTTCCTTGTATTCACTTATTCTGTTGTGGAAAATGTCAATGGATTTTTTAATACCTTGGATATTTGCTTTGATGTGTTTCATGGTTTCCATTTCTTTTCTATACTAGTATTTGTGGTTTTCATCATATCCTCAGCTCCTCTATGTTTTTATTTGTATCTGCTGTAGAGTTAGTAATCATGTCTTTCATTATGGTCACCATCTCTGTTATCTGATAAATTGTTTCTGATTTCATTTTTTCCAGAGCCTCTTTCATCTATTTTGTTACTACCCTTATTATCAGTTCAAGGAGTCCAGGTGGTTGACTTTGGATGATTTTCATTTGTCTTTGGGGAGCTAGAAATATGGATTTACATCTTATTTAGATGTCTTCTAATTTCTATTATTTTTTTTCTGGTTTAATTCCTAGGTTGATGCCTGTATATTGCTTATTGTATCTTTCGTGTATTTAGAAACCTTAGAGAATGGCTACTTCTCAGAATGTCTTCCAGGTACAGCTTTCTTTTTGGTTTTGAGTGTCCAATGATCCTTAGGTAATCTCAGTCTTGGTATATCAGAAGAACCACTGGTTTAGAGCAATCACTTCACCTTGGCCAAAGTAATACATTAAGCATCAACAATAGCATCAAACAAAGGCTAGAAAATGACAAACTGTAGTAACTATTGATCTGCCACCTTTCAACACATAAACTAGACTTGTTGTATATCAAAATCTAGAACCAGCCCAAAATGTTTCAGTAAATAAGCCCTTCGCTATAGTGAACTTGCCCTCTGGGGAGAGAACATAGAATGAATAGGGGAGTGGAGTAGAAATAGAAAGAGAGGGAAAGATTAGAAGCAAAGCTAGAGGCTGGGTATTTAGCGCAGTGGTACTGCTGCCTGCCCTGTAACCGTGAGGAACCAAGTTTGATCACAGGTACAAAAAAAGTAAATCTAGAGGACACGGGAAAACCATATAGACTTTGGGAAACATGAATACAGGAAGAAAAAAGAGGAAGAAGGAACAAAAATAAGAATAGAACAAACTAACAGCAACAGGAAAACTGCTGTGTTCACATTCCTATAAAAATAAGAGCAACTTCACATTATCTGTTATACATTTTGATCCTCATTTATACTTTCGGTTTCTCACACCAGTGAAACTATTCATTATTTACACACGTGTCCTGCTTATTTCATTTAAGAGTATGGCCTCAATGCGCATCCAAGAAAACATACATAGGGAAAGGGGAATGGAAAATGGGAGGGGTGAGGGAAAAGAAAGAAGGGAAAGGAATAAACATGAGAAAAGGGAAAAATGTAAACACAGTCTTTGTAGATAGGGAGGGTTGGAGGGGTTGAAGGAAGAGCAAAGGTATGGAGAAAAATTAAGAGACAGGATATAGCATGTAAAGGTACAAATTCTCAAAGGTGAATGTCATATTGTATAACAATGTATACAATGTACCAATAACCTTAATGAACCTTAAAATATGAGAGCAATACAGGAACAAGAAAAGAGAGAGATGAAGAATGAAGCTTCAAGGCATGTCTCTCTTGTCACCAGTGACATGAGCAGAGTACAGATCCGTGTCTACTAGTTTCAGTGAGGCAGCCACAGTCTACTGAACTTCAGACTGATCCCTGGCTGTGAGGCTGGAATTGAGCTCCCTGACGTCCCTTGGGCTTGTACTCTGCACAGTTCTACTGCAAGTTAATGCTGTCCTTCTCCCACAGGGATCCTGCATTCCAAGGAGGTACTGTGAATACTGCAAAGCACAGAAGCTTCCTTAGCCATGATTAAAGGGAGGTGTGATAAAAGAAGAGGGTCAGAGAGATAGCATTGTATAACCTGCCACTGTGTCTCAGATGTAGTGAGTATGTGCAGAGAGCAGGAGAGCTTCTAGGAGATGGAAGTTGTTCTCAGCTGACTGCTGGCGTGGCCACAAAGATCTCAGTCCTATGACTGAAAGTAAATGAATTTTTCCAATCCCTGAATGATCAAAGAAATGGATTTTACCTTAGAGTCTCCAGAAAGTGAAATTACTTATTGACAATTCTATTGAATATTTAAATCTGGTAAACTCTATAAGGATTATTCACTCTTACATGAGTATACATTATATAATTATAATTATAAAATATATAGCCATTATATTATAAATATAATATTTAGGAATTTTGAGGCAATTTGTTTTGCTATAAGAGAACCAATATGGGGGAAAATGAACATAGTTCATGATTTGATAATTTTCTTTTAATCATCCTTCCCTGCTTAGGATTCTTGAGAGTTATGTTGGATACACTTAAGAATTTTCAAAGTCTTTGATTGTTCTCAGTTTGAGTCCCTCTTCATTCATTCGTAAGTCGTATACCAGATACATGGAAGAACCCCATCAAATAATTTAAACTTGGTTAACACTATCAAGACCACCAGATCTACAGGAATAGTGGATCCCTGTATTACAGCAGTGTTTTTCTCCTTGAGAGTAGTTGGCTTGGGGAGAGGGTGAGGAGCAGCTTGAGTAGGTGGAATACTCACAGCTCACAAGAGGCCTACTTACACTTTGCTTCTCTTTCCTACTGAACTCATTGCTTTGTCATGACGTTGGTGCAAAAGAGTTACCATGACATGAGTTCACTGACATGAGTTGGTATAAGATTACCTTTGAAATACTTGTCATTAAACACAGAGTTTCTTGCTTGAAACAACTAAAAGTATATTTTACATATTTAAATTAACTTTGCTAACACTTAATTGAAGCACATTCCAAAAACAAAATGCATAAAAGATATCAGCAAGATTTAGTTATCTGATTCTCTTTTTGTCTACTTAGATTTCTTGATTCATAAACAGCTAGAAGCAGATTTCTACAAATAAAGATAGTGAAAGGCTCATATTAAATTTGTCTCTTCCTGACTTTTCATTTGCCAAGTCTATCCTCCAGATAACAGAAACATGAGTAGCTTTTTAATTGGCTTTCCCTAACTATGTGAGATTTGAGATTAAAAACCATTACTGTGTATAGGGATAACACACCACACTGAAAAAGAGATTTGAAGAGAAAGAAGACAATGGATACCATTGTATGCCAGATATGGCCGTATGAATGCAAGTACCAGTGTCTACTGGCAAGCAGTTTTCACTTTTTTATTAATAGGAAGAGCTCTCAAATTGCAGAGAAGAAATTTCCCAGGGAGCTGGAAAGAATACAGAGTATATAAATTGAAGTGATAGAAACCAGCCTGGAGAGCTCAGCCAAATCACTTTTTCCAATTTAAATTCCTTCTACTTTAGTTGCTTGACACATAATCTAAGAAAGCTAAAACTAGGCTTTCATAAATTCCTCAAACTAGCTTTTTCCTTTAGCATAAACTTGAGAACTCACATAAAAATTCCTTGTATACCTTTTTTCACAAAAAATGAAATGTTAGGCTGTTTCTTCATTGTCTACTACTACAACAAGACTAAAATAGAACTCAGTAAAACAATTTTCAAAGGCTGTAATAAACTTGCCATATGAATGGATGATGTAAAATTGCCATTTCATTCATTTTAAGATTTTCATAACTTTCTTGTCTGCGAAGAAACTAATATCAGTGCTGCTGGGAATCAAACTACCAACTTGAACGCACAGTAGAAAACAGTAACAAAGATTTTGAAAAGATTGAACACGAAAGGGAAAGATTTAGAGAATCAACCAACAGGAAACTAAAATATTCTTCCCCTGAAGAAAAAAAAAAAAACCAACAAAAAACAGCCTACAAACCTGCTGTCGCTATTATCTAAGTTGGAGCAACGCTCAGTGGGTCAAAACTTTGTTTATTTTTTGACTCTCTCTACTTTTCTAGCTGCACCTGACTCTTAGCAGGATGCCATCAGTGTATTTAAGGCCTTTCACATCCCTGTCAAAAAAGAAAGAGCAGTTAAAAGCATTGAAAAACTATTAAGACATCTTTCATGTGGAAAAAGTTTTAAAAGAAAAGCTATTTAGAAGGGAAAAAAGGCAAAATTTTAGGGTACAATGATTTTATTTCTTAAGAATAAATTATCTACAAATCCTAAATTGTATTAAGCTAAAAGTTTAATAATAGACCATCAAGGCTTTATAATATCATGAAAATATGTAAAATAGCTTTGCATTCTCTTCGTCATTATGCATAAGACAGCATATATTTGCAAAAACAATATTTTCATTTCATGTATCAGTAAACTACAAGGATTTTCTTTCTTCTAACCACAATCCTGTCATCTTTTTTGGATCGTATGACTGGTTTTTGGTAATGAGATAAAAATTTTACTCACATTGCATTTCATTGTCTAGCTATCAGCTTCTTTTCTTTTCATTTCTAGCCCATCCTCCCATGTACTCTAATAGTTTCTTTTCTGCAGTCATGTAATAATTATTTGTGATTCCCTGCCACTTTTTAGTAGTGGGAGGGTTTATTATTGACACCTGCATCTTATTTCCTTCTAGTTAAAAAATGTTTGCTGCTTTAAGTAATCTTTCTCATGTAAATTGTAGAATTCTTCTAGTTTTATATTTTTTTAAATCTTGATAACTACACATGTTCTCTTGGTTCACAGTCAGATAAATGCCAACAGGCTCTGATCTCGATTTATGAAAAGGTGAGATCCGAGGTAATTTCTTATTTTAGGAATATTCTCTTTTAAAGGATCAAGAAGGCAATAACCAATTAATAACTTTTTTTCTCGGTGATTTAAAAAAGATATCCTTTTAGGTTCCTCTGGGAGAAAAACACAAAACAATTGATTTAAAACCACAGAGAATATAAAGTTATCATTTAAGTATGTTTGATATAGAATATGTTTGGTGTAGAATCTACTTTCTTGCTAAGCTCACTAGCTGAAAATAAAAAGAATATCATTCTGTTCCTTCCCAGAGGCAGAAAAACATTTAAAAGTAGTATATAATATAGCTCATATGATGCTAGGAAAAATGAACATTTAAAATTTAATTATCTTTAATAAACAATACAGAGAAACTGAATCACATGGGTTGTGCCATCTGTTTGGACAAATTTATAGATCTGGTTAATAAAGAAAATAACTTTGCTTTTAGAATATTCATCCACCTGTAAACCATTTCCTAACATTTGCCTATTTTATTTTTAAAGTAGAGTTGCTCTTATGCAAAGAAAGACTGGAGGCAAAAAATATTAGGAAGAACTGCATCTTTCATTTATCATGCATCATGGCAAACAATAGCATACTTTTTATCTGGTGTTTTACTTAATCAGGTGTTTGTGTTCACAGAGCAAATATTTTTAAATTGTGGATAAATATGTCAGAACTCTTGCTTGAAAAGCAGTCTAAAAATTATATAAAGGTACATATTTTGTAGATCTGTTTTAAAGTGATAAAGATTTTTAAAATTAATGTAGATATTTTAATTAAAAGTAAGAGCACTGTTTATAAACCACTATTATAAACAACATAACTAATATGCATGAATAAAAAGACACAGATTTTGATTGGGGAAATTGACTGCACTGGGAAATAACATAATGCTTATATTTTCTTAAACCTGAATTTGGTGTGCTTTCCTATACAAATTTCTCTTCAATTTAAGTCATTCTCATCATAGGAGGGGAATTTGAGACTGGATAAATTACATAACCAAAGGACAAAAAGGTTTAATGCCATCTCTTTCACTTTCCTTTGAAATGTTTCAATGTTTTGCATGGCTCCCTCAGTTTAATGATCTGGGACAATGGGAATGTGTACATATTGGTTTGTGCCTTTCTGCAGATGAGACATTCATGAGTACATTGAGGACGCAAGCAAATGTCACTATTTTCCTTCTCATAAAAAGCTACTAAGTACAAAGAGTAAATTTAGAAATATATTTTAATACACTGTGTGTGTGTTTGTTCTGGATGTACTTCAGAAGGTGAAAGCAGAACAGAATGATTTCTTAGCAGTATATCTTAATCAAGATTTATTGATATTTTCTACTTGAAAACATTTTCAAATGGCTCACTTTCAATACACCAATGAATCTGGTATTGCCAGCCAAAATGATGCTAAGAAAGAAATATGGATTAGGAAATAATCATAGAATTGCTTTTTATTACTCTTCAAAAATCCTAACATCAATCAGAAATAGCTTTGAGGTAAAAGAATTGATATGTGTAGTAAAGCAATACCATGGTTTGTGTTTGTTTACTATTGAAAAATAAAACTAGAAGCAATGTAATTTCTGAATAGAACTATTCTGATATCATAGGATTTTAATTTGCTGAATGATACAAAAGAACCCTCCTTTAGCTGTAGTTATTATTGATAAAATTATACACAATTTTTACAAATTGGGTAAGAAAATACATAAGTGTAATGATTATAACATATTTCTTCTATATCTGGTCAATAAAGATATTTTAATAAAAATAATTAATCTAATATCACAACATCTAATTAATTCATAGAATATGAATTTTACATTTTCCTGTTTCAGATAATGTGTTAACAGCAACATATAATGTTAAATTAATTTTAATGTGTTTGAAATAAACATTCTGCTAGTTAACTGTGATGCTTAATTTTTGTCCGTTTTCTTCTGTTTCTGTCCTGAATGTTAACTTCTGAACAACCTACCACATAATAAATATTTTTTGTGTAATATATTTTTTGATGTCAAAGACTACAATGTTATTGTGTATGGTATTTTTAGTTTGCTGTTTTGAAGCTTCAATATACCACTCACCATCTAAATGAATCACCCTGGGAAAGAGAAGTGAAATCTTTTGGTTCACTTTAATCATTTTCATTATTAGGATAATTGTATGATCTGCAGAAAAAATAATCGTTGTGTTGTCATTCTTAAATCCTACATGAAATCACATGGAATAATATATGTGAGATATTTAATGACAAATATAATATCTTGTTTGTACTTAATAACAAATCCTTATTTAATAACCATGATGGTATACAAGAGGAATTTGATTGCTATCATTAATTATTGTAAAGAAAATAAGAAGCTCAATAGCAGTAACAACAATAACTGCTTCATCAAATACAAAGATATATGTAGAAGGTGTACAACTTCATTACAAATTACTTTGGGCCTTTATAGCTAATACTTCAAGTAATTCTGATTTAGTAAAATCAAAGTCTTTAAGAGATGAAGTATTACACAAGGACTTAAAAAATTTTGTTTCATGAAGAAAAGATTTGATTCCTGAGGGGCTCAGATGAAATGAGTGCTGCTTTTCTTAACAATATGAAAAATTACCTCTGTAGAAGAGAGGTCTTGAAAATTATGGAACCGTTAGATAAATATTTATTGTCTGCTTCAGTGACTCAGACTTTGTAGACTTGCCAATTTAATGCTTATATATGAAAGAGAAATGTATATACAATTTGAACATTTATGTGACAGGCAATCTAGAATAACATAGGACTTCATTTGTGTCATTAATAAAATGTTTGAAGTACAAAATTTTTGTATTTGTTTTTTGAGGTCCAAAAGGTTATTGGTCCTGTAACACTTACTTTGAATGGCTCTGCTATTCTATCATGAAATCTATATGCAAATATTGCTTTGATCCATATTTATAATAAAAACTAAAATATTATCCATCAATAAATTAAAATATCACAGCCATATATAGCCACACTATGAGCTTCTTTGTTTCCTTTATAAATAAGAAAATAAGCCTACACATACTTCAGGAGTTTTTTAAGCTTTTCTTTAAATCGAATACAAATTTTATGATATTATAATTGTATTATCTAAGATATGAACAAGCATACACAATTCCATGTTCTGTTAAATAGTTCAATGACATGTACATGTATTTAAAAATACAGAAAAGAACTCATAAGAGGTCAGATACTTACTGACAGTTCTTTTCTCTGGGTTAAGAACTGAAGACACAAGGCTTAATAAGTAATTTAAATTTATCAATAGGCTTGAAATGTTAAAATAATATGAATTTACTACCACAGGTTATAGAATATTTCATTTATAAATTCTCAAGATTTTTTCAAATAAAAGGGTTTAGACTAAAAAAAAAGGAAAATGCATTTTCTAGAAGTTCAATAACCTGTACAACCCCACGTATGAGCACATAAGTATCTTGGAGACATTTAGATATAAATTGCAACAGCTTTTGACCTAAGGTATTAGAAAAGTTATTCTGTGGTAGCAGCAAATAAGGTAGCTTCTCCAGTAATGCTTTGTACTTTAGTAATTCTTGAAACTTTTATTATTTAGTTTTAGAGATAATCTTCACATTTTCATGGGATTTAAAACACCACCAAATGAAAAATATTTGTTCTAGAATACAATATTTAAAATGACTATATTACATAAGTGGAGAATAGAAACTCAGTAATCCAATACATACAATATGGTAAAGTAACTCACGAGTTATCACTTGATGGCAGTAAAGAGAGATAATAAGTAGTTCAAAGAATCAATTTTATGATAATCTAAAAGCATGAAAAGAAAGTTTCTATGCATGAAGGGATGATAAAAGACAGAATAAAATCACTGGATATGTGAAAAATAAAACTGTCCATTTTCACAGATTTGAATGAGTTTGCAATTTAAATAATTCTGTCATTTTACAAACAGTAAACTTAATCAGCATTGACCTAATCCTGCCATTCCATTATGTATAAAGGTAAAATCTAAAATCTACACACTAAAGTGAAATGTGAAGTACTTCAAATCGAAGTAAAATCTAAAAGTAAATCAAAAATATGGTTCAACCTTTAATTTCTCTAGATTAAAACTAATGGACCCTGGCAATATGTGACATATTACCTTCATCAAGTTTTAGCTAACAACCTGCCAATTTTTTACTGAAAAAACCCACAAGGAACTTATGTTCACATCATTTACGAGGTAGAATGCACAAGGGAAAAAACATTTTGAGAATATATTGAATGTTTTCCTAGGCTTTGTCATGAGCTCTTAGACCAAATTTTTCAGTGTATAATCTTATATAACTGAAGTCATTCAAAAGAGGGTCAGCTGATTCAAAATAGAAATAAGACACTAAAAATTAAGATACAGAAGACAGTTCACTAAGTACCTATGAGTAAGCCTCTTTTCTCATCCATTGTTACAGTTTAGATATAGAATGCCCATCAAAAGCCTCATGCGTTCCGATATGGGGCTTATAGACTATGATCAGGTGCTGAAGGTGCTTTATTTGTAAGTGGCTTCATTCACTAACAAATTTGGTAGCTGAGTGTGAAGTGCTCTCTGCTTAGATTTTGGTTGCTGGGGCTGTGACCTGAAGAGTACATCTTTCATCCCATTGCCTCCCTTTTCTCTCTGCTCTCTGATTACCACAATACAGGCATCCAATGTCCACCCAGCCCCTTTGACTTGCCCTTCTGTAATCTTCCTTTCTAATCCTATTTCTGCTTCAGAGCCATCTAATTACTGACTGACTCCCTTAAGCATTGTGAGACAAAATAATTCTACCTTTGCGAAGTTGTAGACACAAAGTATTGGGTCCCAATGATAAAAAAGTGACTAAAACCGATTTTGTTCCCAGGAATGGGGTTACTGCCATCCCTGTATCTAATCAAGGGTTTTAGAAGCCTTTGGACCTTGTTGCAGAATGAGGCCAGAGCAGTTTAAAGAAATGGGTTAGAGAAGCCCTAGACTGTTGAGCAGGGATTGATGTGCAGTACTTGCCAGAACTCAGAAGACTGGAATGCTGATACAAGCGCATATATGAAAGTTATGCTCTGAAGTTTCAGTTAGGAACAAGGATTCCATTGGCATTTGGACCCAAATCCATGGATGATGCTCAGACGGAAAAGGTGTTTATACTTTGGCCATATCTTCAGATTTTGTGGGAGACTGAGATTAAGGAAAATAGAAATAATCTAGTGGCAGAAATTTCAAGGCAGTCCAATTTTTATACTGTTTAATCCATGCCGTTGGATGATTTTAGCAAGATTTTTAGTGATAATCACTGACAAAAGATAAGGCCAAAGATATAGAAAGTTTCCAGTTTTGCTGGAGAGTAAGATCCTGCAAAATCGGGGCTCTGTTGCTAAAATAATTAGCATTAAGAAAGAAGCCAAGTCCTTTACATCAGGACAACAGAAAAAGATGGCTCTAGGGCATCTCAGAAATCAGCAAGAACCCACCCTTTCAGGCTCAAAGGTGTAACAGTAGACTGAAGAGAAGATCACTGGGCCCCCCAAGCAAGAAAGGTGGCAGAGAATTAATTCACTGTGATTTATTTCACACTGCTCTGCCATTCAGCCATTCAGAAGCACCTGTAATCATGATCCAAGGGGTCCTGATTACTGGTTAAATTGGAAGCAGATGTTAATGTCATCCACAAGGTGCTGAGTTTACAGGGATGCAGAATGTAAGAGTTGTGGAGTCGTACGGGCTTCTAGCCTGATTTCAGAAGAAAGCTTAGAAGGCTATAGAGTACCCCAGTGAGGGTAGCATGGAAATCTATGACAGTGTAGCCAAATGTGCAGGGGAGACCCTAGGAAGCTGGAGAAACCTGGAACATACACGGGGCAAATTGTGGACAGAATGTGTAATTCCAGTATCAGGCCAAGATGGCTGAAAGCCACAGTGCTGCCCAACACATTTCGAGCTCACATCTTGCTCAACTTTATTAAGTGCTAGACACTGAGAAATAAGGTCCGTTGGATTCCCGAGTTTCAGTCTTGCTTTGGTCTCATTCACATCTATCCCTCTATTTCTCCCTTTTGGAGCAGGAATGTCTACTCTATGCAATCATTTGCCAGAAGTTTTTCAATTTCATTTTTACAGAAGCTCACAGCTAAGCGTTTGCTTTGATATGACCCTGAACTTTGACTTTTTGGCAATGCTGAAAGTTTTAAGTCTTTGGTGATTCTAAAAGAAGGAGTGAATGCATAATGAAATGAACATGAAATGAAGTCCCGTGGGGATGGGGTGGAATGTTATGGTTTAGAATAACTTGCGAAAGTGTTCATAGGAGAAACTTTCTGAAGGAGGCTGGATCATTGTGGGTGCTAATCAGTGCATTCATCCACAAATAATTTTGGTAGCTGGGTATGCTCTTAAGAAGTGGGGCCTATAGAGAGGCAGATAATTATAAGTGTGGTCTTAAAGCCCGCCCCCCAGGCACAGCAAACTATGGACTGAATCCTCTAAAAATTTTGAGCCAGAACAAATTTCTCCTCTTTTAAATTGTGAGTGTCAGGTTTTGTGTCTCAGTGGCAAGAAATTCACAAAGGCATTTCATATAAGATCTTAAGAATAAAGTTTGCAGATAAGGTAACTGTTGGCAGGGATGCAGGCTATATTTGAGCTCTCTAAAACAAATTTTGTTCGCCATGGGAGTTCTTCCTCAAGCCACTATTGAGTGTAAACATATCTAGAAAAATGATCAACTCTGATCACACTGTATGATGCAATTTCCTAGGAAATCAGACACTATCTGTGCAATGAATATATTGGTCAATTCCATCATTGAAAGGCATTAAATTTTTTTTTTTGCACTGAAATAAACACTTCTTGGATTCAAACTAGCTTTTTCTTCTGGTGACATGTTTGGTATACAGAATTTGTATTGGTTAATGTTCTCTAGATTGAGAGAATCAATAGAAAAATATATAACATAAAATTATGCAAATACATTTATTAGATAGGCTTAATGGATCAAAGACAGGAAATCCAGAATGACCATCTCCTTACTCGAGTGCAAGACGGTCCAGTTGCTAGAAGAAGCTGGAAGAAAAGGGACAAGGGCACAGTGCCCGTCTGAGACTGAAGACCTGATAGCTCCTCAGAGTCCCTGATTTGTCCTCAGAAAGGAACAGGAGCCTATTGTCTATAGGCAATAGCACCAGCAAAAGATGCACCTACTTACACCCAAAAGAACTCTTCAAACAGAGGATGATTTCCTTTTTCTTTTCATTCCATCCCCTCAGAGCCTGAATGCCAGTGACCTTTGGAAACACGTCACAGACATGTCTAGAATTATGTTTTACCTATCTGCTAGGCATTTCTTAATCTAGTCAGTTGATGATCAAGATGAAGACCATGTGGTCATTAACCCACCTTAACATACTCCCTTCTTGCTTCAAATTCACTTACCCCATCATTCTGGACATCTTATGAAGTAGTTCTAGAAATCCTCTTTCCTGAATATCTCTAATTGTGCTGTCCTGGAACCTCAATATTCTGAATCAATTCAAAGTATCTAACATGCATAGCCATTTCGAATTTGAAGGATGCCCCAAAACAGAATGTTGCCAGATTCAGTAAAGTAAGATGGATACAGACATGTAATAATACTTTCAGTACCCAGATTTTCTATTGGATGACACTTTAGCAGTGGAATTCAACTAACATTTGATCATGTCTCATAGATACTAAAGTGGGCTTCTAGGATTGCATCAAAAAGCAAAGAGAATGATGAGAAAAGTACATTCGAGGCAAGGGGAAGTATTTTAAGGAGTGATTTAAGGCAGTATGTCTTTTAGGGTTAAAACTTTTTAAAAATTTAAATAGTGCATATTTTGATCATACCAGTTCAGAGTTATAGATTGCTGTCTTTACCAACGCCAGGTTTCTTAGGGCCAGGAATCAAAGAGTGGAAATAATATGAGCTCTTTTAGCATTATCATGTTTCATACACTATAAGTGTTTGCCTGCCACTTAGCAAGTTTGAAATTCTGTGCTAGTCAATTATCAGGCAAAAAAGTAGTGTTACTATGCTGGGTGAGGTAAGTCAAGTGGTAAATTATAATTATATTCCACATTGGGCACAAGAAGGAATTCGTTTGCACTATATGGGATCTCAATGGCTTGTTTTTTAACATTTCTGTTACATAATCCTAAATGGAAAACTACTGTGATAAACCCCTTTGCTAGTAACCAGCTTGATCAAAAAGGATTATTTCAGTCACCCAATAAAGCAAGAAGAAAAGATCAACTAAGGGAGCTCCTCAGGAAAAGCAAATTCAGGATGAGAAATTATGGCCATAAATATCCTAAGTCATGAAGAAGTCCCAGATTGTGGAAAAGAAAACTTTAATCAATGTATCCCTTATTTTGAAATGGGTATATTTATAAATATATTAACCAGTATTTTTGTTGTTCTACATATTTACCATTTCATATACTTTTTATGGCAAATGATTTTTATTTACATTTGAGTAATGCAAATGTCATATATGTGATTTAGATATAAGTAAAATGAACGTCACCTTAAAAATAATTAGGTAATATGTAGCACTTTGTTTCATCTTTTGGGAGGAAATAATTAAAATATTGTGGTTTTATTAAAGGTAGTTCTAAAATAAAATGTTCCAAATAAAATATAACAATGATCACATCATTTAAAGAAATTGCAATGTGATAATGTATTTATAAGAATAAATTGTTGACATACACTTATAGTACTGAGAAATGATATTCAATTTATATTTGATTTCTTCTGTTTATTTTGATATTCATCTAGATAGATTATTTTATAATTATAAAATTAATTTGTTTGAATTCAGTTTTCTTTTTTGGGCTTCCTTTAAAATATAATCTAACTCTTTGGCACTTCATTGTAGAGGGATTTATGCCAAATATGTTTTGTTTATTTTTCTGAATTCATATTAACAGGTATTTCACAAGTATTATATCATTTCATGTACTTCATTCAAAATGAAGTTTGATTTACCAGAAAGATTACAATTTTACTGCCTATTATATAGTTCAACAAATAAATAAATGCCATTCTATATCTCTTTAACAAAACATTCTTTTTTATTTTTTTTTAAGAAAGGGTCTCACTATGTATTTGAGACTGACCTGGAACTCACTCTGTAGCCCAGGCTGATCTTGAACTCACAGCGATCCTCCTCCATCAACCTTTTCAGTGCTGGGATTACAGGCGTATGACCCTACGCCCGACAAAAAACTTTCATTTTAAAGTATCCAAACTTAAATTTTCTTAAAAATTCTGGTGCACAGTATAATCTATTCTGGTGCACAGGGTAATCTGCTCCATTCCTACTGAATTTAAGTGTAGAAATTTTTGTAATGTAAAGTAGTAGCATAACTTAGAAAATTAAACCAAAATATCTACAGAGTTTATACATCAGTGAAATAACATGATAGATAATTATACAATTGATTAATGAATTATAAGAGGGGAAGAAAACCATAATGGAGCCATATTATTTGATAGAAGCTTTCTATTCATTGACTCAGGTGATAATGACATGTATGATTTTTCATTATTTATTAAACAGTGTATTTTCTGCATTTATGTTCTATTGTACCACCCATATAAACATATGTGCATAATTTATAGAATATCAAGAAAATTTGCTGGCATTTATTATTTTATTTTATTAACAATATTTCAGTAATATGTTTGCAATTTTGTATTTGAAATTCATTTGTATTTGTACTGTATAACTTCGTCACCATCTTTGATAACAAGTATTGAATCAATATTTCTTAAGAATTAAGAAAATAGCTTTTAAATAATTGACATTTTTGATAAAATTTATAAGTTTCTTCACATGTATAGTTATATTGGAAATATTCTCACTTTTTTTTTTTTTGTACCAGGATGGAACTCCAGCCCTTGTGCTTGTAGGGCAGGTGCCAGAATCACTGAGCTAAATCCCCGGCCCTGTAATTATTGCAAGTATATCAACTTGTAATTCTTGATGCATATCATATATCATAATGCATGTTTTTAACACTTTGAGCTCTTTGACTTTATTAATAAATTATGATATAAATGAGAAATTAGCTCTCAATTAGGAGTTTAAAAGTGTCATTTCTTTTTCAATATTTTATTTAACTTATAACTTTTAATAAATATTTCTAAAGGGTTAAATAATCATCTAATATGATATCCTTAATCATTTGCCTCTAGCACTATACCAACTATGTTTTTGAAAATTGAATATTTTATCATGCCACTTAGAAAATTTTAATAATTTTAAAGCAAATTTAGAGAAAGTTATTAAGAGTTGCAAGTAAAACCTGAAGCTATTTTATCACATAAAATACCTTCCTCTTCATCCATGATTTCATTTGCTAGTGGTTTAGTTACCAATAATTAACCACTGTCTGAAAATATTATATGGAAATTTTCAGAAATGAAACATTCATTAGTTTTAAATTGTGCACCACTCTGTATAGTATGAAAAAATCTTACACAGTCCCACTCCACATCTTGGTCTCGAGTGGTCTACTTTTCCAGTATATCCTGGTAGTGTATCTTTCCTGTATACAATATCATCCTGCTTGTCACTTTTTAGCATTCTAAGTTTCAGACCAATGCTCATGGTTCTCATGTACAAGTAAGCATTGGTTTAGGTTGTAATATGCCCTAAGTGTCAGAGGTGGCAATTTTATTACAGTATACATTTACAATGTTACCATTATTGCTTTAAATCTATTATAATGCCTGATAAATTAATTAAATGTATTCTAAGTATGTATGTATAGGTAAAATCTTATACAGAGCTTGGCACTATTTGTTTGTTCAGACATTCTCTAGGGAACTGAGAACGTTTGATGATCAAGAGGGGAGAATTATATGCAGAATTATATACATTACAGCTAGAATAATTCTCAGAATTTGACTCCAATGACTATCCCCAATTTAATAATAATAGAAAAAGAATGAACAAGAAGTAATACTTTTCAAATAATTTGAGATATGTTCCTAAATTAATTTAATTTCCTTAAAATAACACATACTTTAAAACATTCTTTATATTATTATTCTTTTCATTGTCTTCAGTGCTATTATATTTCCTGCTCTCAACATTTTAAATTAAAATGTCTAGAAATGATAACAGGAATATGATTTTGATGTTGCCTTAATCTGATGCACACTTTGATATGAAGCATTTAATTCTTAGGCTAAATATTAAATCCAGGGAAATTACATTTTAGATTAGTAGTAATCTTTCTGCAATTTGGATAACCTAGCAGATGTGTATTTTGAAACATTTTATTCATTGATTAAACTTTGGGCATTTTGAAGAGTAGAGAGAGATATTATCTTACATATCCCAAAACACACTTCACCCAAAAGTTTCCAGTAATGAGCTGTCAGGAACAAATCTATTTTGCAACTTTTCTGGGACATAATTTTAATGAAATAATAGTTTGGTAAATCCATGGAAAGGTTGCCATGACAACACTATCCTAGAAGAACAATAGAATTGAACATTGTCAGATAATCTAGACTTTCTATAGTCACTGTGAAGGATAAAGACCAAAATACTTAGAGACATTAGCAGAGTAAATACTTTTCACAATTTGTACCTTGATATATATTCTTCATTACGTTGTTCTCTAAGTTTTAAATTATCTCAGACCCCTCACAGGTACGTAGGGTTTTATATAGCTACAATGTCTTTAGTTATTTTAATGTTTCAAAGAATAATTCTCCTGGCAAATAAGTGATAAAGAATGAAACACAAAATGTCTACCTTATACTAATGAACTCCTTATTTAGACTCTGAATACGTATTTTATAATCACAGACAAGTTATATACTTTGTCATAATATAACATTCATTTTGTGTTAAATTTTCAAATATTTGGGAAGAGAGAATTTTGCAATCTTATTCTTCAAGTGTACTGGCAGAAATAAGTACACAATTTATGAACATTTTAATTGGTGATAGATAAATATGGATATTCTTGTCTCAGACAATTAACTGTTTCTGTCTGTAATTATATTTTTAATGTTTCAAAGAGACTCTTGGGCATGTCATGATTCTAATTTATTTAAAAATATTGAAAAATATATATTTATTGTTCTCAGGATATTTTAATATATGTATATAGTGAACTGAGTACAATATTTGGGTTAACTAACATATAACTACTAACTAACATATGTATCATCATCATAGTGTGTGTGTGTGTGTGTTAGAAATACATAAGGTCTACTTTTTTAGTTGTTAAAGTATACAAACAATATTGTTATGTTTAGTCCCCAAGAAGAACATTAGTTTTTGTGAACTGATTCATCGGATATAACCAAAAATTTTAAATATTTGACTAATGGATAATGCTAAAATATTAACATATTTAATTAGAAATATAAAGTTTGCTGTAATTTTTATAGTACTTTTATAAATTGTATAAGTATGACTGCATAGAAAGGTTTGTCTATTCATGCTTGAATCTTTTAATGTGTTCCAAAATGCAGATCCCACAGTTACCATTATATAAATGTGATGACAGGTTTCATTGTTATGAATACACTTTTAGTATAATCTTTGATAAATAGAAATAAGTAAGAGAAGGATGTTGAACAATATGTTTTAACATAATCTAATCTAGGATAGATAAATATTTACTTTTACATATATTATATCTATACTGTATATAGTTTAGCATATAAAATACAATTTTTTAAATGAAATTATACAGTTAGATGCTCAAAATAAAGATATATGTTCCATATATATATATATATAAATATATATATGTATCTGTTGTTAATTAATTAATCTCTTTCTATTTATCCAAATAGTCATATTCATTTATCCAAGTTCCATACATCCATTCATGCATGAATCCATCCATTAATAGCCATGTATGGTCCTGAATTACACATTAATGGAACACTTGATGGAGTGAAGAAAATAATAAATAGACTGTGAATGAATAAATGAACAAATCATCTAGGTGGACTGGTATTTTGAAAGAAATTCTTAAGTTTCTTTTTCCTCCAGTAAATTCAAGTATTAAACTTTCACCATTACAATTTTAAGTTTAAAGATAAAAACTCTATAATTATGAATATTTGCTCTACAATGAAATAGCTACTAAAATAAATTCATGAAACAGTCTATAAAAAACCACGTTAGCAAACAAAAAGAGAAATACAACAAAAAAAGAAAAAAAAAGCCCAAATATGTATTTTAAATGTCCTATATGAAAATGATTAAACAAAACTTTGGATGTTTTCCAAAAACCAAATCCCTTCATATTGAAATTGAGTTATCTCAGGAAAATTATTTTTCTAAACTTTTCTTCTACATTGCTGTGTACATGAAGATTGATATTTGATTTTTTAGCAAGTTATTGAGATTTGCTTTAAAAATAAATTATTCTGTTTTTGTCTGGAACTAATTTTGTGTGTAAAATGATAGAAATCTATCATTTTATTGATGTCCATATTGGTTTTAGTAATGCTAATATAGTTATCCTTAAATACGTTTTGAATTGCTAATATTCAGCATCTTATGGAGCACACCTTTACTATCTCACAATTGATGTGTGGCTGGAGTCTAGGTACAGCTTGTGAAGTCCCCCTATTCATATCTACACTTGCCCCCATTCATTGCAACAATTAAGGCGTCAGCTAGACTCTTGCTGTGGTATGTGTAAGTGTTCCACAGTGCTTCTTAAGGGCTTGCTCTTCTAACCACTGAGGCCATTAGGAGATAGTGAAAGCTTCAAGAATTGGAGCCTCCTGGTGGAGGGGAGTGAGGTCACCTCTAGTGTGACCTTGAAGAGAGGACTGGGCCTCGAGTCTCTTCCTTCTTCTGCCTTGCATCCCATGTGCCATGAGACAGGCAACCTCTTCTGTCCTGCTGTCCTGCCACAATCACTGCCTTGCCACAGGCCCAAAAGGAAATGGGGCAAACTGACCATAGACGAAAAGAGCTAAATAAGTTAGCCAAAATAAAGTTTTCTCCTTTCTGAGATGCTTATTTCATGTTTGTTTTTTATTGTAATGGAAAACTTACTAATATAGGTTTCTTCTTAAATGGAAGCTCAAGTAGGAAGTCTACTCTTACAATTCCATAATTTTCACTGAGAATTAATTTTCTTGAAATCATAAGACTCAATTTTCATGATTTGCTATGGTCTCATACTATGAGACCACACCTCCTTGACATCCCTATTCCCAGACTCCTTCATAGCCTTATCTTTTGGCAGACCACATAGTTGCAACAGGATGAAGATGGAACACAGTATAATTCTGAAGCAAGTCAACTAGATACATTGTTATCTAATGTAACTGTTTTCTGATGTAACTGAGGAGTGACATCCCCTTACCTTTCTTAGCTTCCATTGGTTATAAACAAATCAGCCTGCTCACATTTAAAAGAGGACTGCACTAAAATGTGATTAGGAAATACATGAATAAGATGTTCATCTTAAAGTTGTCTGTTGCAAAGATACAGACTTTTTGAGGAAGGATTCTCTTTTAAAACTGAGGCTCTAGCCAATGTTTTCTTATCATTTGTTTTATATTTCCTAGAACACTTCTTAGTTTTAAAACTTAAGGTTATTTCTGTGGTCAAATTTGAATCTTTTCCTTCAATCGTCGTTATGTCATTTGTACTTTCTCCTGCTATTTTATGGATTATTATCAGTCTTATTCTTCTTTGCATCATCTAAGAGTTGTTGGATTGATTTCTCATGATCCATTAGTATTTTTTTTTTGTTTGTTTGTTTGCTTTGGTTTTTTTTATTGAGTTTATTGGTACATTTAGGGATACAGTACAGTTACATTCATTGTTGGGATCATGTACCTTTACATGGCAAGTCTTGATTCTCATTTTTTTCCCCTTACCTCTGCCCTCCCTTCACCCCCTCCTCCCCTCCCCATCTACAAACACTTTATTTTCATCTTTTCATTCTCTCACATTTTTTTCTTTTCCCTTTTTGTTCTTCCCCTACGTATCACACCTTCCCTACACCTTTAGCTCCTTTCCTCCCATTTCTAAATGTCAGTAATCTTATTAGAATCTTATGCATTGTTGCAGAATATTCACACCAGGGAAACTATTTGGTATTTACACATGTGGGACTTATTTATTTCACTTAGGAGTATATCTTCAATATGTATCCATTTTCCTATGAATGAATCTATTCTCTCGCTCTTTATGGCTGAGTAATATTCCATTTTATAGAAAAACCACATCTTCTTTATCCAGTTTCCAACGGATGGGCAAATAGGTTGTTTCCAAGATTTAGCTATTACAAACTGTGCCGCTATAAACATGGGTGCACATACTTCTCTGTGATATGATTCTTTTAGTTCTCTTGGAAAGATACCCAACAGAGGGATGGCTGGGTCAAATGGAACCTCCAGTCCAAGCTCTTTGAGGTATCTCCATATTGATTTCCATAGTGGTTGCACTAGTCTGCACTCCCACCAACAATGGAGGAGGGTTCCTTTCTCCCCACAACCCCGCCAACATTTGTTATTGTGTGATTTCTTGATAGCAGCCATTCTTTGTGGGGTGAGGTGGAATCTCAGTGTTGTTTTCATCTGCATCTCTCGAATGACCAGTGATGTGGAACATTTTTTCATATATTTTCTTGCTGCTTTCACTTCTTTGTATGAGAAATGTCTGTTCATTTCGGATGCCCATTTTTGGATCTGGTCTTTATATTTGGGGGGACTGATTGTTTTGAGTTCTTTATATATCCTTGATAATAGTCCTTTGTCTGAGGTACAGCTGGTAAAAATTTTTTCCCACATTGTAGATTGTCTCTTAGTTCTGCTAATGGTTTCTTTTGAAGTACAGAAGCTTTTTAGTAAGATGAGATCCCAGTTGTTGATTTCCATTAGTATTTTTAAGAGATCTTTCTTTTCATGCTCACTGACTGCCATCCTGTATTCTATATCTGAAATTCTACTTTCAAATTTGTTGTCTCTTATAAATGCTTTCCACAGAGTTTTTAATCTCCCACATATCTGTTTGAATCTCATGGATTCTATTTCTTTCCTATGGGCGTTCAAGGTTTCCATTTCTTTCCTATGCTGGGCATTCATGGTTTCCATCATGGTTATGAGCTCATCTATTTTTTTTTATATGTTTCTGTTTTAGAGTCTCTAATCATGTCTTTCATTCTTTCACCATCTCTGTGGTTATCTGGGAAATTATTTCTGTTTTGAATTTTTTAAAGCCTGGTTGCTCTGTTTTGTTACTTCCTGTGTTATCAGTTCAGGATGTCTAAATGGTTGATGGTCAAACTTTTCCACCTCATTTCCCCCAGAGTTTACCTTTGGTGAGGTGGAAGTCTGTGTTTGTGCCTTGTTTAAATGTCTTCTCATTTCTATTTTTGCTGTTGGTACTGTCCTTGATTTGATTTCTGGGTTAATACTTCAGTCTTCTGGATATAGCTGGTCTTTAGGTACTGCAGGTCTAATGACTCGGAGAAAATCTCACTTTCATTAACCAGGGAGGACAACTGATTAGATCAATCACAACACCTTATCCCAAGTAACATAATCAGCAACACAATAGCATCCAGCAGAGTTTAGAAAATGACAATTTGTGATAGTTATTTATTAATCTATCTCCTTTAATGGTGTGAATTAAATCAAAATTGAGGACCAGCCCAAAATATGTTTATGGTGAATAAATTCATATTCAACATAGCAACTTTACTTTTCAGGATGGGAATTTAGAAGGAGTGAGGGAAGAAATGCTAGATAGGATAGAGAAAGGTTAGAAGTGAGGTCAAATGACACAGGAAGATCAAACAAACTCTAGGCAGTTATTGAAGAGAAGAGAAGACAGAACAAAATATGCACAAGAAAAGAACAAACTAACAGCAGTAGTGAGTTTGGAGACATAATCATTTTCATTTAAAGCTAATAGCAATTGAGAGAAGGAAAAAGAGAAGAAAAGAAAAGAAAGAAAAATTCAAATTGCATAGGAAGAGGAAGAAAAAGGGAGAGAAATGAAGATTAAGGTAGGAGAGAGAGTGAGAGAGAAATAAAATAAGATAAAGAAGATAAAAAGGGAAAATGAGAAAAAAGATAAATAAGCAATTAAGGATGAGAAAAATATTATTTTGAAAATAAAAAATACAAATAGAAATAGAGGCCCTCCTTCAGGGTATGCCTCTGTTGACACAATAGGCAGCATGGGCAGGAGTGTGCAGGTCTAAATTAATTAATCTCAGCCAGCCAGCAGCTGTCCTCCGAGGTTCAGGCTGATTTCTGTCTGCAAAGCCCAAGTTGAGATCTCCGACCTCCTGCTGGGTGGAACACTGCAAGGTTCTACTTTAGGTTCCAGCTGTCTTTCCCCTGAAGTTAGACCAGGTTCCGAAGTGAAGTGCTGGTCCTTCCAATTTACCAACTATAGTGGTGTGGAGTCTTTATCACAGAGATTTTCTTCGCTTTTCCAGTAGGCTTCAATTTTCATCTAGGAGCCTCATAGAGACCCTCTTGTTTGCGGGGGTGGGGGTGGGGGGCACAGACACTGCTGTGTTGGCATCTGCATGGCTGGGCTCTGCCATGCTGGGCTGAAGGGGCGGCCACCAGAGAGTCTCAGGCTGCTTCCGTGCCCCTCTGTTGCTCCATGTCCAAAGAGGCGGGCTCACTAGTGTTGCAATCTGATGCTGGCTTCAATTGTCTTTATAAACATAACTTTGTCAAATGTTCTTAATTGGTTAAAACAATGCACATAATTCTTGAATGTTAATATCATGCTCAGCATTTCAACTTTTAACAAATGATGACGTTTTAGTCTAATTTAGGAAAATAAAGATAAACACACATATATCGATATGACATATCTATTGATATATCTATGTTTGAAAAACAAGCTGAATTTAAACCTCTAACAATTGAGTCATTCTGAAACAAATAATACGTTTTCAGCACTGAATTTTTCTCCAAAAAGTGACTTTAACAATACAAAAATGCTTACTAAACTGGTAGCATTTAGTAGTTGTTCAATGTATTCTTCATGAATGAATGAATTATAAAATGTTTTGTCTCTTCTTACATTATGGGATAGCTCATCAAGAGAATAGTATCATATAAGCAAGGCATTTCCTTTCTAGAGAATCTTATGCCAGACTATTGACATTGTAATAACTCGGCTATTACAGTTTCTCCTCTAAAAATGAGGAGTAGCAATTGTGGAATGGGGAAGCAGGAAGTTACCAACTTGTTGTAAATTAATCATTGCAGATTGCAATGAACTTTAGGTTAACAAGATCTGTATTAATTATAATAGCAGTAAATATTTATTTCTTTAATCTGAGTAAGATTTATAAATATGCACCATTTGGACTACTCTTACTACTGGTGCTTTAATTAGGAATTTAGAGTGTGTTATTGTTTTAGAGAACTCATCTTTTAATCTCACATATGTATACATGAATTGATTACTATTTCTGGAAATATAAGCATCTATTGTGTAGGCATACAATGACTTTTGTTATGTTCAAGAAAAATGACCAAATGTCCTTTTGTGAAAAAAAATGGAAAAAGAACTAAATTTAATGGGATATATAATATATATGAATATTAAAATAAATCTATTAAAAGCATATTAGTCTCATATATATGAAAATGAAATTTATCCAGCAATGTAATACAAATATCTCCGTAGTAAATATGAAATAATTTGTAAAATGTGTAAAGGTGTAGGGACAGTGGGAAGGGTAGGGGAAAGGGAATAAGGGAAAAGGAAAAAATATGAGAAAATGAAAAAATGGAAATACAGCTTTTGTAAATGGGGAGGGGAGGAGGGGTGAAGGGAGGGCAGGGACAAGGGGAAAAAATGAGAACCAACACCCGTCATGTGAAGGTACAGAATCCCAGTAATGAATGTAACTGAATTGTATACCTAGATTGTACCAATAGTTTCAATAAAAATAAAAAAAATATACAAATAAAATGTCACCAGTTGGAGGCTGATTCACTGTTTCATAAGAGTCTCCTTGCGCAGTGAAGAATGCAATTCCATTACTACAATGAAGTGATTCAAACATATTTATCTTTAATTCCTTTCTTAAGCCAGTGGACAAAGCGTATTCTTTTAGTGTTATTTTTTACTAACACTTAGATTTGTATGACATGAAATAGAATTCTTCAGAGAATCTCAGATGGTTGAGTGTAGAGCAGGAGGAGAAGACAAAGAAAATGAACTGGAGTCTGGAGTCCATTCCACAACCAAACTTATCTCCTCCCACTCTGCGTTCTGAACACAGATGCCCTTATGTGACTTCGGGGTAACATATTAAAATATTCAATAATCTCAATTTCATTATTTTCAGTCTACTGAGTCAATGTTAAAATAAAAATGCAAATGAAATGCTTACAATTTTTCTCAAATTAGTTTTAAAATGAGGTTTTTGACTATATTATAGGATTTCTATGCTTTACCTTTTGCCTGCATTGGAATTGAGATGATTTAAACTCAGGAAGAAAACCTCTGTAATCTAGTTTGTTTCCATTTTTTCTCTTTAATCAGCCTAAAACAATCCAGAAAATAATTATTTTCTCTGTATTTTGAAGGCAGAAGGTGCCAAATTTCATGAATACCTTTATAAACTGTTTTGAAACATTTTACTTTGGACATAAAGACTAAGTCAGTACAGAGAAGTTAGTCCTGTGGGCTTTTCATTTTGTTGTTTGTTTTCTTTGGTACTGCATATTGAATTCAGTAACTCAAGCATGCTGTGCAAGTGCTGTGTCACTGAGGTGCACCCCAGGCCCTACCATTTTAAGACAGTCTAGCTAAGTTGCCCAGCCGAGTCCCTGAGATCAATGATTCTCTGGCCTCAGCCTCCCCAGTACCAGAGAGGCTTGTACCACTATGGCTGAATAATCCTGTTTTTATTAAAGCATAGTCTGTGCTTTTACTAGTCACATAAAGCAGTAAATATCCTCACTTAAACTATTACACATACATTGAATTAAATACAACATTGTCTTTTTAAAATTAAATATAAAGTTCTACAAATATTTTTGATTCATAAGACTCACTGGGAAACAACATATGGTTTTGGAGCTATAAATGATTCAATCCTAAAATTTCCATTTCTTTCCTAAAAGGTGCCAAGTTACTTAGCTTCTCCATGTTTCCAGCTTATTTAATAACTATTTTTACTTTATAGGCTGTTGTTGTAATTAAAAGAATTCCATACTTACATCTAACATCTACAGTGTGACATGTCACATATGTTAGATATTATTATATACATTTTACTACGTCATTCCAGCTAGTTTATGTTTTTTTAGTAGAATAACATATTTAAAACTATATTAAAATAATTCACTTATTTGAATATTTCAGGCTATATTTTTGAAAAATTAAATAACAGGTGACTTTATGATTGTCTTCTTGATAGTAACATTGTCGCACAACATTTTGACTTTCTTTACTACTATTGGATATGGTATTTAGTCTTCAAAATCTTATGATAAAATTAATAGGAATAATTTAGGATAAAAAATATGCTTCTCTCAAATTTAAAGTTTTATATTTTATTCTACCCCAAATGATATGTGAAAATATATTGTTTAAGTTATTGAAGTTTTGTGAATTTTTTCTCCCTATGTAAATATAATGGTATTATTTATGTATCTATGCTTAAATTGTATGTAGTTTAAATTAAATGTTCCACTTAATAAAGTTGAATAAAATGTTAAGCATGCTTTGACATATTAGTGTTACAACAATAAACCATAAATTGAAAATCACAACCTCTTTTCAATTAGAAAAAGCAATCACAGTGTTTCAAATCCACATATCCTCTCTATGTATTTTTTTGGGGGGTACTGGGATTTGAACTTGGGTCCTTGCGCTTGCAAGGCAGGCCACTGAAACGCTGAGCTAAATCCCCAGCACTCTCTATATATTCTTATGTGTACAAAGTTTTTAGCAGAGAAAGGAAAACCTATTTATGAATTTGATATTAAATTTGATAAAATACTTCATGAATAACTACTTTGACAGTCTACTACTTGGATTTAACTATGTATGATGACCATAGTGGAAATGTCAAATAACTGGACAATCTTGCATTGCTTAATACTCTTAATGCTTACTAGCATTTCTCTGGTTTGGGAAGATATGGGGAAAGTACTGGATCTGACAGCTTAAATGCTCTTATTTTTATTAAATTAATGATTAAACTGGTACTACACTTTCATAGTTCTTGACTGAGTTTTTTTTCTACTTCACTACTTGCTCTACAATGGGAAAATAATATTAATCTATAGGTTAATGAAAATTAAATGGTGAGATATGTAGAGAAGTAAAATATGATACATTTGCAATTAGATCATTCTTTAAAAAAAGACTAAGAAACTGCTACCTGAAAAATCAGTGTTGTCAGAATATATTAGTGAAGAAAGATCAACTACAGTCTTGTAATGGTGACGGTTATTGTCATTATAGAAACAGCGAACAATTGCATACTGCTTACTATGTGTCATGCGATGTTGTATGTGTTTCTCATATAACTTACTTAATCCTGCCATAAAATCTATAAGAGATAAGTATTTTTACTTTTCATTCTATACATAAGGGATTGAAATACATTAAAATCAATCCACTTATCAAGTTATGGAGCAAGATTATAGAACTGAGATCAAAGGCAGAGAGTCTTCCAGCAGATTCTGTGTTTAACCCTAACATCATACTGTGACCCTGCTGTCACGGAGTAAATATTATTTGATTCTCTCAGTATGGAATCTGATTAATTTTAAAAGCAGATAAATCAATTAACACAAATTTACACTAGAAAGAGATAACATCAATTCAAGAGATTTTAGACTGCAAGTAAACAATGCAGGACTTTGCCTTAAAATTAGTAGTCTCCTTTTTGGAAATAATTCAACAAGCATTATTGCATATCATTGATATTTGTTGTCAGTGGTAAAACTTGGTCCTACAACAGTTAAGAAGGAAAAAAGAATAACCATTAAACAGAAATATGTTTATGAATTTTAATCATATAACCAAGACTGAAATAAATCTACAAAGTATCCCATTTTGAGAGCATAATATGTTTATGTTTAGATGCACTGTAGAACATTACAACATTTTTGACTTGCAGGCTACTTCATTATTAAATTGAAAAATCTATAATCTGTTTAATCACTTTTGTTTTGATTAGCATTAGATGGAAAAAACTACTGTGCCATCACCCTAAACATATGCTTAAAGTGGATTCCTATTAAATTTAAGAAATAACACACAAACGAATGTAGTTTTAAGAAAACTTTTAACTGGTATTGGTGGATATAAAGTATACATGTTTTCTAAGTATTTGTGTATTTTTCTTAGTATGAAAATTATACTTCTAATACATTATATCAAAGAAAAATGAGCAAAACAGTTTTCCTTTCCAGATAATTTATAATGTCAAGTCATGCATAAAAGTAATGAGATTAATAATAGAAAGTATAGATTTATTCATTCTCTGGAAGATAAATCATGACAAGTCATTAGAGTCATTTAATTTTGATGCAGTGAAACCATGTAACGGTTGAGAGAATGGATGATACTATTTAGAACAGTTCATGTTTAGTTGACGAGGTAAAATGAAGTCAGAGTTGTTAGTACCGTTCTAATATAATTTTACATTAATAGAAGTCTGACAACTTTGAGTGAAGTGTAAATCTTATAAGAATTGAATACTCCCTCGAGAGATTCCAATATGATGAATCCCAAGATGAACCCAAATCTCATTATTTATATCTCCATTGATCGAGCACTACTGTGAAACATCTCATTTGCCCTCTGATTCAGTTGCAAGAAAACAATAAATATAAAGAGCATATCCTTAACGTATAATGAAGTTATAATTTCTTGTGTATATGTTTTATTATACCTGGAGAAACTTTTGTTCATTGATTTTTTATGATTACCTAAAGATATATAGACATTAGCTTTGAAATTCAAAATATGCACAAGAATTTCTCTTGCATTGATCACTTAAAGGACTAATTCATTCTTCTGGAGTTTCCCAGATTATTATTTTTTTGATTGTCTTTTAGCGATACTTTGAAATAAATATAAAATAAACTGACCTAAATATTTTCCCACTGCACTTTATATCAAAATTTCTGTATAATATGCACTTTATTCAATATTTCATTTCATGTTGCTGTTTACTAGATATAGGGTATCATTACATATTACATGTGAATAATTCCTTTATACATGAAAGGATGACCTATAACAGAAAATATTTATCAAAGATTAGTACCTTTTAAATTTGCAAGTAGTAATCCTTATAAATGCTAAGTTTTTCTAACTAACCTCTTGTTATATATTTACTTTCCATTGTACTAACAACATAAAAGAGAACTTATACTTATTTGAAATGATGATATACAATGAATATTGTATAAGTCAATAGGTATATATCAGAATTGTTATAAATTTATTATTGTTTCTCACTTGATTTTAGTATAATGTCAGAAGAAAAATATCATGATGCTTATTTGCTGAAATTATGTAGTATGTATATCCTTAATGGAACATTACAAAATGTTAAAACACAAAAAAATCACCATAAAATGAAATTTATCTAGAATAATTTAATACAGCAATTTTAATATTTCAAATATATTGAAATGAGAGCCAATTTCTAGTGTTTGATTTGGTTACACATAGACTTGTTATGAGCTAATAAGGGTTATATTTGCATTCTATTAGTACATATTTAGGTTTATGAAATTACAAACGTATTGGAAGGTAAACTATAAAATGTTTCCCTGTGCAAATTGATAACTTAAATGTTCTTTTACTAGGTTAAAAATAATTTCCCTTGCTTCTTTCAAACATGTAATGAAATGTCATATTTTCCGTGAGAGCTTTTAGCTCTGTATATTTGATGTTGCATTACTACTATTCTGTTGCTAGTGTGTATTTCTTGTGCATTTAACTCTGTAAAGGATATTAGATATTGTTCATGGCATTTAAAAAAATGCATTCAGTCCTCCTATCCAGCATACCAGCTCTATACAGAAGAGAGGTAATGAGAAACAGAGGGTATTTGGTTTTTTTTAAGGTCACATTCTATAACTTGCCTATTACATAGTCAGTTACTATATACAAATGTATTGATATTTTAATTAACATTTATAATATCATTAGTTTATTCAAATTTCTCTGTGATGTCTTGTTTGAGGTTAACACTGCACAAAATGACAGAATATTTCACACTTGTAATTTTGGTTTAAAAATTGTGAATAGTTGATCAGGGTCTTCACACTGAAATGCAACCGCAACACACTTTACCTTTGGTTTTGAGACAAAGTCTCACTAAATAACTAAGCTGTCCATTGGACATAGTTGTTAAATACTGTGTAATCTAATTTACATAAATTATATCCTTCCAAAAGTTCTGAATGTGAGAGTGTTAGATATTTTTTTGCCACTGCATTATAAAAAAACAATTTAGATCTATTTACATAACATGGAAAAACAGTATGATCCTAAATTGCCTAAAGGGCTTTTATTAATAGTTATTCCCTCATTATGAATATAATTCTAAATATGTTTGTTTCTGGGAATCTTCAAATCAAGAACACTGCCAGCAAATTTTGAATGCTAAGATTAGAAATTTATTTGACCCAAACATGGAATATCTAACAGGAAAATTTCACAACTGAATAATACAAGTAGGTTAGGACTTACTTAATATGCTGATTTTAATACTTCCAAAATATATATTGTATCCTACCAAAAATATTAACAATTTAATGTGGTAGAAGTGTATTATATTATGAGGACAAATTATACTCTATTATACCTTATATATTACAGTTCAAAATTTTGGCATTCATTGAACAAACTGAATTCACAATAATTTGACCTAAGTTGTACCTATGATTTCTCTAATATATCCCATGGCCCAAATATTTGTTTAGTGCAGAAGTTTACAGGTTTGTATGTCCCTATCTCTATGCAGACTGAATGTCTGTAGATTTGGCTTCATATTATATTATTAAATTGCTTTGACTCATACTTGAAGTGGATTTTCCCTGAGGATGAAAATGAAAATGTTTATTGCTAGTGCAAAGCTTTATCCTGAGGAAGGGGAGAATAAAAAATAACTTTTTTGAATATTAATAAAATAATTTTGAATATTGTAATATTTGGTGGTTTTAACATGTTTCTTGATCACTTGTCTTTTGTTCGTTACTAAATCAATAGTTTAAATTTGTTCTACCAATGTCACTGCATATTTTTATCATAACTCTAGTATTTACTGTTTTGTTGAATGACTTCACAATTTATTTCAGCAAAAAGACTATTCCCTTTTATATACTATGACAGTAAATTAACATTTTTAAGTTTCAAGTATACTTATCATACATAAAAGAATTTGCACAAGGTTACTGTCTGAGATTTAATTTAAATGACCCCATACTTTTAACTGGAAGAATGTCTTGGTCATTAATTAATTACATAATACTTATCCTTCTTATTAATAACTGAGTATACACCTACATGAGCATATGTACAAACATCTTCAGTAATGGGGAACAACACTGTTCATTTCTCCGATTTTGTAATTTGTACAAATTAAGTTAAACAGCTTAACCATTATTTTAAAGAAATAAAAGTTGAAGTACAAATGTTAAGTTAAACTAAGATAAAGTATCAATATTTTATAGAATTATTTTCTTAAACTTGAAGGATTGAGAGATTCAATACTGTGCTAAAATGTAAAAAAGTCATTCTACTAAATTGTGGCACGTTTATATTCATTTCACAATGTAAGAATTTATAACAATGTATAGTTTCTCTGGTGTGAATAATCTGTAATAGTACATAAGATCCTAATGAGATAATTGAAGTCGTGAAATGGGAAGAAAAGGGCTAAAGGTGTAGGGAAGGTGGGATGGGTAGGGAAAGGGTAATAACGGAAAAGAAAAAATGTGAGAAAATGAAAAGATGGAAATAAAGTGTTTGTAAATGGGGAGAGGAGCAGAGGGATGAAGGGAGGTCAGGGACGGGTAAAAAATGAGAACCAAGACCTTTCATGTAGAGGTACAAGATCCTAACAAAGAATGTAACTGTACTGTATTTCTAAAATGTACCAATAAACTCAATTTTTAAAAAAGATATATAACAATGTATAGAATATATATGGAATATATATATAAAATACATATATAATACATATGACAATAACTGTATGG
Organism: Fukomys damarensis; assembly: GCF_012274545.1. Classification (NCBI taxonomy): domain Eukaryota; kingdom Metazoa; phylum Chordata; class Mammalia; order Rodentia; family Bathyergidae; genus Fukomys; species Fukomys damarensis. Next base: position 21,059,043 of record NW_022900913.1, on the reverse strand, counting down.
CTTTTGTCAGAATCGTGTGTGTTTCATTCAATTGACACATTGAATTGCTTTTGAATATTGTATTTTCAAAATTTTGAGAAGGAAGGTATAAGTATTAGAAATTTGTCAAATAAGAAAAATCACATATTTATGATGTCAAATATACTTAATAATTTTTAAAAATTATATTCAAGTGAATGTTCAGTAAATATTTTACAAATATTTCATTATATAATTTAAAATATTTCTTATTGTATTTTACAGTTAGGGGAAAGACATTCATATTTATATACATACCCTTATCATAAAAGTTATTCATGTCAGTATATGAGATTTTGCCGATATTTGAAAGTAACAAAGTCAAAGAAAATGAAACTACAAAATATTGTATATTTTTTTACAATCTTATTTCTATGTATATTTGGCAATTTTATAAATAAGAATTTGAAATCTACTATATTATGAAACTCTCCATGGAGCTGATTGTTGATGATTTCACTCTGTCAAATTTTATTCATTTGAAATTCATAACTAGTATTTTCCTAAAGATATATCAATAGTGCAGTGAAGCACTGAATTCATTTGAAATGAACTAATCATAAAACCATACCATGATGAAATACTTGTCACAAAGTGACATAGCCTCGTGTACTTTAAAGCTACTACCTGCATCCATAGTTATTAAAAATGGTTAGTGTCTGATGTGAAAATGTTAATAAAGTTAAATATTCTTGTTTGCTTTAACAGCTCAAAAGAAAGAGAATTAGTCATTCATAGGAAAATGGATGCATATTGAAGCTATATTCTTAAGGGTAATATATGTTACATGTATAAATACCGAATAGTTTCTCTGATGTGACAAACTATACCTGTAAATATGATCCTAATGGTATAATTAACAATATGTAATAGGAAGAAAAGGGATAAATGTGTAGGGGAAGTGGGAAGGGTAGGGGAATGGAAATAAGGGAAAAGAAAAAAATGTGAGAAATGGAAAAAATGGAAATAAAGAGTTTGAAAAGAGGGAAGGGAGGAGGGGGTGAAGGGAGGGCAGGGTTATGGGGAACAAATGCGAACCAAGACCTGTCATATAAAGGTACCAGATCCCAATGATGAATGCAATTGTACTGTATACCTAACATGCACCAATAAACTCAATGAGAGAAAAAAGGTAAGATTGTGAAACAAGATATATCTAGAATATATAAGGTTAAGTTAAAAAATGAAAAGAAATATGACAGCAAATTTTTAAAAATACAAGAAAAACCTTTTTCTATAATAATTGTAATCAAGAATAATGTCCAGGAAATTGGATACTGTATAATATTTACTAGAAGGCAAATTACCTAACATTGAAAGAACAGAAATTAAAATAAACATTGAAATATTGGTAGTACATTTTTTACCCAAACAAAAAATAAAGTGAATAACATTATATATAAACTATATACTGAATAAAATATTTCAAAACTTTTATTTATTAGAGGAATGTCACACATATACAAGACAATATTCCTTGGAAATATATATATATATATATATATATGGATAT